>NW_028270167.1:81942911-82249449 GCF_037043375.1 Chiloscyllium plagiosum
AACCACAACAAGATCTGAATATGAAATATATTATTAGGGAGTTAATGGGCGAGCTTATTGTTGAAATGGATATAGGTTCAGGCTTCCTGTGACGTAGAGCTAGATCTCAACTTCGGAGGCAGAACTCCTGCGTTCAATTACCAACTCCTCGAGAGGTGCAGAATTGTATATTTTAGCAGGTTCATCCGCAATATCTGGATGAAAACTTCTAATGCATTGAGGATTTATATATCTTAAAAGCTAGCATTTGTTAGTCTGATTTCACCATAGAAAATCCCAGACGGCCTCCTTCTTCAAGGAACGCGATTTCCCTCCTCAAGGTATCAACATTACCATTCAGTACATCTGCTCCACACCTCACAACTCCGAACTTAAACCCCCTCCTCCAATCACATTAAGGACAGAGCCTCCAATCCTCATATTCTCACGACCAACTTCCAGATGCGGTGCATCATCCTCCAGTATTTCTGCAACCAATTAGCAGACACTACCACCAGGGATATATGTTCCTCCTCTCCTGTATCTGTCGATATATGTCCCTCCTCTCCCGTATCATTCCCACAACTCCCTTGTTGTGTCTACGCCCCCCTTCAACCCATCCTCCATGCTTGGCACTTTCACTTAACACCACAAAATTTTTACAATATTTGCCTAAAATTGCAGCTCTCATCACCATCCAAGATTCTGGATTAGTGGTGCTGGAAGAACACAGCCCGAAACGTCGATTTCAAAGCTCCTTGAATGCTGCCTGAAATGCTGTGCTCTTCCAGCACCGCTAATCTAGAATCTGGCTTCCAGCATCTGCAGTCATTGTTTTTACCACGCCATCCAAGCCCCAAAAGTTCCTTCTGCATTCGAGGCAGTTTTTCCTGTACCAAACCACACGTGACCTACTGAGTCCGTTGTTCTCAATGTGATGTCCTCAACATTTTGGAGACGGGACACCAACATGCGGAACGCTCAGAGAAGATCTCGGGGACACACAATAAACAACCCCACCGCTCTGTGGTCGAAAGGTTTTACTCCATCTTCCACCGTGCCAAGGGCATGCGAGTCCCTGGCCTCCTTATCTGCCACATTCCAGCCACTCGACGACTGGAGGAAGAATGCCTTATCGTCCACCTTGGGACCCTCCAATCAAATGGGAGGAATGTCAATTTCATCTTTTTCCTCATCTGTCCTCCTTCCACCTTATCATAAAATTCACCACTGCAAGTTGGTACTGCTATTTTGAATTGATCTACCTGTACATCTTCCCTCTCACCCCTCCGGTACACCCAATTCTCCAACCCCACTAGCTTCTTCGACCTATTGCATTCCAAGCTACTTAACTTCACTGCATTCCCTCCCATAGATCTCTCAGCTTCGTTGGCCCCCCTCACATTAATGATGAAAATCTTATGCTTGTATCGTCGACTTTCCTGTTCCTCGGATGTGGCCAGACTGGCTGTAATTTTCCAACACCAAACATTTTGGCACTGATCATCAGAGTCTGGCATTTGTGTTGCGCAAAGGTTGCCTGTCATGTGTCAGCCCAGCCCTCGATATTGTCCAGGTCTCATCGCATTTGAGCATGGATTGTTTCAGCATAAGAGGACTCGTGAATTGTGCTAAACATTGTGCTGGTACCAGTGAGCATCCCCACCTCTGAGCCTGTGACGAAGGGAAGGCCACTGATGAAGCAACTGATGCTTATTAGTCATAGGACACTTCCCTGAGGAATTTCTGCAGAGATGACCTGGAGGTGGGATGACTGACAGCCAACTGTCAAGACCATAATCTTCTGTACGAGGTATGTCTTCAATCACTGGAAATGTTTCCTCCTAATAACCATTGATTCCAGTTATAATAGAGCTCCGTAATGCCTCACCTGGTCGAATGCAACCTTTATGTCAAGGGCTGATTTTCCCACACCACTGGAATTTAACTCCCTGTGCCATATTTGAACAAATATTATAGTGAAGTTAGGAACTGATTGGTCTTGATGGAACCGAAAGTGGGTGTCGTTCAAATATTCAAATAATCCTGGATTACATTTTCCCCACACTAATTTAATTTCTGTTGCTTGGTTGCATTGTTGATGACATTTTATATCATTTCACTGATGATCAAGAAGAGGCTGATTTGTAGTAATTGCTTATCTTGGATTTGTTCTGTTTTTCTGTAAAAGGTAGACATTGGACATTTTCTGCATTTTTGGTTATATGCTAGTGTTACAACTATGCCAGAACACCTTCGGCTGCAGTGAGATATTTGGTTCCCATCACGACCAATCTGGTTGAATTATTTTAACGTTTTGCTGTGACGCATATCAGACTGTATGAATCACTGGAGAATTTGAAAACCGGTTTACTGATTTCCTGTATTTGATGCGCATAACAGCATTTTGACTGCGTTGAACAATGGAGTAAACAGTGAAGAAAATTAATGAATGCAAATAAGAGGGCAAACCAACCTTCAACCCTGTTAATGCACGAACTTGAAACCGCAGCGATGTTTATTTAATATTCGTGATGATGAGACATAGATGACGATGCTTAGAAAAAGAAAGGCAAAGAACATGAGATCATTACATTTTGCACTGAGCTCTGATTTTGAAATTGGAGTTTGGGACTAGAACAATCTAACAGACTGAAATCGTTAAACAATAACGAAAATAGGTATTTTGGTGACTTAATTTGGACATTTCCTTGCTCCCATCGTGAAGTGTATGCGTACCACTAAGGAACATGTTCTCCTTGAATTTCACACATTGCAGGCAAGGTGTGATCGCTCAGACGTTTCATTTACTTGGGCTAAGGGCAAGTTCAGGAAGTTGAGTGAGCTTAAGCAGCTCAAGTTCCCGATAATCGACCAATTGGAGAAACAGGTTGTGTTTACATGAATTATCTGCACAGGCACCGACTGCTTCCCGCACCATGTTCCGGACCACGATTTCACCACCGGGACTAGGCTGCACTGTGTAAATTTCAAATAGTCCTGGACTATACCTTCTCCAAACTGCAATTTATTTTCTTCTTTTCTCAGCAAATCTTATATCATGTTCTGATACATCTTGTTATTTAAAAAAAAGCAGTTTTTTTTTTCTTTGAATCAAACAGAATGTCATATAATCCTTTGAGAACTGTTCAGTTATTTTTGTTTTGGTTTGGTGTTGCTGCACACCCTCAATGAGTGCTGGTTATTGACGTTCTTGATCCATTGTGTATGTTATGCCTCTGCCCTTCTTCGAATTCGAGTTTTAAATGGAGGTTCTCGAATTACATAGAAAAACCTTGACGTTAATAATCTTACTGGACAGAAAGGAACGGATTTCAGTGCAATTCTAACAGTAGGTAGCATTCAGCTTTCGGTTTTCTTGCTAATGTTTAACCTGTTTTATTTCCATATTTCATGCTGTGATTGATTTATTGAATAGCACAGTACAGTAAAAAGGTGTCTTTCGGCCACACTGGTAGCATCATTTATAAACATGCACCAATGATTCTAATCCCATTTTTTCAGTACTTGATACATTGCCTTGTCCAGTTTGACATAACAAGGTTCACTTTGGGTACAATGCATGTTTCTAATACATGGACATTTGCTGACAGGGTGTTCAAAGTTCCCACAACCTTCTGTTAATACGTTTTGGCGGTTTTCCCTCCTCATCTTAAAAATTCAATCCAATCGACTGAATTTGGCTGATTCACTTGGTACATCTCCGATCGCAAAAAGTACAATCAGAAGTCTGCTTGCCCACTCAATTGGATAATCTTGACGATAAGCCCTCTACATTTTCTTTACTTTCTCATGTCTCATTTCTGGTGCTCCCTGCGACTCTGGATGATGCAGAGTAGAATTGAATTATTTTATTCCTAAGCTGTTCTTAACTAAGTTGAATAATTTTGATGTGAAGTTTGAAACTTGTTTTGATTGTCCATGTCTCGTGAAAATAAATTGCGTGACACTTCTCCACTTCTTTTAGCGAAATGGAACGGACTCCCGAAATGTAGTGTCACATCGATTATTGTTAAAAAATACTGATCCCTTTTTTGTTTGTGGAACGGATCTTACACAATCATTTAATCCTCTTCTAAAACGTTCTCAAATACAGGAATATACATTAGAGGGTTAGGTTTTATTACTGCCTGTGGTTTTACAATTATCGAGGAGAATTTGAGGACTGCAGATGCTGGAGATCAGAGTCGACAGTATGGTGCCAGAAAGACACAGCATGTCAGGCTGCATCTGAGGAACAGGAGAATCGACTTTTCAGGCATACATACTTCATCAGGAAAAGGGTTTCTGGGCCGAAGGGCTGAGAGATAAATGGGAAGCGGCGAAGCTGTGGGGAAGGTAGCTGAGAATGCAATATATAGTTGAGGTGGGAGAGAAGATGATAGGTCGGAGAAGCAGTGAGAATGGAACAATGTGAAAGATAATGGGTAGATCAATAGAGCACTGCCGTGTTCGAGGCTTGGGACTGGGAGAAATTGGGGGAGAGGAAATGAGGTAATAGGTGAAATTCACATTAATCCTCGGTGGTTGCAGGGTACGAAGGCTGAAGATCAGGCGTTGTTCCTCGAGGGGTCCGTGGTTGGAGTTTAGCGATGAATAAGGCACAGGACCTGCATGTTCTTCATGGAGTGGGAGGGGGAATGACGTGTTCAGTCACAGGGCGGTGGAGATTGGTTGGAACAGTTGACGTAGAGATGTTTTCTGAAATGATCTGAAGTTTGGTGTGCTGTTTCCCTGATGTCGAGGTTGCATAGTTCACAATGGATACTGTAGATGACATTTAAGGAAGTATAGGTAAATTTCTGTTCCATGTGGATGGATCCTCTGGCATATTGTATGTATGTGAGGGAGGAGGTGTAGGCCTACGTTTTACACTTCTTGTGGTGGTGGGGAAGAAGTTGGTGGGGTGGGCTGATCGAGGGGCAGCTTGGATCTGACAACAGAGTCGCGGAGGGATTGCTCCTCGGGATTGATAGTGGTGGAGGAGGTACTATATCCAAAGTGGTTCGGCATGCTTTTCGGCGGCGGAAGTGGCGGAGGATCATTTGTGGTACAGAACTGAGAAATTACAAAGACACTAAACAGCTATTTTGTTTGTATCTTCATACTATAATAACAAAATAACTAAGTGTAGGCCATCTGGCCCTTCGTGCCTGCTCCACCATTCAATAATATCATGGCTGATCTGTTCGTCTAGTCAAGTCCACTGAGCTGCGCTCTCACCGTATCCTTGAATCCATTTGTTCTTTCAGAAAATGCTTATTTTTGCTTTAAAAACGTTTACTTAAGTAGCGCTAACTACTTCACTGGGCAGGAAATTCCATAGATATACCACCCTCTAGGTGAACAAGCTGCTTCTGATTTCCGTCCAAAATCTGCTGAGCTAATATTGACGTTCAGGTCATCTTTCTTCCTCCTTCTCTCCAGAGAGAAAAGTCCAAATTCATCAACTTCTCCTCGGAAGAGAAGCCCTCCGATTCAGGCAGTATCTTTCTCCAATCCTTATAGCCCTTACTTTCCCTGAAATGTTCTCCTGAAAATGGACCCTCGCTATCCATTACGGTCTCCATCCAATGACACCCCCACTTTCCATCCTCATAATATTGTCCAGCAACTACATCCAGTCCTTATCCAAATCTCATTCTCCAGCACCTACGCCCGTTCACTTTACTTGTAGCATTCCCAAGCGCATGCAAACACTTCTTTTTCCTGTAATCTGCTCATCCACTGGCACACTCACTGTCCCTGTCACATTCTCAAGTACCGACAGCCCTCTATACCCCTGTGACATCTCCAATCTCTACACCCACTCACTATTACCGTAACACTTTCCAGCACCCCGTCCCAGCAAACATTCTGCAGCACCTACACGCATATCTTATTCCTATAACATTCTCCAGCACCTATGCCCCATCACTGCACTTTTAACATTCTCAATACCAACACCGTGACCTAGCACCACAGCATTCTCCAGAACCGACAATCCGCTCATCCCTGCCACCTTCTCCAGCCCCGATACATTGCCATATCAGTGAAACATTCTCCAGCAAGGACATCCTTCCCTATCCATGTCACATTACCCAGCACCTACAAGTTCTTGTATCACTGTAGTATCCCCCAGCACCTGTAAACATGTCTATTCCTCTAATATTCTCCAGCCCCTACCAACTCCCCAGCTCTGTCACATTCTATAACACCTACACACACTCTCTGTTACTGTAATCTTCTGCACCCCCTGAACCCCCACCCTGTCCCTGTAGCATTGGCAAGAACCTGCGCACACCCACTATTACTATCACATTCTCCAGTAACTTCAGCTGCTCCCTATTACTGCAACATTCTGAAGCAGCCACACCCACCACTTGTCTTGTCTCATTCTCCAGCACCAACACCCACTCGCGATTCCTGTAACAATCTTAACCACCTGCATCCGCTGCCTATCTTTGCTTCTCATCCATCTGCACCATTCTCTATTCCTGCAACATTTTCGTGCACCTACACCACTCCATATGCCGGGAATATCACCAGTACATAAAACTGTAACATTGTCCACCACCTTCGCATACGCCTTGGCCGTCTAAAGTTCTTCAGCACCTGCACCCACTTCTTACCTCTGTAATTTGTCCAGACCTATGCACGCTATTCTTGTATTACTCTCCAGAACCTACATCTTGCACTATCCTTGTTAAAGTTCTCCAGCACCGTCACCCATTCACTATCATTTCAACGTCCTGCAGCACCTGCACCCAACGTCTCTCCCTGAAACATTCTTCAGCTGTATCCCTGTAACATTCTCCAGTACTGACAACCACTACCTATCCTTGTAACATTCTGCAGGACCTGGTCCTGTCGTGGAAATTAAATCGTCTTGTCTCAACTGTTAGCAAGAGCAAAGAAATGAGCTTTATTTAAGTTCTGCAGATTTGAGCACAGTACGTTCAGCTAGATGCCTCAATGTAAGGAGTATCTGAGCATTGTTCAGATATTTTCCTTATACTGTTTCTTATCACGCTGTCAAGAGCATAGGCTGGGAAAACTCAAGTTGTTATTCTCTCATTCCCTGATCTTGGGCATAATATTTCTCCAACTTTCGCAGAGTTTGACTGTCGCAAGTTCGAGTTGAATGTTTGCAAAATTCAAACAGAGACAAACTAGCTGCAAACCTCATCAAAGTATTGTTTACAATGCTCGGCACGGCATTAAATTTTATAAAATCTTTCTCTTTCAAATTTCACTATAAATTGATAATTTTCCATTACATTTTCCCGCTTTTTGTCATTTTATGACAACAAGGACAACTACAGCATCAACAAAAAATACATTGCCAGGATAGCGAGACATCAGAAAATGTTTAGGAAACACCAGGCCTTTTCTCAGATGCAACTTGCCTGTAACACTGCTTTGTGGTGGTACCATCACTTGTACTGGAGTGCCCTCTACACATCCCATGTTCACATGTCACACTCGTCAACATCATGGTAGGGTGGGATCCACGCAATCGGATTTTCCTGTAGTGGGGCCACTGATAGTTTTACTTTTTGGTATCCCACTGCACTCATAAGCAAGCGGTGTAGGCAATGACACAAGTCGGGCTCTATACACAACACTATGAATAAGACCAGTACAACAATTAGTAAAACGTGTAGGATCCAATGGCCCCAATCCCCCCCGAAGAGAATTGAGCCATCGGAACCAAGAGTCATCTGTGGGGGAGGCGGTTGTACTTCATATGATTTATTATACTCGTGATATTTTGGGACTCCTCAGCAATATTAAAACAGCATGAGGTACCTGACATATTGCAGACGCGCCTTCTCTCCTGGCCATCAGTATGTCTAGCACTAACCGATTTTGTATCACTGCTTCCCTAACTGCTGTGAACTCAATGTTTCTGAGTGCTGGACCTTCCTCCGTGTCATTTGCTAACAGCAATACACTACATGCGAGGCCATTAATCTTGTTTATTGCCACTGTTTTACCTGCTCCCAAAAGAATGGACCACCCAATGTTCGCTCCTGGAGTAGTTCAGGTGTCTATGACTGTGTACCCATTCCAATGCCGTGGGACGTCCCTTCAGGTGCGTCTGTTACCGGCCCTTAGGACGAACACTGTTGCGCCAGTGGACAGTATCGCGGGGTAGCAGCACCCCTGTCATCCCAGGGGAAGGTGATGGTATCCTTTCTCTCCACAGGCCCATATTATACCCTCCATCATGGTCTGATTATTGATAACGGAACAAGTAATGTCTATGATCGTACCATTTGCAAATGTTGCTGAGCAAAAATCATTGCTTAAGTACAGCGTCGTATTGCACTGGAAGATCCACATGTTGAATCTCCACAGATTGGTGCAAATACACCTGCCTTCCACTTTATGGAATTCTGTGTTCGGGAGTGGGTCCGCCTTGAGACTGCAGTTGGCCTTAAGTTCAAGTGGAGGCGCGAGATTTGTCCTAATTGCTCCCCCTATCAGGGTCAGGGTAGTCGCAGCCCGGGGAAGCAGACAGCTCGCATTTCTCGTCAGGCTCTCTATGAGTGGTTCGGTAGTCCACCATTTGGCTATGTGCAAACATATCCAACGAGGGTAGCAAACGTCTAACCTCCGGTGTTGTATTGAAGCCAAAGCACATGCTCTGCTCCCTTCACATTGAGCAGTAGCCTCCGCAATTCCCAAAATACTGGCGTCGGATTTACGCCATTTTTCTCCTGCAGGGCCAATTCCACGACCGAGCTCGGCTCGCTATCATGCCCCATCGACTCCCTCCGCGTTCGGGCGTGACATTAATGCCCTCCACTCTGCTTGGGGCTAGATCCACGATCTGGTTTGGTTGGGTTGACATGCCCTGGTACTACTATCTTCTGTAGGACCTTCTGCACTTCATCTCGGGTGGTGGTGGTGGGGGGTGGGAGCGGCGACTGTACCACCACATTCACCTGTCTATAGATGTCGGAGAAAGGTTCATCTATTCCACACCAGTCCACTCACTCATCGCTCTTCTGGATTTTGGATATTATCACCCGTGCCCGAGCACCTCCTACCTTGATGAAATAATATCTGTTTCCCGGGTCAGGTTTCCCTTTGACCGTGGTGGCTACTACTAAATACCAGTTACCAGCGCTGCAAGAATCCCTGCATAAATATTTATTATCCCATTTATAGTCGTCATTGTTTCTAAACTCCCAGCGGGCGCTCGTGAAGGCCACTTTCATACCCTCAATTAAGATTACCGTCTGCGGCTATAGCCGAAATGCCCCTGCCCTTACCAATAGTCTTACCAGTTCGCTTAATAAAAGTATAAGCTGTGGCGGCCCCATATTCGTATGAGGCTTCTAATCACTACTTGCACTTAATTGGTTGCAGTGCTGCCCAATGTCTCCTCAGGACCAACTTCATGTTTGCAAGGATGGCGTGCATTCTTGTGGCTCATTTCTCGATGTTAACTGCTGTCTGTGTTGCAAGGGGCTCTACAAATAGTCCCAGACACCTCTTCGCCTTGCAGTTTTTCCTCCTGAAGTCTTTCACCACTATCCAGTCTCCAGGTTCCAATTCGTGCAGGTTCCCTCCTGCTGGATGGGGTAGTGCTGCTTTCATTTGATTCTGTATTTGAGACAAAAGTGCAGAGAGTTTTATACAGTGACACAACATCTCATCTTCACAGTGGCATGTTATCTGTCCTACCTTAGGTCTTGGGCCAATTCCTGTAAGGTCTTGGCAGCCTACCAAACAAAATCTTAAACGGGCCAAGATTAGCTATTCCTCTCCTCCCAGATCTCATGTACATTAGCGCAATGGGAAGTGCCTTTGTCCATGTCAACCTTAATTTCTCACAACATTTTGTCAATTTATTTTTTTAGGGCAGCATTTTCTCTTTCCACTGCCCCACCACTCGCGGGGTGGTACACACAGTGTTGTCTCATGTTTATTTCCATATAATCACTGATCTGCTGTAAGGCATTTTTGGCAAATGGCGTCCCATTGTCACTACTAAGCCTTTCAGGAATGCCCCACCTCAGACTTATCTCAGTTATCATTGCTTTTGCTACAGCATTGGCATCCTGTTAAAACGTGGGGAACGTTTCCACCCAATTGGAAAACGTATCAACTGTTACCAACAATACCATTTCCCTTCGCTGGTCGTTAGTTCAATAAAATCCATCTGCAAATGCTCAGAGGGTTTTTTGGTTATGGGGGTGTTCTCCCTGACTCATCAGTATTTCCCTTCCCAAATTATTAGTGGCAAAGACAACACGACATTCACAATATTTCTGGTAGTATTGAGTAAATCCCTTACTGTATCAGTGTGCCGAACGACTGTCATACATCCCCGCTTTTGACACATGGTCATTACCGTGTGTCAGCTTTGCATAGAATGGAAATAATGATCGTGGTAGACAGGGTTTACCATTGGGGCTACATCATACTCCTTCCATCACCCTGCATCCTGCTTTCGCCCATCTAAGCTTTTCTTCTGGTGTGACCTGTGACTGAAACTCCCATACGTCTGCTGTTGGGGTACAAATTTTTGTCATACATATGTCAATCCGCTCACTTGACGTCTGTCGGGCTGCCGTTCTTGCTGCTGGGTCTGCCTTTGCATTGCCTTGGTAAATAATATCATTATGTTTAGTGTGGGCTTCACATTTACACAAAGCGTTTGATTTAGGCAATACGACCACCTCTGGGAGGTCACAAATCAGGCCACGGTGTGCGATGGGCTTTCCAGTGGAGGTCAAGAAGCCCCTGTATTTCCACAGAGTTCCAAAATCATGTACAACCCCGAATGCTTATCTGCTATCGGAGTAAGTAGTCACCGTCTTTCCCTCAGCCAATTTACAGGCCTCAGTCAAGGCAATCAGCGCCGTTGCTTGCACCAACAGATGAGAAGGCAGTAATCCCGCTTTGAATATCTAGTAGGTAGACATTACACCATACGCAATACAATTCTGCCCCGTGTCGTTGCTACTGTATGCTGACTGGTCCACAAAAAAATCTCAATATCTGGATTCTGAAATGGTGAATCCTGCAAACCTGGTCCAGGGCTGCACATTTCATTAGTTGCAGCGGCACAGTCATGTGGGTCTCAGCCTCTTACTGTGGGGAGAAGGATAGCTGGGTTAAGGACTTTATATTGCTTTATCGTAATGTTAGGCATCTCCAATAGCACAGTATTATATCTGAGCCAACGTGCTGCTGCCATGTGTGCGGTCATTTGCTCGGAAAGCAGTAAGGATACTGCATATGAGACCAGAAGGGTATAATCACCATAGCCGACTATATCCTTGGATGCTTCAACAGCCTTTTTAGCTGCGGCCACGGCTCGCAGACATTTAGGCAATGCTGACTGTATGGGGTCTAGTTTAGCTGAAAAATATACAACCGGCCTCAATTTTCTCCCATGATCCTGCAACAGCAGAGATGTCATGCAGTCACGCTTCGCATCTACTGTTTGTACAAAAAGTTTGTTTGGGTTCGCAATTCACTTGTAGATGTAGTTTAGAGCGCTTTGTCAAAATTAACAAAGGCACTCTCATCCTCTGAGGTCCAATGCAACGGACTCTGGTTCTGCAAATCTTTGCCATGTGCTATGTCACTGACGGGCGTCTCAAGGTTTGCGTAATCTGGGATAAATATTCTACAGTAGGAGCACATGCCCAAAAAGGGTTGAAATTATTTCTTCGTGTGAGGCTTTGGAATTTGCTGGATTGCTTGAAGTCTGTCATGACCAATGGCCTTCTATTGTTCAGATAGCAAGTGACCGAAGCACTTCACCTTATGTTTCACAAATTATAGCTTTGTGAGACTGGCTTTGTGCCCTTCCTTCGCTAGATGGCAGAATAACGCAAGAGTATCCTCCTGACATTGTTCCTTTGATGGTGCCACTATGAAGCAATCATCTACATACTGCAGAAGCACTGACCACTAGGTGAGAACAGGACTCTCCAGACTCCAGCATAGAGCCTAGTTATATATGGTGGGGGAATCACATTAGCGTTTACAAAGTCACGTGAAGGTATACGATTTCCCTTTTAATGAAAACGCGAACAGAATTGACTGTCTGGATGCACTGGTGCACGAAAGAAGGCATTTGCTAAATCCACAACAGAGAACCATTGGCTCTCCGCTCGAATTTGAGGTAATATAGTATAGTTGTTGGGAACATTTGGGGCGCATGTGACAACAGCATTATTGACTGCCTGCAGGTCTTGAACAAACCTCCATTCCCCTGGTTCACAAGGATTGTATACCTTTTTGACCAGAAAAAAATGGAGGTTCTCACAAGTAAGGTTTCACAGGGGATTATCACTGCAGACTATAGGAGGGATTCAAAGGCTGGAGTAATTCCTTCCATGGCCTAGTGTTTTAACGGGTATTGTGCACTGCACGGATGATACTCAGAGTTCGGTGTTATCCGTATGGGTTCACAGCCCGGTATCAGGCCCACATCAGGATTGTCCTTTGCCCACAACTCAACCGGGACCATTTTCTTTTCTTGGCTCCGAGACTTCTATCTTAGGGCAACGCCTGGCTGTCCCCTTAGGCTTTTCAGGGCTAGCGAGGATTCCCTGGACTGTCCTATCTGCCTGAGTTAGCCAATTTATTTTCTTCTTATATGTCCGCATATCTGCATTGAACCAGACACCCACATCGTTCTGAAGACCCAACCTTCCATTCTTTGTGCCTTTATCACTCATGGTCCCAAATCCTGCCTCCTGTCACCAGATGCCTTCGCCAGTGACACGTGAGGAGCAGAGCTTTTCACATCAAAAAGATAGGGTCTGCTTGCTGTTACAGATACCTTAGATAAGTTCAGACTGACTGCACATCTGTGATCACTCCAATAATCGTCGCACAATAACAACTGATCTGGTTTAATCAATCTTAAGAACCAATCCTTCTCATATGGTTCGTCAGGGACGTCACGCTGTATGTGTGCTGTACAGTGCAGCATATCTCCAGCAATAAAATCGGTGTTAATAGGATTAACATGTTTGCTTGCTTCCAGGGTGAGTGAATCGCTCACTGAACTTATCACCCTCTGGCTTCATCGCCACGCATTGATGTACATTAGGTGTCGTGGTTCATATTATACAGCCTGCACTAGTAAATCTTCCGTTAGAATTACCTACAAGCTCGTCGGAGTACTGAGCAAATCCAACACCAGTCTCCCTATGAGATCCAGACCCAGCATGTTTAAAGGACAAAATTCCGATAACCAGAAGGAGAATTGGAATGTTTCGCCATGGCTAGTTTTTCACAGTAGGGATGCGGAACATTTCTCCTGCATCACTACTCCTGATGCACCCATTGTGTTCAGGAACCTTTCACTCATCTTTATTTTCGTCGATTGTCTCAACTGGCTTAATTTAAGGACTGAGTAAGTTGCCCCTGTATCTACCAAAACCTAAGTGATGAATCTGCCACATATAACATGGATGTAGGCATCGACTTATATGCATCGTTGTGATTTTGAACAGACTGTCCACTTTTCGCTATATCAGCACTCAACATAGAGATTGGGCTTGTCTCAATGCCCGTAAGATTAGTAGAAGAGAGAAGCAGAAGCGAAGCAAAAGGGAAAGAGGCTCACATTGTGGGCTGCCCATCTCCACGTCAGCCTTTCCCTGTCAGTCACTCCGCTGTTCAGCCTCCAGGGCCGATTGAAGCTGTCTGTGTGGGCACTGTCTTGGCCACTGGTCAACTGCTCTGCAAAAAAGGACCCACCAGACCTACCTCTGCCTGCGCGTCTTACACGACCTCTTTGTCTTCATCTTCTGCGACCTCCACCACTGCCTCTCTCTCTTCCTGCAGCACCTCCCTCCAACGGCTGGGTGATAATTTGAATCATAGTAAGCTGAGCTTTATGTGCTTGCTATTCCATTTTTAGCTTCCGCTTATCCTTCTCTTGTGTAAGCAATTTTTCAGCATGTATCACATGTTGTTCTATCAAATTCAGCTTTCCCGTGTCCCAGGTTGTACATGTGTCTTTTACCTGTTTTCGTTATTTCGTCCGTCATTCCACTGATGAAGCTGTCATTCAGGTGTGCCTCATACGGCGTGATTTCTGCCGCCGTTATGTCGTCAGGTGGTCTCAGTCCACAGCGGGCGTTATGGACATCAATGAGGCGCTGAAGGTCCAGGGACCCTGTCTCACCTTCCCGTTATTTACAGTTTGCTATTTTGGTGATGTCCATTCGCATTGGGAATGCCTCCCTTAAGGCGGTTGCCAGCGCTGCAACAAAAACATTAAAGTCTCCGTTCTGCTCTGCTTGCGTGTTGGCTACTCTGGCATGAATGTTTGTGGCTGGCCAATTATACTCGATATTAGTGAAATCGGCACCAGGTTTTCGTCCCAGGAAACGTTTCATCTCATGTGATATGGGACGGAATTCAGTATAGAACTTCGTCACTTCTTTGGCGAACTTACTACCTCCAACCTCTCTTGAGTCAGGCAACTGTCCATAGGCACTTTCCAGATCCTTCATGGTCCATGGCCGGTGGACCAACACTGGATACCCTTCTCTGCCTGAAACCTCAACTATTGGGGCTTGCAGAATTGCCTAGTTAGTTGATCATTCGGCAGTACCCTCACTGTCTGACTCATCATCTGTCTGGGGTTGATCGCGAATAGGCCCTCGGTCCCTTTCCTTCTTGGAATGGTCGTCCTTCTTTTGGGCTTGTTCCTTCAATTGGTTGCAGGTACGGCGTGCAATCGGTGATACAGCAGACCCTGAGGCGGCGGCCGCTGACGGGGAACCTTCGGCAGGTGGATCCCATAGGGGGCTGTCGGTCTCGGATGGCAGTCATCAAGGACAGAATCTGAAACATATTTAACACACTGTGCAGATTCGTTGGGTTGTTTTCCGTGTGCGTCTGCGTGTGTGCTGGTGTTTGTACGTGTACTTGATCTATCACTTACTTAAGATTTCCTTTCCCTAATGTCAGCCTCAGCCTTACATGTTATAAGCACTCCAATTCACAGGTTCAAATTTCCCTTCCTTTTCTCCTTCTCTCTCTCCTCCAACCTCCATCTCAATATTTCCAGCTATCTCTTAATAAAACTTCCACACTCTGGTAAACTATATTCCTTGATCACAGTTCTAACTGCTTTACAGACACTGGGCCGTCATTATTGAGCATGTATTGTATTTTCGGTTGGCCATTTTCAGTAGTGTGTGGACTCTTCTTTTGTTTGCTCTTGCTGGAGTCCAATTTTAGTGTAACTGGAACATTGTTCAGGTCTCTCTCTCTCATGCGGTACCGTTATCATTTTCTTTTGCCTTGCTTACTTACCTCCGGAGGACCCCCCTCGCATTGGACACGTCCGCCTCAATGCCTTGGTTTTCCTAAACCAAAAATAACAAGTATCCAGTACGCCTTTGGTGAGTCCAACTCAGACAGTGGTGGCTCCAATTCTAAAAACACCCTTAAATGTGCTGCCTCTGAAAGACTCTAGAAACGGCAATCCCCTTCCCTTGGGTTTTGCTCTAACACCACGCGATAGTGAACTGACGCATGTTCCTGATGTATTTATTCTATTAGAATGAGTCTCTAGGTCGGATTACTTAAGCCACGATTCTTACCCCGACTCTATTCGATTCGCTTGGGCGATCGACCGATTCCCAGCCCTCTCACGCATAAGGGCCAATTCAGCGCAGAATATGAAGCGAAACACCTTCAAGGCTCTGCCGCCTACGCCTCGTGGGAATCTTCAGAATCTCATCCAGATGCCTGGTCCCGGGACGAGTTCCCAAGTTTACTGTCGTGAAAAATTAAATCGACTTGATTCAACTAGCAAGAGCAAAGAAAGGAGCTATATTTCAATTCTGCAGAATTGACCCCTGTCCATTCATCTTGATGCCTCAATGTAAGGGTCATCTGAGTATTGTTCAGATACTTGCCTCATACTGTTTCTTATCACACACTCAAGGGCAAAGACTGGGAAAACACTAGTTGTTATTCTATCATCCCCTGGAACATAACAGTTCTGCTTTCACTGATTTCGACTGTCATAAGGTCGAGTTTGTTTGTTTCTCAAACTGAAACAGAGACAAACTGACTGCAAAACTCATCAAAGTATTGTTTTTAAAGCTCAGTTAGGAAAACATTCTCTTTCACATTTCACAGTAAATAGATATTTTTTCATTTCAGTAAGAGGATTCATGAGGGCACAGCGGAAGATGTCATCTATATGGACTTCAGTCAGGCGTTGGAGAAGGTTTCCCATGGGAGACAGATTAGCAAGGTTAGATCTGAAGGAATACTGGGAGAACTAGCCATTTGGACACAGAACAGGCTGACGGGTAGAAGGCAAAGGATGGTGGTGGAGGGTTGCATTTCAGACTGGAGGCCTGTGACCAGTGGAATGCCAAAAGGATCGGTGCTGAGTCCTCTACTTTTCGTCGTTTATATAAATGATTTGGATGTGAGCATAAGAGGCATAGTCAGTAAGTTTGCAGATGACATCAACATTGGAGATGTAGTCGACAGCAAAGAAGGTTACCACAGATGACAACAGGATCTTGATCAGATGGGCCATAATGCGAGCATTTTGCCTAGCCACGGGAAGATACTATTATTAAAGTTGGTGAACATATTTCTGCGTTTGTAACTCCATACAAGCTATATCCGTTTAAAGTGATGCACGTTCGACTGAAGAAAAAGCCCGCCACACTCCAAAGACACATGTACAGAGTTGTGGCTGGGTTGACAAACTGCGCAGTCTATTTGGAAGATGTCGTGATCTTCAGCAATTCAAGGAATGATCACAAAAGCCTGTTGGCAGAGCTCTTTGAACGACCACGAGAAGCAAAACTGATGCCAAACATAAATAAAACAGAATTCACGAAAGCAGAGGTGACGTTCTTGGGATGTAACATCGGTCATGGGAGGTTGACTCGCACCCCCCACCCCCCAAGCCCACGGAAATTAAAGACGAAGGCTACCGAGGGATTTCCATGATCAACCTCGATGAAAGAGTTCCTTCAATTCTTCAGACTCAGCGGACTCTGTTAGAATCTGGATCAGTGGTGCTGGAAGAGGACAGCAATTCAGGCAGCATCCGAGGACAGGCAAAATCGACGTTTCGGGCAAAAGCCCTTCATCAGGAATAAAGGCAGAGAGTCTGATGCGGTCTCCTCTACATTGGGGAGACTGGACGCCTCCTAGCAGAGCGCTTTAGGGAACATCTCCGAGACACCCGCACCAATCAACCACATCGCCCAGTGGCTCAACATTTCAACTCCCCCTCCCACTCTGCCGAGGACATGGTGGTGCTGGGCCTCCTCCACCGCCGCTCCCTCACCACCAGACGCCTGGAGGAAGAACGCCTCATCTTCCGCCTCGGAACACTTCAACCCCAGGGCATCAATGTGGATTTCAACAGTTTCCTCATTTCCCCTTCCCCCACCTCATCCTAGCTTCTAACCTCCAGAAACTCGATCCCCTGACCTGTCCGGACTTGTCCGACCTGCCCAGCTCCTTTTCCACCTATCCACTCCACCCTCTCCTCCCTGACCTATCACCTTCATCTCCTTCCCCACTGACCTATTGTACTCTATGCCACTCTCTCCCCACCCCCACCCTCCTCTAGCTTATCTCTCCACGCTTCAGGCTCTCTGCCTTTATTCCTGATGAAGGGCTTTTGCCCGAAACGTCGATTTTGCCTGTCCTCGGATGCTGCCTGAATTGCTGTGCTCTTCCAGCACCACTGATCCAGAATCTGGTTTCCAGCATCTGCAGTCATTGTTTTTACCTCGGACTCTGTTAGAAGTCGGTTCCAAACTATATTCGTGTAGTGGCACCGTTAACCGATTTGCTGAATAAGAACACAACCTTTCAGTGGACAGTACCATGCCAGAAGACACTCGACCATTTGCAGTCGATATTAACCACCAAACCAGTTTTAGAACATAGAACATAGAACAGTACAGCACAGAACAGGTCCTTCAGCCCACGAAGTTGTGCCGACCACTGATCCTCCTGTAAGTACCTTCAAATTTCTGTGACCATATGTATGTCGAGGAGTCTCTTAAATGTCCCCAATGACCCTGCCCCCACAACTGCTGCTGGCAACGCATTCCATGCTCTCACAACTCTCTGTGTAAAGAACCCGCGTCTGACATCCCCTCTATACTTTCCTCCAACCAGCTTAAAACTAGGACCCCTCGTGTTAGTCATTTCTGCCCTGGGAAATAGTCTCTGGCTATCGACTCTATCTATGCCCCTCATTACCTTGTATACCTCAATTAAATCCTCTCGTCTCCTCCTTTTCTCCAATGAAAAAAGTCCGAGCTCAGTCAACCTCTCCTCATAAGATAAGGCTCCAGTCCAGGAAGCATCCTGGCAATCCTCCTCTGAACCCGCTCTAAAGCATCCACATCTTTCTTATAATAGGGCGACCAGAACAGGACACAGTATTCCAAGTGCGGTCTAACCAAAGTTTGTACAGCTGCAACAAGATCTCACGACTCTTAAACTCAATACCCCTGTTAATGAAAGCCAAAACACCATATGTTTTCTTAACAACCCTGCCCACTTGGGTGGCCATTTTAAGGGATCTATATACCTGCACCCCAAGATCCCTCTCTTCCTCCACACTACCAAGAATACTAGCCTTAATCCTATACTCAGCTTTCAAATTCGACCTTCCAAAATGCATCACCTCGCATTTATCAGGTTGAACTCCATCTGCCAACTCTCAGCCCATCTCTGCATCCTGTCAATGTCCAGCTGCAGCCTAACACAGCCCTCTATACTGTCAACGACACCTCCAACCTTTGTGTCATCTGCAAACGTGCTGACACATCCTTCAATCCCCTCATCCAAGTCATTAATAAAAATTACAAACTGTAGAGGCCCAAGGACAGAGCCCTGTGGAACACCACTCACCACTGACTTCCAGGCAGAATATTTTCCTTCTACTACCCCTCGCTGTCTTCTGTTGGCCAGCCAATTCTGTATCCCGACAGCTATGTTCCCCTGAATCCCATTCCCCCTGACCTTCTGAATGAGCCGACCATGGGGAACCTTATCAAATGCCTTGCTAATGCCCATATACACCACATCCACAGCTCAGCCCTCATCAACGTTTCTAGTCACATCCGCAAAGAACTCGATAAGTTTTGTGAGGCATGTTCTGCCCCTCACAAAGCCGTGTTGACTGCATTTAATCAAGTCATGTTTTTCCGGATGGTCATAAATCCTATCCCTCAGAATCCTTTCTAACACCTTGCAGACGACAGACGTGAGACTTACTGGTCTGTAATTGCCGGGGATTTCCTAATTTCCTTTCTAGAAGAGAGGAATTACATTTGCCTCTCTCCAGTCCTCAGGTACGACTCCAGTGGAGAGCGAGGATGAAAAGATCTTCACAAGTGGTGAAGCAATCACATTTCTCGTTTCCCAAAGCAGCCGAGGAGAAATCTGGTCCGGGCCAGGCGACTTGTCAATCTTAATGTTGACAACATTTTAAGCACACAGCTTCCTCTATCTCTATCCATTTCAGCATGTACACCTGCTCTTCAAAGGTTTCATTCACTACAAAGTTCGTATCTTTCGTAAAGACAGAAGCAAAAAAACTCATTGTGGGCTTCCCCTACCTCCTCAGACTCCACACACAAATTCACTATGCTATTTCTGATCGGGCCTACTCTTTCTTTGACCATTCTCCTATTCCTCACATAAGTGTAAAATGCCTTTGTGTTCTCCCTAATCCGTTCTGCCAAGCCTTTCTCGTGCCCCCTCCTGGCTCTCCTCAGACCATTTTTAAGCTCCATCCTTGCCTGCCTGTAATCCTGTAGAGCTGAGCTTGACCCTAGCTTCCTCCACCTTACGCAAGCTACCTTTTTCCTTTTGTCAAGAAGCTCCACCGCTCTCGTCATCCAAGGTTCCTTTATCTTACAACTTCTTGCCTGTCTCAGAGAGACATATTTATTCATCACATGCAACAACTGCTCCTTAAACAGTCTCCACATGTCTATAGTGCCTTTACCATGGAACAATTGCTCCCAATCCATGCTTCCAAACTCATGTCTAATCGCATCATAGTTTCCTCCTCCCCAATTAAATATCCTCCCACTTTGCCTAATCCTATCCTTCTCCATAGCTATATAGAATGTGAGGCAGTTGTGGTCACTATCACCAAAATGCTCTCCCACCACAAGATGTAATACCTGCCCCGGCTCATTGCCGAGCACCAAATCTAGAATGGCCTCTCCCCCCGTCGGCCTGACAACGTACTGAGTTAGGAAACCCTCCTGAACACACCTTACAAAAACAGCTCCATTCAAATCTTCTGCTCGAAGGAGGGTTCAATCAATATTGGGAAAGTTAAAGTCACCCATTACTACAACCCCTACGTCCACACTTTTCCAAAATCTGCCGAGCTACGATTTCTTCCATCTCCCTGCTGCTATTGGGGGGCCTGTAGTAAACCCCTAACGAGGTAACTGCTCCCTTGCTGTTCCTAATTTCCATCCATACTCACTCGGTCGGCAGATCTTCCTCGACAATGGAAGCTTCTGTAGCTGTGATACCCTATCTGATTAGTAGTGCTACACCCCCTCCCCTTTTCCCCCCTCCCTATTCATTTTAAATGATCTAAACCCTGGAACATTCAGCAACCATTCCTGCACCTGAGAAACCCATGTTGAGAAACCCACAACATCATAGCATGAGGTACTGATCCATGCTCTAAGTTCGTCACTTTTATTCCTGATACTCCTTGCGTCAAAGCAAACACACTTTAACTGATACCTTGGTTCCTTACCAGGAAAGTTCTTCCCACGAGCTGGGCTACCTCTTGCTACTGCCTCATCTGCATCGATTCGCATCTCCGGTATACAACTCAGGTTCCCACCCCACTGCCATACTAGCTTAAACCCTCTCGAACCACTCGTGCAAAACTTGCACCCAGAACATTGGTCCCCTTCCAGTTCAGATGCAACCTGTCCTTCTTGTACAGGTCCCACCTTCCCCAGAAGGCATCCCAATTATCTACATATTTGGAGCATTCCCTCCTCCACCAGCTGTGCAGCCACGTGTTAAGCTGCGCCGTCTCCATGTTCCTCGCCTCGCTATCTCGTGGCACCAGTAGTAAGCTAGAGAATACTACTCTGTTCGTCCTGCTTTGCAGCTTCCGTCCTAACTCCCTGAAATCACGTTTTATATCCTTTTCCTGGCTATATCATTAGTGCCAATATGTAAAAAGATTTCTGGCTGTTCACCCTCCCCTTTTAGAACCTTATACACCCGATCAGAGACATCCAGGACCCTGGCACCAGGGAGGCAACATACCTTCCGGGAATCCCGATCCTGACCACAAAATCTCTTGTCGAATCCCCTAACTATCGAGTCCCCTACCACGAGTACATTTCTATTCTGCCCCCTTCCCTTCTTTGCCACAGTGTCAGGATCAGTGCAAGAGAACTGACTGCTATGGCTTTCCTCTGGTAGGTCATCCCCCCAGCAGAATCCAGAACGGTATACGAATTGCTGAGGGGAATGTTCACAGGGGATCTCTGTCGTGTTTTATCTACACCAAACTTCTCAAAAACGTTTAAAATCGCCATCGATGGTAGTGACGTTTGTATTGGAGCTGTACATCAACAGGAAAAATAAGCATGAGAATGAACTGCCAGTTGGTTACTTTTTAAAGAGAATCAACATCTAGCCGCAGAAATGCTCCACAATCGAAAAAAGAACTATTGATTTTTGTACTGGCCTTACAAATTTAATGTATATGCCCGAACAATGGTTCAGAAACGGTTGTGTACACTGACCACAATCCGCTAAAACGTTTTATATATAAGAATATGATACTATTTCGTTGGTTTCTTTTGGTAGAGACTTTCAATTTATAAATTGGATGTGTTGTGTGTCTGTAGAATGCATTCACAGGCAGGTTAGCGCAGATTCAACTTATGGCGTTTAGATGAGATTTGTCTTTATTTTATGTTTTATGTGTATATATAGGAAAAAGTTAAGGCGATATTATATGAAATTTATCGGTATGTCAGGGTAAAGTATTTAAAAATTAAAATGAAAACATTTCTTCATTATGATGGTTCATTTTTTCCTGAAGAGGCGAGATATTTTAAACATATTGGTGCACGGCTACGACTGTTAAAAGCAGCAGAATAACCAGACACTGCAACAAGCATGATCAAGAATACAACAACGTAATATTGGGTCGAACAACTCAATTAGTTTATTGCCGAGAGACATAAACATTTCGAGTTGACCACTCAGTTTAAATTTTATCCAGAATAAAATATTAATTTCAATTAAAATTTAATTATGTCTATTGAAAATCTTAAAAAGCAATGACACAATCAGATTCTCTGGAGTAAGATACGGGGGACATTGAACAGTTGAGAGGAGGACTGCCAAGTCCTTGCATGTAACGATCTTCTTGAAAAAAGATATCTCTGAAAAATGCGTTTTCGATCAGTGACGTGTGACACAGAATTTCCTAACAAGGAAAAATAAGGCACAAGAAGATCTGAAGAAAAGAACCTGCAGCTGCCTGGCTTTGAGAAAAGAAGAGCTGTTTTGTTAACTTTAATTGGGAGTTTTATCTGAATAGTTTTATCGAAGTGAACGACACAATGGGTAAGAGAAATACATTATCAATCGCGGTTTGTTCATTAATTGCTCTTTTACTTTAGAAATAAAGTTCTTAATTTTTACTTTGTGCCGTTCTTGGCCAATCGAATTTTTGCAGGTTACTGTACGATATAAATCGTTTCTGTGTTTTATGTTTTGCAGAAGGGTTTACGCTGTGTCGTAACGAGTCTAAACAAATTTGGCAATGCAATGGTGCAGCTCTTTGAGTGCACTGGAGATTTGCACCATTCATAACCTGAATAAAGGGATTCTTTCCGCCGTGATCTGAATCCCATGAAAGAAAATCCAAACAAACTCCACTTTCTATCATCGTTGACAGGTTTCGAACCTGCGTGGGAATGCCCCAATAGATTCCAATTCCATCGCCTTAACCACTCGGCCACAACTACATAAGGCCGAGGCCTGACTGCTGAATTAATCATTTCCAGGTCTTTGTCTCTGGGGAGCTTAGCAGTTCTGAATCATTGTTTGGTTTATTTGAATTCAAACACCACAGCTTTCAAATCGATGAAATGTCGGGACAAAGTGGGTCTGGGTGTTCCACCCCGATAGGTGGAATCGATATTCAGCTTAAAAGAAGGCGGAAATGGCAGGAGAATACTCAGCAGGTCGAGCAGGATCTGGGCTGGGAAAAGGCGATTCAACGTTTCAGAACTTCATCAGACGTTATTCGAACTCCGCTTTCTCCCAGTAGTACTGGCAAACCCCAGACTTTCCCCAGCATTTTCTATTTTTGTTTCAGATTCTGAAAATCCGAATTCCTTTACATTAGCCATTAAAACAATACAAAAATTCCTTTCTTGTTCCGGATTAGATTCCTGATTGGGGAACTTTTTCCTGACCACATTAAAAACCCGGAGCTGTGCAGGAAAGAAAACCAATGAAGTATGAGCCGTGAGAGATCCGACCAACTGTTCGGTTAATGGATGAACGTGTTGACCATTTACGCAACAAAGACTGGTGAGCTGACTCGTTGCACAATCCATAAAACAGGCTTTTTACGAATTCAAACTTTAACATGCCCTTCCCGAAGCGATCGCTATCCTCAATCAGTTTTATTTTTCCAAAATAAGTCCTGGGACATTCACTGTAATGACATGACAACAGTCCTGCACCCTCTCCAAACACATCCATGTCACAGGAACCAACTTTTCTACAACAGCAGTCTGGCTCGCTTCGAGCGTTTTTCGTAACTTGTGTGTTCCCGAGTTTTCTCGTGATTCTGTAAAAGTGGTCTCTTAATAAAGATGGGGGAGGGCGCATTGCGGATGGGCGGGTTGACGTTCTGGAGGAAATGTTGTCACCGATTAGGGTCAGTTTCCAGAGTACTGGGACTGAAGGTATTTACTGAATAACGACATTTGTGTAGAATATATCGAACCTCATCTCAGGTGACCTGTCAATCATTTAACACATAGATAAGGAGGATTTTCTGTCTTTCAGATGGTAGCAAATCTGCATAATTCTTTACAATAGAGAGCTGTCAATGCTGGGTCTGATCAAGTCTGAGATGGCGAGCCAATTAGTCACATGTGGAATAAAGGGAAACGGGGATAAGGCGGAACTTTGCAGTTGAGAATGAACCAAATCAGATATGACCTCATTAAAAGGTGGAGACGACCTGATGGTCCGAATGACTTCCATCTGTTCCAATATCTTGTCTGTCACTTGGAAACTGCGAAAGGCCATTGTGAAGAAAGAAATAGCAGGACGTTGAGAAAAGTTGATTGGAGCCAAACTGAGTCAACATCATTAGTTGAAAGGAAAAACACACTTGACCACTTTGTCAGAGTTCTTTGATAATATTACATGCCGAGTTTATCAATTTTTGTTCGGCATTTCATAAGGGACCACAGCAAAAGACATTACACAAGGTGTTGAGTAAAAAAAAAAGCCAGGCTTGTCCGTTGTTTACTTAATGGAAGACACAAAATCTGGATTATTGGGTATTTTTCAAGTTGCAAAGATGTAATTTCTCAAGTGCTGGAAAGGTCAGTCATAGGATCTTAATGATTTATATCTGCATTAATGACTTGGACGAATTGGCTGAGTGAAATGTGTCCAGTTTTACTGACGATACATAATAGGTGGGAGGGCATGTTGGGATGAGGACAGCGGAATATGGAAATGGACAGACACAGGTTTAGTGGGTGGGCAAAATCCTTGTAGGTGCAATTTCATGTCCGGCGTTTGAGGTCATGCATTTGGTAGGAAGAGTCAAAAGACTGACTGAAATTAAAATCAAGAGAAACTCCAAAAACGTGCGTTCCCGAGGAGTCTGGGTGCCCTTGTGCATGAAACAAAGAAAGGTTAGTGCCAGACAGATTGTTTTCTGCTAAAAAGAATGTCCTTTCGTAATGCTCACAATGAAAGAGATGATATCCCAGGGAATGACTGAAATGAAGAAGCCTGCAAATTAATCGAAAACCAAGATATGTCTCGTGCTGTTCTTGGGACATAGCTGATGTATTGTTTAGAGATCTCTGAACTTTATTGAAAATGGAGTCAGGAAAGGGAGAGTGGACGTTAAGGACACCCATGATTAATAGGGGAAAGTGAGTAGTGCAGATGCTGGAGATTAGAGTCAAGAATGTGGTTTTGGAAAAGCACAGCACGTCAGACAGCATCTGAGGAGCAGGAAAACCACGATTCATGCAAAAGCCTTTCATCAGGAATTTGGTTGGAAGCCTCGAGTGTGGAGAGATAAATGTGTGATGATGGGGCTGGGCTGAAGATAGCTGAGATAGCAATAGGTGCACGGGGGAGAGTGTAATGTTGATAGTTTGGAAGGGAGGGTGATGTACATGGGTGGTAAGCAAATCCCAACTAATGCCATGGGGTTGGAGGTTCCAGAAATGGAGGTTTGGCTTCAGAACATAGAACAACACAGCG
The DNA here is from genome assembly GCF_037043375.1 of Chiloscyllium plagiosum. Lineage (NCBI taxonomy): Eukaryota > Metazoa > Chordata > Chondrichthyes > Orectolobiformes > Hemiscylliidae > Chiloscyllium > Chiloscyllium plagiosum. The sequence continues at coordinate 81,968,430 of NW_028270167.1, forward strand.
CAGCACAGGCCCTTTGGCTTTCGATGTTGCACCGACCTGTGAACTAATCTCAGATCATCCCCCATACTATCCCATCATCATCCATGTGCTTATCCAAGAATTGTTTACATCTCTCTAATGTGGCTGAGCTAACGACATCGACAGGCAGGGCATTCCACGCCCTTACTATTCTCTGAGCAAAGAACCTGCCTCTGGCATCTGGCTTAAATCTATAACCCCTCAATTTGTATTTATGACCACCCATATAAGCTGACATCATCATCCTAAGAAAAAGACTTCCACTGTCTACCCTATCTAATCCTCTTATCATCTTGTAACTCTGTATCAAATCCGCTCTTAGCCTTCTTCTTTCCAATGAGAACAGACCCAAGTCTCTCAGATTTTCCTCATAAGACTTTCCCTCCAGAACAGGCAATATCCTGTTAAATCTCGTCTGCAACTTTTCCACTGCTTCCACATCCTTCCTGGAATGGGGCGTCCAGGCAGTACAAAATATTCCAAGTGGAACCACACAAGTGTTTTGTATAGTTGCAGCATGGCATTATGGCTCAGGAACTCAATCCTCTACCAATGAAACCTAACACAACGTATGCCTTCTTAACACCACTATCAACCTGGCTGGAAACTTTCAGGAATCTATGTACATGGACTCCAAGATCCCTCTGCACATCCACATTACCAAGAATATTTCCATTAACTCAGTATTCTGCCTTCCTGCTGATGTTCCCAAAGTAAAGCACCTCATATTTAGCTGCATTGAACTTCATTTGCCACCTCGAAGACCAATTCTGCAGTTTATCCGAGCTCCCCTGCAAACTGCAACATTTTTCCACACTGTCCACTACTCCACCAACTTTAGTGTTATCTACAAGCTTACTAACCCATCCGCTTATGCCTGAGTTTTAGTCATTTGTGAAAATGGCAAACAACAGTGGTCCCAAAATAGATCTTTGTGCCACACCATTCGTAACCGGACTCCAGTCTGAATATTTTCCATTCGCCACCACTTGCTGCCTTCTCACAGAATGTCAGTTTCTTATCCAAACTGCGAAATCATTGTCAATCCCATGCCTCCGCATTTTCTCGAACAGCCTAACATGTGGAATCTTATCAAAGGTTTTACAGACGTCCATGTACACTACGTCAAGTGCCCTACCCTGATCCACATGTTTTGTCACCTTCTCAAAAAACTCAAGAAACCATATTGACCATCTGAAACCAAATTGTTGTTTGCTGAATGATTGTCAATCCTATCTCTCATAATCTTTTCCATAATTTGTTCATACAAAAGACATAAGGCTTATTGGTCTATGATTATTTGGATCATCTGCATTACCCTTCTTGAAAAATGGAACAACTTCTGCTTTCCTCCAATCTTCGAGGGATATTCCTGTCGACAATAACGAAATAAAGATCAAAGGGAAAGGCTCTGCAATCTCCTCTCTGGCTTCCCAGGAAATCCTTGGATAGATCCCATCCGACCCAGGGGACTTACTTATTTTCACGCCTACCAGAATTGTTAACAAGTCCTCCTTGTAAACCTCAGTCCCATCTAGTCTAGTAGCCTGTATCTCAGATTCTCCTCGACAACGTTGATCCAATTCAATATGAATACTCACGGAAGTTATTCATTTGGCGCCTTCGTATCTCCTCTGACTCCACACACAATTCCTCACTACTATCTTTGATTGGTCCTAATGTTACTCTCGTCATTCGTTTATTCCCCAGAAACACGTAGAAATACTTAGGGTTTTCTAAGATTCTATCCGCAAACAACTTCTCATATCCTTCCCTGGCTCTGCTGGACTCTCTGTTCAGGTCTTTCCTAACTAACTTATAACTCTCAATCGCCCTAACAGCCTTCACGTCAAAACCGAACATAATCGTTCTTCTTTCTCTTCACATGAGTTTAAACTTCTTTAGTAAGCCACGCCTGCTTCGCTCGACAACTTCCTTCATGCCTGACAGGTACATACTCATCAAGTACATGCAATAGCAATTCCTTGAGTAAGTTCCACATTTCAATTGTGGTCATCCCATCCGTTTTAGTCCACATCCTGTGCATACTAAATCTTGCCAAATTGCATCATAATTGCCTTTCCGTCAGCCATGAGTCTGTCCCTGCAGTATGTAACTATCGCTTTCTCTTGCTTAATAAACATAACCGAATTGTGTTTGCGATCACGAAATTGCTCACCGACATCCAAATTTAACCTCTGGCCTAACCATTACCTCGTACCAAATCCAATGTTGCCTGTGACTGTTAGTAAGAGGCAGTCTGGCCGCAGGTTTTGGACCTGTGTTGAGGAGGAGACAGGAATTCATTAAAGTTGATCGGGACAAATAGTTTTTCAGGTCATCTCCCTCTGTTTCCCTCACTCGCAGGAGATTATTATCATTTGGTGCAGGAATTCACCGATGATATCTTTGGTTGCTTCAAATCTTCCGAACACTGTGCAAGTAAGTAAAATAGTGCACCAGGACCAGGCTCCAATGAGAGAGCCAAGACAGTATGCATTGTCGGAGCGCCAGAACTGACAGAATGGTGCTTTCCCTTTCCAATACAAAAAGTTAGTGCTGAAAGAGCGGTCTTTTGGAGGGTCAGTGCTGTGTGAGCTGACTCTGTCAGAGCATCAGTGCTGAGGATGCAGTACTCTCAGGTGCTGAAGGACCGGTTACTGTAACAGGATCAATGCTGAGGGAGTGGGCACTGTCAGAGGGTTAGTGTAGAGGGAGCAGGTACTGTTGGAGTGTCAGTACTGACTGAGAGGGTACTGTCACAGGGTCAGTGCTGAGTAAGTACCATCGTCGCCCGTTCAGTGTGGGGGGAGTGAGTGCTGTCGGAGTGACAGTGCTGAGGGATTGTATATAAAATAATTCATGCTAATATTTCCAGAAAAAAACGTCAAATGTCAGCTGGATATGCAAACTGTCCATCAAATCATTCAATGGCAAGTCCGAACATAAATACATTATCAAAAACCTCTCTCATGTTTGAGGACACAGGCATCCTGCCTGTCGTTGTCACACATACGCAGCCTGTCTGGTCACATACATCATTCCTGTTTTTGTCTCACAGAGCTTCACCCTGTTTTTCACCCACATTCTCCCACTCTCCGTCTCACACACCCTCCATGTCTTCGTCACACACATCTTCATTGCCTGGAACAAACTCGAAGTCTGCCAGTACTAGAGTAGACTTCAGTTTATCCACTCCCAGGGATGCGATTGGGTAAAAATGGTTAGAAGTGGGAGCTATCCATTTTCCACTGACCCAGCGTCAATCCCAGCTCTTTGTCTGAACTGAGGGCAGATCGCAGCGAGACATGACAGAGAGTGAGTGAGAGAGAAAGAGAGAGTCATAGAAATTGAAAGCACATAATCAGATGCTTCAGTCCAACTTGTCCACGCTGACAATCTATCATTAATAACTCTCATCTCATCTGTCAGCTTTTGACACATAACTCTCTCAACCATTCTTACTCATTGACCAATCTTGATGCTGTATTAACTTTGTACTTCTACCATCCTCTACCTCTCCGTCTGACAACTTATTCTATACTTGCACCACTCTCTGTGAATGATGCTGTGTGTGGGGAAAGGATACTCTCAGGCGTTCAGGTCCTGAGGCACCTGTGGGTTCACATTGGGGAGAAGTCATTCATTCATTCCTCGTGTTGGAAGTGATTCAAACAACCGTCTGACCTACTGAGACATCTTGGCAGCCGCGCAGATGATAAATGTTTTAGTAACACTGACTACATCTGTTAATTTTATCCAATGATGAGTAAACGTATTAGTGCGTGGAGAATATATAACGAGACATGAACTGACAGAGTCAGGACGGACAGATATGAAATGCTTCGATCCTTCATTAAATCTATACGATGTAAAAATTTATTTCCGTTTCTTCCTTCACCATGAAAGTCTTTTTTTTCTTTACTACAGGAGGATAAATTAGAGACAGGAGTATTTCCTTAACTTTCCAAAGCGGCAAAGTAATGGAGGATAATCAGTTAAATTTAATCTGTAATTTTAACTTTGGCAGGCTTAATAAATTACATTTAAAAAATCCTCAATAACAGTGACCATCAAGTGTACACTGAAGATTATTGAATAGGGCATCGTGGAGGTCGGTGTCCAGTGAACGTCCTTAGTGATAGGTTAGGGTAGCTCTGCTCTTTGCGATTTTTATAAATGAGTTGGATGAGGTAGAAGAGAGGTGAGGTACTAATTTTGCTGATGCCATGAAGGTTGGTGGAATTGTCGCTAGTGTATTCGGCTGTTGTGGATTGCAATGGAACATTACGAGTTGGCAGATCTGGCTGATTTGTGGCAGATGGAGTTGAACCCGAACAAGTGTGAAGTCGTTCATATTGGAAGAGCGAATTTCAATGCAGAATACAGGGTTAAAGGATTCCTGAAAGTGTGGGGGAGCAGAGGAATCTTGGGTCATATTGGCTGTATTTAGAACAAGTTCAATCCCAAAAGCCAAGCAAGTTAAAATCTACCAAGGAGCTTCCAGTTTTACAAATAATGTTTTGAAACAGTTGTTCAGAGTGACAATCAAAATGAAATAACTCGTTTCTGATATACTTCAGGAGAACCTTCGAATGTAGTATTCACCCAGGTTACAGTTAAAGTCTAGAGAGTTGAGATGATTTGAACAAGTTGATTTGCTTCTTTGGAGATATTTCAATTGCTTGCCAATAAATTGTGGTTTTGGAAGTTACATTTGATAATCTCTTCACGACCAATCAGAGCAGGACCACTTAGACAGATGTTGTGGCAGACATTCATTTTAATAAATGCACCTGGGATTTCGTATATATCACGATGTTTAGCTTTCAGTAAAGGTGCTGATATGATGTGTTATATGTGAAATAAAGAAAGTGTGAATTCACTGTGAACCTGCACTGGAGTGGGTCCTAAATACATGTAACTCTTTGAGGAAGAGCCGGACATGAAGCGATTTATGTGCCCCGGAGAATCGGGCTGCATTTTGACATAAACGATACAGTGATACTTTCTCCAGTAGGGAACTATCTTTAACCAGTCAGGAGAGAATTCATTCGCACAGGGAATGGGCAGGAATGCAGCGAGGATCATCAGGAAGAGTCTGTACTCTTTTATTGGGATGATTAAGAACTGTCCACAATTCGGAAACAAGTGAATAAAAAGGGTGGAAAATTTTTCACCAATGTTTGATCTGTTGCTCGAAACTCACGCATCTGTGTATGATTATTTTATAAACTCACGGCACTCCTCAGGAGAAGGACGGTCGAGTCGATCTGACCGCAGCGGTTAAAGATGGGGATTCTTCAACTCAACTGATCTTAAGTTAGTAAAGGTGTTCTTTTCTCTTTCTTGCACAGTGAAGTCTTGTGAGAATCAAAAGTAATGTGGTGATTCTTTGGTGCGTGGAAAAGTGCACCTAATTTCTGCTAATGCACAGTTGATCGGTCATCACCCTGAGAATGAAGGTACCGAATCGAGAAAACAGTGACACAAATGTCAGAATTAAAACAGTGTTTGAAAAGCAGCATCTGCAATCGAGAACAAGGTCAGATCTCATGCCTGAGATTTGTGGGCAAAGCAAAGCATGCAATACACAAATAGAATGAAGCTGACACTCAAAACACAGCTTCATTTTCGTAGGAAAAAAGGAGAAGTGCAGATCCTGGAGATTAGTCGAGAGTGTGTTGCTTGAAAAGGATAGCAGTTCAGGAATCTTCGGAGGAGCAGGAAAATCGACATTTCAGCAAAGTCCCTTCATTAGTGTTGAGGGTTTGAGCCTCGGGGTTGGAGAGATTAAATGGCAGGTGCGTGGGGCTCGGGGAAAGGCTGCTGAGAGTGAAAAAGGTGGATGGAAGTGGGGCAATGGTGATAGGTCAGAGGGAATTCTGGGCAGATAAATGGGAAGCAGGATGGACAGGTATGACAAGCCATGAGCGCCGTGCTGAGATGAAAGTTTGAAACTGGGATTAGGTGGGGGGAGGGGACATGGGGAAACTGGTGAAATCCACATTGATGCCATTGGGCTGGTGGTTACCTTGGCTCAAGTTGAGGCGTGATTTCTACAAAGTCAGGTTAGATGGGAGTGGCGATGGTGGAGGCGTAGGACCGACATGTCCTCGGTGGAGTAGGAGGGTAATTAAAGTTTTTAGCAATGAGGTGGTCGGTGCAGGTGTCGTGCAGGTGTTCAATGAAGCGCTCTTCGAGTCAGCATTCTGTCTTCTAAATGTAGAGGAAACTGCATCGGGAGCAATGGATACAGTAACTGACATGCATGGAAATGGAGGTAAAAGTCTGATGGATGTGGAAGGCTTCTTTGTGGCTTTGAACCCTGGTTGGTGGGATGTATGGGCCCAGGTTTTGCAATTCCTGCCGTGGCAAAGGAAGCGGCTAGGATGGTTGGGTGGATTGGTGTGGGAGTGGTCCTGACGAGAGAGTAGCGGAAGGAATGGACTTTCTTTCAAGCGGTTAAGAGTGAAGAGAGTAATATATCTCTGGTGTTGGGTTCTGTTTGTAGGTGACAGAAATGGCGAAGGCCATACGGTGACTGCAAATGGTAGCTGGGGTGGAGGGTGATAACCGAGAGGCTCTGCCCGTTTTGGGGTTGGAGGGGTGTGTTTCGAGTGTGAATGTGCAGGAAATTAATGAGATGCATGGGAGGGCTTCACCAACCACGTGGGAGGGGAAATTGCGGTCTTTGGAAAGTCGGCCATCTGGTGTGATCTGTGGTGAACTAGTCATACATTCGTAGAGATGTCCAGCAGGGAAACTAGACCTTCAGTCCAAGCCGTCTATGCCGACCAGATGTCCCAGCCCAATCTAGTCCCACGTGCCAGCACCCAGCCCATATCCCTCCTCACCCTTCCTGTTCATATTCTCTTCCAAATTCATTTTACATGTTGCAATTGTACCAGTCTCCACCACTTGCTCTGGCAGGTCATTCCATACACGTACAACCCTCTGCGTGAAACAGTTGTCTCTTCGATCTCTCTTCTATCATTCACCTCTCACACTAAAACTATGACCTCTAATTGTGTACTCACACACACCCGGGAAAATATTTTGGCTATTTTTCCTATCCATGTCCCTCATAACTTTGTAAAACTCCATAAGGTCACTCCCCAGTCTCAGACGCTCGATGTAAAACATCCCCAGCCTGTTCAGCCTCTCCCGAAAGCTCAAATCGTCCAACGCTGGCAACATTCTTGTAAATCTTTTCTGGACCTTTTCAAGTTTAACAATATCTTTCCGATACGTAGGAGATCAGAATTGCATGCAATATTCCGAAAGCGGCCTAAACAAGGCCCTGGACAGCCAGTAAAGGGACGCAATATTCTGACCAATAAAGCAAAGCATACCAAACGCCTTCTTCACTATCCAATCTACCAGCGACTCCACTTGCAAGGAGCTATGAACCTGCACTCCATGGTCTCTTTGTTCAGCAACACTCCCTTTGACCTGACCGTGAAGTGGAAAAGTCCTGCTGAGCTTTGCTTTCACAAAATGCAGCACCGCACATTTATCTGAATTAATCTCCGCCACCCACTTCTCAGCCCATTGGCCCATCTGATCAAGATCTTGTTGTAGCCTGTGGTTACCTTCTTTGCTGTCCACTACACCTCCAATTTTGGTATCATCTGCAAACTTATTGACTATGCCTCTTATGCTCACATCCAAATCATTTATGTCACCGACGAAAAGTAGAGGGCCCAGCACTGATCCTTTTGGCACTACACTGGTCACAGGCCTCCAGTCAGAAAAGCAACCCTACACCAACACTCTCTGCCTTCTACCGTTCAGACAGTTTTGTACCCAAATGGCTGGTTCTCCCTGTATTCCTTCAGATTTAACCTTGCTAATCAGTCTCCCATGCGAAACCTTATCGAATGCATGACTGAAGTCCATATAGATCACATCTACCGCTGTGCCCTCATGAATCCTCTTAGTTACTGTAATGGAAAATTATCCATTTACTGTGAAATTTGAAAGATAATGCTTTTCTAACAGTTAAGGCTGTGCTGAACTTTGTAAACAATACTTTGGTGAGATTTGCAGCCAGCTTGTCTCTGTTTCAGTTTTATAAACATTCAACTCCACCTTGCAACAGTCGGACACAGTGAAAGCAGAAAAAAACTGTTTGGTCCAAGACCAGGGGTTGAGAGAATAACAACTTGAGTTTCCCAGTCTTTGCCCTTTGTTGTGTGATAAGTATCAGTATAAGGCAAGTATCTGAATAATGCTCAGATAACCCTTATATTGAGGCGTCGTGATGAATGTACTGGGTTCAATTCTGCAGAATTTAAATAAAGTTCCTTTCTTTTCTCTTGCTAATAGTTGTGTCAAGTCAATTTAATATCCACGACAGTAAACTTGGGGGCTCATCCCGCTACCAGGCGACTGGGTGGGATTCTGAAGATTCCAACGAGGCGTAGGCACAAGCGCCTCGAAGGTGTTTCTCTTCATATCGAGCACTGATTTGGCACTCATGCGTGAGAGGACAAGGAATGTGTCGATAGTCCAAGCGCCGGCGTTAGAATTGAAAAGAGTCAGGGTAAGAGTCGTTGCTTAACTAATCCTACATGGAAAATCATTCGAAGAAATAAATACAACAGGAACAGAGTTCAGTGAACTCTCGCGAGGTACTAGAGCAAAACCCAAGGAAAGGGGATAGCCGTCTCTCGAGTGTTTATGAGACAGCCCTTTTAAGGGTGGTTATAGACTTGGAGCCACAACTGGCTGAGTTGGACTCACCAAAGGCGTACTGGAAACGTGGTTTCTTGGTTTCAAAAACTTATGCATTGAGGCGGACTTGTCCGATGCGTGAGAGGACCTCCGGAGGTAAGAAAGCAAGTCAAAGGGAAAAGACATGCAGTCACTCCCCAGGTAAAAGAAAAAGACAGATGGGTGACAGTTAGGGGACAGAAAAGGAACCGGCAGGCAATGCAGGGATCCCCGGTGGCCATTCCCCTCAACAATAAGTATACCGTTTTGAATACTGGGGAGGATGACTTACCAGGGGAAAGCAGTGGGACACCTCCTGCTCAGAAGGGAAGAGGAAGAGGAGTAGAGCAGTAGTCATTGGTGACTCGATAGTTATGGAGAAAGATAGGAGGTTTTGTGGGGATGAGAGAGACTCCAGTTGGTGTGTTGCCTCCCGGGTGGCAGGGTACGTGATGTCTCTGATCATGTTCTTGGCATCCTTCAGTGGGAGGGAGAGCAGCCCCAAGTCGTGGTTCACATTGGCACCAACGACAAAGGTCGGAAGAGAGATGGGGACTTGAGGTAGAAATTCAGCGAGCTAGGATGGAAGCTTAGAGCTCGGACAAACAGAGTTGTTTTCACTGGTTTGCTGCCCGTGCCATGTGCTAGTGAGGTGAGGAATAGGGAGATAAAGGAGTTGAACACGTGGCTACGGGGATGGTGCAGGAGGGAGGATTTCGGGTTTATGGATAATTGGAGCTCTTTCTGGGGTAGGTGGGACGTCTACAAGCAGGATGGTCTTCACTCAAACCAGAGGTGCACCAATATTCTGGGTGGGAAATTCGCAAAAGCTATTAAGGTGGATTTAAACTAATAAAGTACGGGGATGGGAAACCAAATTGTCGGACAGGTACAGAAGAGGATGAGAGTAGGGAGTTTCAAAATTAAGGATCTGACACTGCAAGCGAGAACCTGGTTTGAAGTGTGTTTACTTCAACGCGAGGAGCATCCAAAATAAAGTAGGTGAACTGGAAGCGTTGGTTGGTACCTGGGACTTCGATGTTGTGGCTATTATGGAGACATGGATAGAGCAGGGACAGGAATGGTTGTTGCAGGTTCCGGGATTCAGATGTTTCAGTAAGAATAGAAAAGGTGGCAAAAGAGGTGGAGGTGTGACATTTTGATCAGGGTCAATATTACAGTTGAAGAAAGAATGTTTGGAGAATCGTAACCTGAGGTGGTATGGGTTGAGTTTAGAAACAGGAAAGGCGAAGTCACCATGCTGGGAGTTTTCTATAAGCCTCCAAGTAGGCCCAGAGATGTAGACGAAAGGATAGCACAAATGATTCTCAATTGGAGTGAGAAAGGCAGGGTAGTTGTCATGGGGGAGTTCAACTATCCACATATTGACTGGGATCACTGCAGTGCAAGTACTTTCGATGGGTCACTTTTTTGTCCAGTGTGTGCAGGAGGGTTTCCTGACATATTATGTAGACAGGCCTACAAGGGTCGAAGCCACTTTAGATTTAGTACTGGGCAACGAGCCTGGCCAGGTGTTAGATTTGGAAGTAGGTGAGCACTTTGGAGACAGCGATCACAATTCTGTCAGATTTACTTTAGTGATGAAAAGGGATAGGTGTCCTCCAATAAGCAAGAGTTACAGCTGGGGGAAGGGAAATTACGATGCAATTAGGAAAGATTTCGGAAGCATAGAATGGGGAAGGAAACTGCTGGGGATGAGCACATTAAAAATGTGGAGCTTATTCAAGGAAAAGGTCCTGTGTGTCCTAGATAAGTATGCACCTGGCGGGCAGGGCGGAAGGTACAGAACGCGTGAGCCGTGGTTTACTAAGGAAGTGGAATCCCTGGTCCAGAAGAAGAAGAAGGCTTATGCTAGGACAAAATGTGAAAACTCATTTCGGACGCTTGAGGGTTACACGGACGCCAGGAAAGACCTAAAAAAGAGAGCTCAGCAGAACTAGGAGGAGACATGAGAAGTAGTTGGCGTATAGGATCATGGTTAACCCTCAGGCTTTCCATCGGTATGTCAGGAATAAAAGAATGACGAAGTTAAATTCGGGCCAATCAAGGATAATAGTGGGAAATTGTGTGTGGAGTCAGAGGAGATAGGGGAAGCACGAAATAAATATTTTTCGACAGTGTTCACTATAGAAAATGAAAATGTTGGCGAGGAAGATACAGACATATTTACATCTAGTCTAGAAGAGATTGAGGTTCACAAGGAAGAGGTATTAGAAATAATGCAGAGTGTGAAAATAATCAAGTCCCTGAGCTGGATAGTACCTATCCTAGGATCCTCTGGGAAGCAAGGGAAGAGATTTCCGAGACTTTGGCATTGATCTTCAAGTTATCATTGTCGACAGGAACAGTGCCTGAGGACTGGAGGTGAGCAAATGTGGTTCCCTTGTTCATAAAGGGTCGTAAAGACAACCCTGGTAATTACAGACCAGTGAGTCTCGCTTCAGTTGTCGGTGAAGTGTTGGAAAAGGTTATAAGAGATAGGATTTATAACCATCTCGAAAAGAATAATCTGATCAGGGACAGTCAGCACGGCTTTGTGAAGGGCAGATCGTGCCTGACGAATCTTATTGAGTTTTTTGACAAAGTGACCAAATAGGTAGATGAGAGTAAACCGGTTGATGTGGTGTATATGGATTTCAACAAGGCGTTCGATAGGGTTCGCCACAGTAGGCTATTATACAAAATGCAGAGGAATGGGATTGGGGGAGACATAGTAGTCTGGATCAGTAATTGGCTTGCTGAAAGAAAACAGAGGGTTGTAGTTGATGGAACATGTTAATCTTGGTTGAAAATGTGTTTCTGGAAAAGCGCAGCAGGTCAGGCAGCATTCAGGGAACAGGAAAATCGACGTTTCGGGCATAAGCCCTTCTTCAGGAAGGGCTTATGCCCGTTCGCCCACTTTATTTCGGATGCTCCTCGCGTTGAAGTAAACACACTTCAAACCAGGTTCTTGCTTACCAGTGTCAGATCCTTAATTTTGAAACTCCTTACTCTCATCCTCTTCTGTACCTGTCCGACAATTTGGTTTCCCATCCCCGTACTCTATTAGTTTAAATCCACCTTAATAGCTTTTGCGAATTTCCCACCCTGGATATTGGTGCACCTCTGGTTTAGATGACACCCTTCTTCCTGAAGAAGGGCTTATGCCCGAAACATCGATTCTCCTGTTCCCTGGATGCTGCCTGACCTGCTGCGCTTTTCCAGCAACACATTCCTGAAGAAGGGCTTATGCCCGAAACGTCGATTCTCCTGTTCCCTGGATGCTGCCTGACCTGCTGCGCTTTTCCAGCAATACATTTTCAGCTCTGATCTCCAGCATCTGCAGACCTCACTTTCTCCCCATGTTAATTTTGGGGTCCAGTTACAAGCGGCGTACCGCAAGGGTCGGTGTTGGGTCCACTGCTGTTCGTCATTTTTATAAATGACCTGGATGAGGGCTTATAAGGGTGGGCTAGTAAGTTTGCGGACGTGGCTAAGGTCGGTGGTGTTGTGGATAGTGACGAAGGATGTCGTAGGTTGCAGAGAGACAAATATAGGATCCAGAGCTGGGCTGAGAGGCGGCAAATAGAGTTTAATGTGGAAAAGTGTGAGGTGATACATTTTGGATGGAGTATTCGGAATGTAAATTACTGGACTAATGGTAGGACTCTTTGGAATGCAGATGAGCAGAGAGATCTCGTTGTCCATGTACACAGATCCCTGCAAGGTGCCACCCAGATTGACAGGGTTGTTAAGAAGGCATGCAGTGTTTTGGCCTTTATTAATAGAGGGATTGAGTTCCGCAATCAGGAGGTTATGCTGCAGCTGTACAAAGCTCTGCTCCGGCCTGCACTTGGAGTATTGTGTACAGTTCTGGTCCCCGCATTATAAGAAGGATGTGGAAGCTTTGGAAAGGGTGCAGACGAGATTTACTAGGATGTTGCCTGGTATGGAATGAATGTCTTACGAGGAAAGGCTGCGGGCCTTGAGGCTGTTCTCATTCGAAAGAAGAAGGTTGAGAGGTGACTTAATAGAGACATACCTTCTTCCAAGTATGGGAACGTCAAACACGAGGGGACACAACTTTAAAGTGAGGGAAGAGAGGTTTAAGACAGATGTCAGAGGTCGGTTATTTACTCAGAGAGTAGTAAGGGTATGGAATGCTTTGCCTGCAACGGTAGTAGATTCGCCAAGTTTAAGTGCACTTAAGACGTCATTGGACAGCCATATGGACGTACGTGGAATAGTGTAACGGGGATGGGCTTCAGATTAGTATGACAGGGCGGCGCAACATCGAGGGACGAAGGGCATATACTGCGCTGTAATGTTCTATGCTCTATGTACTATAACGGTACCGCATGAGAGAGAGAGAAAGAGCTGAACACTTTGGCGGTTACACTAAAAATGGGCTCCGGCCAGAGCAAACAAAAGGAGAGTCCACACAGTACTGAGTCCACACAGTACTTGACATGGCCAACCAAAGATACAATACATGCTAAATAATTACAGAGTCTGTAAAGCCGTTCGAGTTGTGGATCAAGGAATGTGGTATACCAGAGGGAGGAAGTTTTAATGAAAGACAGGTAGAAATATTGAGGTCGATGTTGGAGGAGAGAGAGAAGAAGAAAAGGAAGGGAAGAACAGAATCTGTCACTTGGAGTGCTTGTAATATGTGGAAGGCTGAGGCTGACATCAGAGAAAGGAAATCTCAAGTAAGTGGTAGATCAAATACACGTACAAAAACCAGCACACATGCAGACGCATGCGCAAAACACACTAACGACGCTGTCCAGTGTCTCAAGTATGTTTCTGATTCCGTCCTTGATGACTGCGCGCCGAGACCAACAGACCCCCCCCCCCCCCGCCCCTACGAGATACACCTGGCGAACGGTCCACGTCAGCTGCCGCCATCTCAGGATCTGCTGAATCAACCATCGCACGCCATACCCAAAACCAAATGAAGCAAGAAGCCCAAAAGAAGGAGTTGTTCGCGAACAGGGCGGATGATGAGTAAGACAGTGAGGGTACTGGCGTATGACCATCCAACCAGGTAGTTCTGTTTCAGCCCCAATGATTGAAGTTGCAGGTCAAGAAGGGTATCCAGTATTGGTCCACCGGCCATGGACCATGAAGGATCTGGAAAATGCCTATTGTTATTTGCCTGACTCACGTGAGGTTAGAGGTAATCAGTTCGCCAAAGAAGTGACAAAGTTCTGTCCTGAGTTCCATCCAACATCACATGAGATGAGACGTCTCCTAGGATGAAAACTAGGTGCCGATGTCACGAAAATTAAGTATAACTGTCCAGCCGCAAGTGTCCATGCCAGAGTAGCCAACTCGCAAGTGGAGCAGAACGGAGACTTTAATTCTTTTGTTGCAGCACTGGCAACCGCCTGTAGTGAGGCATTCCCAGTGCGAATGGACATAACCAAAATAGCAATGTGTCAACAACGGAAAGGTGAGACAGTGTCCCAGTAACTTACACACCTCACTGAAGTCCATAATGCCCATAGTGGACTGAGACCTCCCGACGACATAACGGCGGCAGAAATCACGCCGTATGAATCGCACTTGAGGAACAGCTTCATCAATGGAATGAAGGACAAAATAACGAAAAGAATGAAAAGACACATGGACTACCTGGGACACGGGAAAGCTGAATTTGATGGAACAATATGCGATACATGCTGAAAAATTGCTTATCCAAGACAATGATAATCGGAAACTAAAGATGGAACAGCAACCACATAAATCTTAGCTTACTATGATGCAAATTTTCACCCAGCCATTAGAGGGAGGTGCTGCAGGAAAAGAGGGAGAGGCAGAGGTGGGGGTCGCTGAAGATGAAGTGGAAGAGGTCGTGGAAGAGGCGCGGGCAGAGGTAGATCTGGCGGGTCCTTTGTTTGCAGAGCAATGTATCACTGGGCGATACAGTGCCCACACAGACAGCCTCAATCGGCCCTGGAGGCTGGACAGCAGGGTGACTGACAGGGAAAGGCTGAGGTGGAGGTGGGCAGCCCACAAGGTACAGGTAAGCCACTTTCCCTTCTGCTTGGCAACTAGGACTCGCTTATACTAATCTCTTCTACGAATCTGACGGGCACTGAGACATGTCCAACATCTATGTTAAGCGCTGAGATTGCGAAAAGTGGACGGTCTGTTCATAATCGCAATAATTCGTCTATGTCGATGTCTAGCTCTATGTTATATGTGGAATGTACATCAGTTACCTTTTTGGTAAATACAGGGGCAACTTACTCAGTCCTTAAATTAAGCTAGTTTATACAATCGATGTAAATAAAGAAGAGTGAAAGGTTCCTGAACAGAATGGGTGTATCAGGAGTCGAGGTGTGGGAGAGATTTTCCGCACCCCTACTGTGCAAAACTAGTAATGGGGCAACATTCCAATTCTCCATCTTGTTTTGGTAATTTTGTCCTTTAAATCTGCTGGGTCAGGATCTCAAAGGGAGACTGGGGTTGGACTTTCGCAGTACTCTGACGAGCTTGTAGGTAATTCAACGGAAAGATTTACCAGTACAGGCTGCAAATTATGACCCACGAACCTTGATGTATATATATATGAGTGGCGACTAAGCCGGGGGGGTGATACGTTCAGTGAGCGATTCACTCACATTGGAAGCAAGCAACCATGTTAATCCTATTAACGCCGATTTTCTTGCTGGATATACGCTGCTCTGCACAGCACACTTACAACGTGATGGCCAAGACGAACTATATCAGAAGGTTTGGTTCAGGAGAATGGTTAAACCAGATTAGTTGTTGTTGTGCGATTTTTATTTGATTGTTCACAGATGTACAGCCAGTGTGAACTTATCTAAGGTATCTGTAACAGCAAGCAGACCCTATATTTTTGATGTGGAAGTCTCCACTCCTCATAGGTCACTGGCGAAGGCGTCTGGTGGCAGGTGGCAGGATTTGGGACCATGGGTGCTAAAGGCACAAAGAACGAAAGGTTTGGTCTTCAGGGACGGTGTGGGTGTCTGGTTCAATGCAGATATGCGGACATACAAGAAGAAACAAAAATGGCTAATTCAGGCAGATAGGACAGTCCTGGTAACCCCCACTAACCCTGAAAAGCCTTGGGGGAATAGCCTGGCGTTACCCTAAGATAGAAGTCTCAGACCCAAGATTAAAAATGGTGCCTACTGAGCGGAATACCCATTAAAACCCGAAGTCATAGATGGAATTACTCCATTCTTTGAATCCCTCCTAAAGGCTAGAGTGATAATCCCTTCTGAAAACTCACCGGTGAGAACCCCCATTTTTCCGGTCAAAAAGGCATACAGTCCCAGTGAACGGAGAATGGAGGTTGGTTCAAGACCTGCAGGCAGTCAATAGCACTGTTGTCCCGCACGCCCGAAATGTTCCCAACCCCAATACTGTATTGGCTCAAATTCCACCGGACCATAAACGGTTCTCTGTTGTGGATTTAGCAAATGCCTTCTTTAGTGTACCTGTGCACCCAGATAGTCAATTCTGGTTCGCTTTTTCATTCAAATGGAAGTCACATACCTTTACACAACTTTGTCAAGGTTACTCTGAGTCCCCCACCTTATATAATGAGGCTCTACGCAGGAGTCTGGAGATTTTTGCTCTAACTCCGTGATCAGTGCTTTTGCAGTATGTAGATGATTGCTTGATAGCGGTACCATCAAAGGAACAATGTGAGCAGGATGCCCTTGCTTTGATCTGCCATATAGCAAGGGAAGTGCGCAATACCAGTCTCGCAAAGCCAGAATTTGTGCAACAACAGGTGAAGTTCTTCGGTCAATTAATATATGAACAAGGCAAGGCCATTGGTCAAGACAGAGTTCATGCAATCCAGAAAATTCCAAAGCCTCACACTTAGAAACGGTTACTAACCGTTTTAGGCATGTGCTCCTACTGTTGTGCGTTTATCCCACATTACGCAAGCCTTGAGGTGCCCCTAAGTGACATAGCCCATGGCTAAGGATTGCAGAACCAGAGTCCGTTGCTGTGGACCCCAGAGGCCGAGAGTGCCTTTGGTGAATTAAAAAGGGCGCTCAAAACTACACCTATGCTGAGAATTCCGAATCCAAACAAGCCTTTTGTACAAACGGTGGATAGTAAGTGTAGCTGCATGACATCTGTGCTGTTGCAGGATCATGGGGGAAGATAGAGGCCGGTAGCTTATTTTTCAGTTGAACTAGACCCGGTAGCGGCAGGATTGCATAAATGCCTGCGCACCGTGGCTGCAGCTGACAAAGCTGTTGTAGCGTCCAGGGATATAGCTCGCTACGATGAATTAACACTTCTGGTCCCATATGCATTATCCTTGCTGCTTTCTGAACAAAGGACCGCATACATGGCAGCAGCATGTTAGCTCAGATATACTCCTGGGCTCTTGGAGATGCCTAACATTACAATAAAGCGATGTAACGTCCTTAACCCTGCAAGCCGTCTCCCCACAGAAGGAGACGCGGACCCACATGATTGTGTCGCTGTAACTAATGACATTTGCAGCCCCAGACTAGAATTGTAGAATTTACCACTTCAGAATCCAGATATGGAGGTGTTTTTGCGGACGAATCAGCATTCAGGAGCATTGAGGCGGCCCAGAAAAGGGTTGGGTATGCTGTAGTGACGACCGACGATATAGTCAAAGCGGGATTATTACCTTCTTATCTGTCAGCGCAAGCAGTGGAGCTGATTGCCTTGACTGAGGCCTAACAATTGGCTGAGGGAAAGACAATGAATATTTACGCCGAGAGCAGATATGCATTCGGGGTTGTTCATGATTTTAGAAAGCTATGAAAACGCAGGGGCTACTTGACCGCCACTGGAAAGCCCATCACACACTGTGGCCTGATTTCTGACCTCCTGGAGGCTGTCCTGTTGCCTAAATCAATCTCTTGTGTGAAGCCCACATTAAAAAAAAAAGATTTTATTTCTCAAGACAATGCAAGGGTCGACTCAGCAGCAAAAACAGCAACCCAGCAACCAATAAGTGAGCAGATTGCCACGTGTATGAAAAAAAAAATTGCACTACAACCGCAGACGAACGGGAGTTACAGTTACAGGCCACACAGGAAGAAAAGCGTGAGTGGACGAAAGCAGGATGCAGTGTCAGGGAAGGCGGATGGTGTAGCCCCAATGATAAACCCTGTCTACCACCATAATTATTTCCATTCTATGCCAAGCTGACACACGGTGAGGAGAATGTGTCAGTATTTCAGCACACTGATACAGTAAGGGATTTACTCATTACCACCAGAAATCTTGTGAAGGTAGTGTCACTAATAATGTGGGGCGGGGAATACAGATGAGTCAGACGCATACCCATCCCCAAAAACCTTTTCAACATTTACGTATGAATTAGTTGAACTAACGCCGAGCGAAGGGAAAATATATTCTCTGGTAATAGTTGATCGGTTTTCCAAAATAGTGGGAGCGTTCCCCACATCTAAACCAGATGCCATTGCTTACAATTTTGTAAACATTGCTTACTGTTTCTTAACATGAAGAAGTACTGATTCTTTAGTTGAACGAGGACACAATTTTGTAATCAGTTCGATCTATCCTTTCTCATATTTAAACTGAATCCATGACAGCTCATGAGTTAAAGCATCAATATTGAAAATTCCCCAAACACTTCCCTCCCGACAGCATATCACTGTGTCGCCAACTCTGCTGTTCAGACAGGAAATGTCCAGGTTTGTTGACCTTGCTGTCTGTGAATATATTTTCGGTCAGGTATGATTGCGTGATTGTAACATTTCTGTTGCTGCTTGAGTTGTCCGTGAGGCAGCTCTTTCAATTATGTTTGTGCAGAAGACTTCGTCGGGTCCACAGGACACGTCCAGCCATTCTTTCGCAGTGCCAAGATCGATGTCCCGTGATCCGTCTGGTTTCATTGCTTTGAGAATTTGTCACGATTGAAATAACTGAATCACTTGCTGGGCCTTTTAATATGGCCATTGAGTGTTAAACAAATACTTATAACAGTTACCCAGATGCGTATTTCCTACAGTCCGCAATGATTTGGTGGTCTTCCGATTTTTAAAAATTTAATTCAGACTCAATCATCTATGATGTTGAGTATCGAACCTGCGGCCCCGTAATGTTGCCTTTATCTCCATATATAAAAATCTAGCGATACAACAACTAGGCTATCGCCTCCTCTTTGCTTGTGCAATGCCCTTTCAGGAAGCAAATCTGCCCAGCTTTCCAGGTCTGACCGAAAAGTGACTCCAGAAACACAGATATGTGACAGACCCTTCAATGGTCTCTGAAACGGCCAAGTAAGACAGTCAATTGCATCAAACAACACCAAATTTTTAAACAGTAAAACCAGATTAAACTCTGTACCATCCTAAGTAGTAGAAAAAAAGACCATGAGCTGTAGTTCTATCGAACTACAGAGAGCTCCTTTCCAAAATCCGAGAGTTTATAACAACATTTACACAGCTATCCCACAGCTACAAAAAAAGTGTCAGAGTTGGCTCATAAATCAATCGATGCTTCCCCCTCTTCCACCCCGGCATTCTTTTTTCATGATCGAATATCGCATCAATGCACCTTTTTTTCCACACAATGTTCACATATCTTCATGCGACTAACAATCAAGGAAATACAGAATAGGAACAACACTTAAACCTTTGGTCCATTATTTTGTTTTCACTGTCCACATAATGATGGCTGATCCTATTAACTCTGCACCATACTCCTGCTCTCAGACCATGCAGAAACTCTTGATGTTATTCTCCATTTTCGTCTCCATATCCTGAAGTGGCACATGGTTGCCCAGGTTCGCCAGTCTCAGAGCGGAAGCAGAAGTAATATCTCAATGCACAGTAGCCTCCCTGTCGTTAATACTGTGGCCCATTGTTTTAGATGTACCAGTCTGATCATGCCTGCTTCCAATCTGCCACTCTGCCCGAGTCTTATGTATTTCAATGAGATGTCCACTTATTTTCCTAAACTCAATGTGATACAGGCCCAGATGAAGGAAGTACTGCCCTCACAACAAGCATATCAGTCGAGAGATCAGTCTTATCATCGTTCACTGCACTCATTCAATGTCAGGTTTATCCTTTATGAGATAAAGAGACAAAAACTGCACAAAATGCTGCTCAATGTTCACGATGATGTCTCCACAAGGCCCTGTACTGTTTCAGTAAGGCAACATTACAACACATCATGTATCTTCCCAACTGTCATTCTTCTCCAGTATTATTGTTTTCACTGACTCGTGTATGAGTGAATGTGGGCTGGGTGAGGGGATTTTGATAAATAACATTGTGGTTGACACAGAAACTGTGCGAGGTTGGCAGTGAGAAGGAAGATTTTCTGTTACATGAAAATATTGGTAGAATGGTCAGATGAGCAGATGAATGGCAGATGGAATTTAACTCTAATAAATATGAGGTATTGCACTTTGGAAGAAGAAACCATACAATTGAGAACTTAATGAATGGCAGCACACTCAAAAGCTAAGAGAGTGCTTCTCCAAAGACCCCTGAATGCGACGGGACAGGATACTACTGTAGGAGAAAGTGAGGACTGCAGATGGTGGAGATCAGAGCTCAAAAATGTGCTGCTGGAAAAGCGCAGCAGATCGGGCAGCATCCAAGGAGCAGAAGATTCGACGTTTCGGATATAAGCCCTTCGTCATGAATGAGGAAAGTGTGCCAAGCAGGCTAAGATAAAAGGTCGGCAGGAGCAACTTTGTGGTGGGGCGTTGGGGATGCGATAGGTGGAAGGAGGTTAAGTTAAGGGTGATAGGCTGGAGAGGGGGTGGGACGGAGAGGTCAGGAAGAAGATTGCAGGTCAAGAAGGCGGTGCTGAGTCCGAGGGTTGGGACTGACAGAAGATGGGGGGAGGGGAAATAAGGACGCTGGAGAAATCTGCATTCATCCCTTGTGGTTGGAGGTTTCCGAGGTGGAAGATAAGGCACTCTTCTTCCAGGTGTCGTGTGCCATGGTCTGGTGATGGAAGAAGCCAAGGATCTGCATGTCTTTGGCGGAGTGGGAGGGGGTGTTAAAGTGTTCCGCCACGGGACGGTTGGGTTGGTTGGTGCGGGTGCCCCAGAGATGTTCTCTGAAACGTTCCGCATGTGGGTGGCCTGTCTCCCCAATGTAGAGGAGGCCAAATCGGGTGCAGTGGATGCAGTAAATGATGTGTGTGGAGGATGATGTGCCCCAAGGGATCCTTCCATATCCATCCAGATACATTGTATCATCCTTCGTCATTTCTGCCACCTCCAAACAGACCCCACCACCAAGGATATATTTCCCTCCCCTCCACTATCAGCATTCCGGACAGACCACTCCCTCCGTGACTCCCGGGTCAGGTCCACACCCCTCACCAACCCAACCTCCACTCCCGGCATCTTCCCCTGCAACCGCAACAAATGCAAAACCTGCCCCCACACCTCCCCCCGCACTTGCCTCCAAGGCCCCAAGGGATCCTTCCATATCCGTCACAAATTCACCTGCACCTCCACACACATCATTTACTGCATCCGCTGCACCCGATGTGGCCTCCTCTACATTATGGAGACAGGCTGCCAACTTGCAGAACGTTTCAGAGAACACCTCTGGGACACCCGCACCAAGCAACCGAACTGCCTGACCATGGCAACACGACGCCTGGAGGAAGAGCGCCTCATCTTCCCCCTTGGAACCCTCCAACCACAAGGGATGAATGCAGATTTCTCCAGCTTCCTCATTTGCCCTCCCTCCACCTTATCTTAGACCCAACCCTCGGACTCACCACCATCTTCTTGACCTGTAATCTTCTTCCTGACCACTCTGCCCACACCCTCTCTCCGGCCTATCACCCTCACCTTAACCTCCTTCCACCTATCGCATTCCCAACTCCCCTCCACCAAGTTCCTCCTCCCTACCTTTTATCTTAACCTGTTTGGCACACCTTCCTCATTCCTGAAGAAGGGCTTATGCCCGAAACGTCGATTCTCCTGCTCCCTGGATGCTGCCTGACCTGCTGCACTTTTCCAGTGTACTACTGCAGGGGACCATAGACATAGACATACGTTTATGAGTCGAGGCAAAGATTGTAAGAACTCTATAAGTCTTTGGTTAGGCCAATATGGACGCCACATTACAAGAGGGAGGGAATCGCGCTGAAGAATGTGCAATGGAAATACATCATGATGATCTTTGAAAAGCAGCATATTAGTAATTAAGAGACATAGGATTGCTCGGAATCGTTTGCTTTGGAGATAAGAAGGCTGATGGGGCATATTTTATGTACATAACATCACTAGAATCATGGACAGACTGGGCACAAAGCAACACATTTATTCAACGATACATTTATGCGTCTTAATTTTGCTATCAGTTTCCATACAACAGCTCTGATATTATCGTCTCTATTTTCAGAGTTCGTATGCACCATCCTTCCTGTACAATGGAACCACATGAGCTAGTCTCCAGTTCTGTAACACCTCCCATATAGCCATATTCCAAGAAAATAAAATTTGGGTCAGGGCCTTTCCTCCTTTGACTCCCCATCACTATTGAAATATAACTCTAGTGCGCTTGGAGATTGTCCAATTTTATGTTCGTCCAAGCAATCAATTCGTGCCCGCATCTTCTATCATTCTGCTCAAGTAGTTAACAGACCATCTTCTGGTATTCTATATCGGCATCCTCATTCACAGAAGCAAAGAACCCCAATAGTGTTGAAACAGGCCATTCGGCCCAACAAGTCCACATCAACCCACACGGCATCACTATTGTGCTTTATTTCCATTGACTAAAGAGCTATTGTACAACTCCTTGAACAGAATGGGCAATTTAGAATGGTCAATTCACCGAACCAGCATGTGCAGGGAAACCAGAGCTTCCATAGGAAATCACTCAGAGAGAATGTGCAAACTCCGCACACAAAGTCGCCTGAGGCTGGACTCAATTCCCAGTCATTAGTTGTGGTAACCTCTGAGCCGTGTGCTGCCCAAAAGATTGAAGCAAGCAATGCATTGACCTGGAGAAGAAACTGGGCATCGCACATGGCAGGCGAGAATTCTACCACTGAAAAATCAATGCAACGAAGAAAGGAAATGTGAAGCATCCATGTAACAATTGATCAATGTCCTTCAGCTTCACAGGATAACTGCCACTTCAATATCTTGCCCTCACTTTTCCCTGGTTTCCATGTTCAGCTCGACGCACATGTAGAAATTTTTAGGATTATGTCTTAAACTGATTGCTGCGCTTGTCCGTGCCCCTCGTTGGGCTGTCTCCTCCGTGTGTATTTTCTCGATTTCATTGCTATACTTTGAAGTAAGTTTATAACTTTAATAAATGGGCGCTTTCTGTCATACTTTGAAACACAACAGATCACAGATCGAGTTTCTTCATCAGAAAATGTTGCCTTCATGAGAGATTAATCTGGAAACTTCCCATCACCCTCTTTCTTTGGTCGTGATACTTTTTTCTCAGATTAGGACATCTCAACTGACCGCAGTATACCAGGTACAGTCTCACCAAATCTCCATGCACTCCACATTCCAATTCCGTTCAAATGTAGGGAAAACTTAATTTTACTTTTCTATTTATGTATGATCTTCTGAATAACCTTTGTTTTAATTTTATTCATTAACTCACTATGTGAGTTCCTGAAAAATCCATCTGAGTATTCAACTGCCCCACATTTACTGCTTCTCAATTATTAGAAAAACAATGCCTCATCTTCCGCCGGGGCACTCTACAGCCCGTAGGACACAATATTGAATTCTCCAATTTCAAAGAATCTCCCTCCCCTTTCCCCAAAATATCTTGTCAGCCCCTCCCAACGCCTTCCAGCGCTCCTTGCCACCAAACGGATTCATTCCTCCCCATGACCAACAAGATTGTACCCTCCATCTATCTGCGCT
Organism: Chiloscyllium plagiosum; assembly: GCF_037043375.1. Lineage (NCBI taxonomy): Eukaryota > Metazoa > Chordata > Chondrichthyes > Orectolobiformes > Hemiscylliidae > Chiloscyllium > Chiloscyllium plagiosum. The sequence goes on from NW_028270167.1 coordinate 81,992,047, forward strand.
TCCCCACCATGCTCCCACTCTCCCTGCATCTAGAGTTCCCAACTAAACCCACCCCGACACCTGAGATTGGATTCCACATGAAACATCGTTTTCCTCGCCTCCTCAGGCAGCCTGGCTTGCTGTGTTGTTCCAGCCTCCTGCCTTTCCAGTCTCATTTAAATCTGGCTATAAGAAATACCTTCAAACAGCTACGAAAGATATGGTGGTTCTGATTTCCATCTCATAATTCAATTATCATGTCCTCCAATTTTGCTGTTAATTCCTAAAAATCAAACATTACGTCCTTTAGACAAGATTCCAGCAGCCTCCCCCCAGACGATGACATGTTTCACGGATCTGTACTTTGCCACACCTTCTCTTCTGCCTTGATTGACAGTTCGTTGTTGCGTGAGCAACATTCCTGTTCTCAAAATAACTTCCGGCCTTGAAGAGTGCATTGGGAAATTGCATATTGATCACCAATGTTATCAAAATGTTAATTGCTGCTTTTTCCGAAATTCTGGGAATAAAGTTCAAGATAAGCTGCGAAGCAAAGCCTGGGGACATTGGGTTAGCCTAACATATGTCCGACACAGGTTACTTGAGAAGATTCTTAAGGATAGGATGAAGATACATTTCGAAAGAAAGGGTTTGATTCGGAGTAATCAGCATGGTTTTGTGCGTGTAAAATCATGCCTCACAACTTTGTTAGAGTTCTTTCATGAAATGACCAGGAAGCTTGATGAGGGCAAGCGCAGTATACATGAATTTCAGTGAGGCTCAAGAGAAGGTTCACATGGTGAGTTGCTCTGGAATCCTGAGGGAGTGGCAAATTAGATACACAATTGCCTTGATGGTAGGAAGCAGAGTATATGCTTGTTGGTCTGGAAACCTGTGAATGCTGGTGTCGCTCGGGGGATCTGTGTCCATTGCTGTTGCTTATCTGAATCAATAATTTCAGTGCAACAGCACAAGGCATGATTCATACTTCTGGAGATGACTTTAAAATAGGTGGCGCTGTGGATAGTGAGAAAGTTGATCAATGAGACCTTGACCACGTGCAGAAGTTGGCCAAGAAAAAGGGCAATGAAGTTGAGCTTAGCGAAGTGTGAAGCGCTGTGTTTTGGAAAGTCAAATCAAGGCAGGAATTTCCTGGTGAATGGTAGCGCCTGAAGGACTGAAGTAGAACAGAGGGACTTTGATGTAAGATTGAACAGTTGAGCATTGAGTATTACACTGGAAAGTTATATTGCAGTTGTACACGATTTTGCTATTGCCGCCATTGAGGTATTATTTGCTGTTTTGGGACCTTGTTTTATGAAGGATCTTACTAAATTGGAAAGAGTGCAAAAGAAACTTACAAGGATGTTGACAGAAACCAATGGTGTGCGTCGTAGGGAGCGATAGGAAAAGCTCTTGACAGTGTAGAAGAGCGAGGTGGAAATCTTATACAAATGTATAAAATTATGAGAGATGTGGATAAGGTGACTTCACTCACCTCTTTCCAGGGTTGTGGAATCGAGGACATGAGGGTGGCAATTTCAGATCAGAGGGAAAAGAATAAAAGGGATCCTGAGATGCAAGGTTTTCGCACAGACCTTGACACGCAAACAGAATGAACTTCTAGCGGTTGCAATCGATTTGGGTATATTAAAGAACAATTAAAATACATTTAGACAAATAAAAGATAGGAAACGTTTTGAAGGATATGGCCCAAATGCAGGCAAAACTGGTTAACATGGATGAACATTTCGCTCAGCATCGACCAGTTGGGGCCAAAGGACCTGCGTTCGTGTTATATGATTCTATGGTGCTAAGTATATCTGACCCATCAGACCGATCAATGCCTAATGCAGCTCCTTTTTAAAGTGCTACGTTGTTACTGATATTAATAATTTTCCTCTTCACTGACGACAGTCCCATGGCCACTTCGCGTTTCTCGGAGATTTTCTGGATCTTCCACCACATTAAATGCAGGCAGGTTATGCTGCAGCTGTACAGGGTGCTGGTGAGGCCACACCTGGCATATTGGGTGGAGGTTTGGTCTCCTCAGTTGAGGAAGAATGTAGTGGCACTCGACGGTTGTGCAGAGGAGGTTCCCTAAGTTGTTTCCGGAGTTGAGGGGATTGGTCTTTGAGGAGAGATGAAGTGAACTCAGGTTATCTTGATTGGAATTCCGAAGAATGGGGGATCGCGAGTTGCCAAAGAAACACATCACATTATGAATTGAATAAATAACATATATTCAGAAAGGAAATTTCCAATATCAAGTAAAACGAGTGCAAGTCGGCACAGCCTCAATATTAGCGTCCAAAACCGAGCATCACCTTGAAGGTGTGGTTGGGCACTTGGATACTGAGGAGGGAGGACGTAAAAGGACAGGTAAGCAGAAATAAGATGCAAAAAGGAAGGTTTATTTATGAAAGACGTTGGTAATCATGAGGGTAAGAAAGCTATCATGAAGGCAGTTTACCAAAATGATCGCAGCAATTGGTACAAGGTTGAAGATGTAAAGGCACGAATCATCACGAATGAATATGCTTTAGTAGCCATTACGGAGACATGGTTACAAGATGGTCATGACTGGGAGTTAAATATCCAGGGCTTCCAGACTATTCGGAAGGACAATCAGTGGATTCCAATATTCAAGGACGACTTCAAAGCGGTACTGTGAGATGGTATGTGTTCGATCGAGAATGAATTTGATTCGATTTTGTTGGAAATTAGAAATTCTAAGAAGAAACGTTGACTGGTAGGCGTAGTTTGTAGACCACCAAATAAACGATTACATTGGGAAGGTCAATAAACAAATAAATAAGTAATGCCATTGAAAATGGGCCAGCTATTATCATTGGATATTTTAATCGAAATATCGCTTGGTTGAACTAGCTCAGTCAGTGTTGCCTTGAGGAGGGCTTTGTTGGAATTAATCGTGATGGTTTTCTTGAACAGTATGTCAAAGAAACGACGAGGACTCAAGCTATTATCCATCTGGCCCTCAGTAGTGAGACAGGAACAATTAATGACCTCATCGTTAAGGATCCTCTTGGAATGAGTCATCACAGTATGGTTGAATTTAGAATGCAGATGGAGAGTGTGAAGGTACAATCCAATGCCAGATTCCTGTGCATGTACAAGGGGCTCCACAATAGAACGGGGATGCCCTGGCTAAAATAGACTGAAAAAAAAAATTTTATGGTAGTACACCTGATGAGCAGAACTTTCAAACAAATTTTTCAAAGTACTCAGCAAAATAATATTCCAGTGAAAAGGATGACTGTAAGAAAAGGGGTAATCTGCCATGTGCGTCTCAAGAAATAAGAAAGACGATCACATTGAAAGAGAAGGCATACAAAATGGTCAAAATTACCATGAAACTGTAAGGTTTGGAAAGCTTTCAATGTCAAAGGTAAGCCACAAAAAGTGCTGTAAAGAACCGTAAGAAAGAACATGAGAAAAAAAGTCTAGCACAGAATATAAAGACGTTTAGCAGAAGATTTTACAAAACAGAAACTGAAAAAGAATGGTTAAAGTAAACGTTGGTCCTTGAGCCATTTAGTTATGGGATGTGATGAAATGGCTGAGGAATTGAACAGGTTTTTTTTATCGTTTTTCATTGTGGAAGACTCTAATACATGCCAGTAATTGATAAATAATCGGAGGTCGGTGAGGACCTGGAAACAATCTTTCTTAGGGAAAAGCATTTGTTGGGAAAAGTAATGCAGCGAAGGATAGAATGTCTCGTGGCCCTGATGGAAGGTATTCCAGGTTGCTAAAAGAGTTGGCCGTGGAAATAACAGGTGCACTGGCAGTAATGTTTCAAATTCGCTGGACTCTGGGGCAATTCGAGCAGATTGGAATGCAGTAAATATGGCGGCACTATTTAAAAGTAGGTAGGCGGATAAGACAGGGGGTTATAGACTAGTTAGATTGAACAGACACAGCATGGATTCATGAAGGACAGGTTATGCTTGAAAAATCGTTTGGTATTCTATGAAGACATGTCAAGTATGGTGGGCAATGGTACTCAGAAGATGTGGTGTACGTAGATTTCCAAAACAAAACATTGACAAGGTGCCGCACAAGAGGCTGATGCATAAGGTAAGGATGCATTGTGTTACTGGTCGAAGACAAGCATGTTTCGAGGCTTGGTTAACTAACAGGAAGCAAAATGTGGTGATAAATGAGTACTATTCTGGCTGGAAATCAGTGAGTAGTGTGTGCCTCAGTGATGGGTTTTGGGACTGCAATTATTTACAATTTATATTGACAATTTGGAGTTGGGGACAACGTGTCGCACGTCCAAATTTACACATGGCACGGCGATGAATGGCAGAGGACGGTGCGCAGAGGACTGTGAAACGTTTTCGAGGAATATAGATACATTGACTGAGTGGGCAAAAGTCTGGCAGAAGAAATGTGATGTCATCAATTTTGGTTGAAGTTACAGAAAAAAGGGGTTATTACTTCTCTATTGAAATGTTGAAGCGTGCTGCTGTGCCCAGGGACCTGGTTGTGCTTGTACATGAATCTCAAAGGGATAGTCTGCAGGTATCACGTGTTATTAGGTAGGCAAATGAAATGTTGTCTTTCCTTACTAAAGAGGTTGAGTTTATAAGAAGAGAGGTTATGTTGCAGCTGTACAGGGTGCTGGTGGCGACATAATTAGATTACTGTGAGCAGGTTTGGTCTCCTTAATTGAGAAGGAATGGACTGACATTGGAAGAGGCACAGAAGAGGTTCACTGGGATAATGCCGGAGTTGAGGGGTTCGGGTTATGGGAGAGACTGAGGAAATTGGGATTATGTTCATTGCAATTCAGAAGAATGAGGAGAGATCTTATAGAGATATGCACAATTTTGGAGGGAATAGGTAAGATAAAAGTGGAAAAGATGTTTCTACTAACGGGTGAAAATTGGACAACAGGGCATAGCCTCAAGATTAGACGGAGCAGATTCAGCACTGAATTGAGAAGGAACATTTTTAACCAAAGAATTGTTACTCTTTGGAATCCTTGATCACTGATGTAGGGCTTTTGCCCAAAACGACATTTTTTTTCTGCTCATCGGATGATGTCTGACAGACTGCGCGTTTTGCAGCACAGTGCTCTTAGGTCGAATCGCGAACATCTGCAGTCCTCACTTTCAAAGTTGGAATTGTTCCCAGCGAAGTAGTTTACACCACTTCAGTCAACGTTTTTAAGGCTAAGAACTTACTTTTGAACAATAAAGGAAATACGAGATAGACTGAAAGGACGGGTAAATGGATCTGAGCGCACGAAATGATCAGCCATGAACATATTGAATGGAGGAGCAGGCACGAATGGCTGTAAGTCTTACTCCTGCTCATAATTATAATATTGTACGTACGCATGTTTCACATCTTCAGCAATTGCAGGGCCAGATTCCACGGTGCTATGTGGGGTGGTGTTTGGAATGAAGGCAGAATGCACCAGTGTGTCCAGGAGGGAAAGTTCTATGCGGAAGGCAGAGAAGGGAGGTGAGAGGAATACATCTGTGGTGATGGCATTACGCTGGAGCTGGTGGAATAAAAAAAAATCGATGATCACTTGAAGCACCACAGCACAAATAGCTTCAGAGCATGTACTGGAAAATGGGATGAGAGTAAATAGGCGTTTGATGCCCGACATTGTTTCGAAGTGCCAAAAGACCTCTCCCATTTCCGTAAAAGTCCCAGTCTCTAAGAGAAATCAATTGCACCAGCCTTTTGTGCAATCAATATCAGGTCAGAGTCTGGGATTACTACAGCAAATAATCAATGCTTTATTCCCTGAAGACTATCTATCAGATAGCCTGCCGTTACACAGCACCAATGAATAGTCACGAACAGACTCCATTAACTGATTTTCACTCTCCTAGCAGATCCTTTTCCACTCCTTTGTCCAAATGTTCTTCTCCTTCTTTGGGTTCATTCCCTATCTATCGTTTATTCCTTTCCAAGACAGAAGTAAGAAACATAATGGAATACTCCGTATTTGCCTGCAAAAAGTGCAGTATTGAGAAAACACGGCGCAGGAGTGGCACAGCAGATAAGGCAGCATCCAAATAGCAAGAGACATTTCCGTCAGGACCTCCTTCAGGGCTCCTCAGTGCAGTTCCAACAATAATGCAAATTTCAACATCACCCATAACAGTGCAACGAAATTGATCAGCACAGCATGACTGACACAACATCGACAAAGATCGACTTCCTCCACCACCAAACACTCAGACACGCAGATTGTTCTAACCACAAGGTACAATGCAGAAACTCACCAAGCCTCCTTAAACAGTATCTTTCACATTCACAACCACTTCCATCTCAAAGGAAAAGGGCAGCAGGTACGTCAGAAAACCTGACAAACCAGTTTCCACCCTGACCTGGAAATATTTTGCAATTCCTTCCCTGTCACTGTGTCAAAATTCTGGATTTCCCTCCCTTATAATGTTGGTCTACTGATAGCCCATGGACAACAAAGGTTCCAGAAGGCAGCCATTATCACCTTGCACAGTCAAATTAGGAATGAGCAATAAATGCTAATCCTGTCTAGAATATCCACATCTGAAAGAAGAATGACAATTAAATGCTTTGGTGTTTTTTTTTAAAGTTCTCTCTTCCTAAGATATTTCTGTTTTAATTTCAGAAGTATTAAAGATGAAGATTTGCAATGGGAAACTGAAACGAAGCTTCACATCAGTATCTGATGGAGTTGGTCAGTTTAATGTAGCCTGAACTCATCGGACTTTGAAAACGAAAGAAAAAAACAACATTGAGAGTTGCATTAAACCATTCACGTGTATTGTCTGCGAGGTGGGGGTGAGGGGCATCAGCCAATCATCTGGACTGTCAAGACATAAATGGAGGGACGCTGGAGGGAACCTTTGGAAATGTGGCAACTGTGAAAAGTAGTCAATTATTCGAATGCCATAAAAATTAATCCGGCAACACTGAAGTAAAGCAACTGTGGGAAGCGATGTGCTCAGTTAGATGACTGCTGCAACACCAATGCATTCACACTGAGCATAGACTGTTTAATTTTCCAGAGTGTGGGAAATGCTTTAAAATAAGTCCTTCGGAACTGACGTACCACCAATGTGTTCACACTGATGAGAAATCATTTAAATATTCTAACAGTGATAATGGGGTCAGGGCGTTATCTGATCTCAGGTTTCATCTGCGAAATCACTGGAGAGAAACCGTTCACCTGCACTAAATGTGGGAAATAATTCACTCGATCATGCAGTCAGCTGAGACACCAGCAGTTTCACACAGAGGAGAGACCATTCGTCTGTTGTGTAAGATAAGAAATTAATTGATTTCAGCAAACTACTGCAATACAAGCGAGTTCACACTGGAGAAAGGCCCTTCCCCCGCTCTGAATGCGGAGAAGGATTCACTCCATTAACACACTTGCTGAGACACCAGCGAATTCACATTGGCGAGAGGCCATTTACATGTTCCAATTTTGGGAAAGGATGCATTTAAGTCATCCATTCTGCTAGTACATCAACGGGTTACAAGTGAAAAGAAACCGTTTAAATGTCTGAAGTATGCGTAGTGTTTTATAAGTTTCCATGAACTGAAGTCCCATCAACGTCTTCACACTGATGAGAAACCATTCACGTGCTCTCACTGTGGGTCTGACTTCCCACTGTGCATCGACACAATTTAGCTGCTGCATCTTCTCGAGCAGTAACTAGACTTCTCAAGGACTTCCGTCGCTGTGAATCACAATCAGTAATCTGAATGTGTGAAAACAAATTTATAAATACATACCAAGGTTGAACAATGAAGAAAAGGTACAAGAGCAGAGTGTAAATGCAAATCCACCAGTCTCCTCTCATGGGAGAGGAATTGGGGAAAACTGTATATTTCATGTGATTGATGCTTGAAAATTAGAATATTGTTCAATTAAAGAGGCTATTCAAATCCAATGAAGAAAACGCCGATTGACAGAATGAACATAGATCAATTCTGGATGCAATAAAACCAGGATACAATCACTTTTTATTCAACTGGAATGCGTGTGCCACCATCGGCTTTCCAGACCACAGGAGATGCTCCCTTCATTAGAAAGGGAAGTGACTGGTGGTGATTTAATCAGTGGGCTACAAGATCTCAGGCAAGTGAAGAGGGTGAGAAGGACAGTTGCTCTTGGCATTCTTAACCCGGTATTGCGAACGGGACCCATGCTGTTATCATCACACTACTTTTCAAACCAACCACCCAGCCAACTGAGCTAATCCAATACTTCCTCACAACCGTGTAACATGTGCGGATGAATTATTGAATCCCTTGCTACACACAGTGTAAATGAACGGCCTCTCCTCACAATCCGTTTGCTTGTGTTTCATCAAATCATTGTTACTCCTGAAGCTCTTCTCACAGTCAGAGCATTTACATTTTCTCTCACTGGTGTGAACAAGCCCATATATGCAGAGATTGGATATCCAAGTGAATCCCCTTCCACACAAGAAGAAAGTAAGTGTTTGTCACTCATATGAATATGCTGGAGCTCACTGAGTACAGATGACCAAGTGAATCGCTTCCAACACTCAGTGGACGCGTATAGTCTCCATCCAGTGTGGTCAAGCATGTGTGTTTGAAGCTTTCCTGATTTAATAAATCCCGTCTCAAGTACAGACCAGACAGATGTTCACTCTCCAGTTTCAATGCGACTGGGTCACATTGGGGTGGACTGTGAAGGTTATCCCTGCCCGAACGGAGCAGAGAAGCTTCTCTCCCAGTGATGAAGACGCTTTGTGACATTAGGCTGGTTCCCCAAGTGAATACATTTCCACTCGTAGAACAGCTGAAAGAATTGTCGCCCATGTGAATAACTTGTTGTTGAATTCAAATTTCTGAATTTAAGACCTGTGCAAATTATAAAGATTGTTTTCCCCACAATCAGATGTAAGGTCTCTTGTGAGTGTAAATCCACAGATGCTACACGAGGCTGGACGACAGAGTAAATCCTTTTCCAGACATGGAGCAAATCAACAGTCTCTCCTCAGAATATCTGTTGTCGATGAGCTTACAGCTGCTCTGAGCAGTTTGTAATCCTTCCCACAATCCGGTCATTTCCATGGTGCTGATCTCCTTACATATCTCCAAGTAGAATGATTTGTTGAATCCCTGCCCTTAACCACAACATAGATATGGCTTCTCTGCAGATGTTTTAAAGAATGTTAATTGCATATTGTGAAATATTTTCTGCAGTCAGTGCACTGGAACACTCAGACTGTACTGTGTGCGAGTGTGTGTGTGTGTATGTGTTAGCGATTTACACTCACATTGTCGTTTAAAATCTTTTCCAGCAAATATATCAGATAAATATGTAGCCTTAATGTCCTGCTGAATGTAATGACTCTGTTGGATCTTGGATCTTTATATCAAGCTGAATTTGACTCACGCTTCTTCAATCCTTTCAATCTTTTCCTCTGTGAAATATTATCTCTGTCCATACAGGGTAAAATCGAAGAACAAACAAATCCAATTACGGAAAGAAACATTTCCACTATTGCGCACTCCTTCCAAAACAAATGATCCGATCACATTGATAGATGCAAAAAGCACTAGCAAACACTAATCAGGTTATTGTTTTCAACGTCAATGAGACATTCTGCATCCTGAGGTATCAACATGTTGTTGGACATACATCGCCAATTGCTGGACTGCTCAATCTCCATTTCCAGAAGGATGTTACACAGGAGATGATAGCCTTTGCTGCTACTGTACATCGAAGGTGAAGGTGATGGTGAAGTGTTTAACAATCAAAAATGATGCTTTGTTAAGACGTTGACAAGCTTCTTGAGTTATTGAAGTAGCATTCAACCAGGCAAGCGAAGAGTATTCCATAACACAACTAAGCTATCTGTGGTAAATAATGGGCAGTCAGAAAGTGAGTTGAGCACTGCAAGATGTTTAGCCTCTGCCCCGATCTTGTCTCAACTGCATGTGTATGGTAAGTCCTGTTCTCTTTCTATTCAAGAGTACACCCCAGAATGCTGCTTCTGGTGGATTCAAGAATAAATTTGGTGATGAATATCAAAACAGATTGTACCTTATTGAAGATGGTCATTTTCAGGCATATATGTGATATGACTGCTACTTGCCACTTGTGCAGATTTAGTATGCTCTCCAGGTATTGTTACATATTAATATATGATATTTGTGATTTTCTTCAATCGCAGGTTGAGATCCCAGCTGTAAGATTGTTCTCAATGAGAAAAAGTCTACCATCTCAGCTTCCAAACGTACAACCTGAACATATGCATTTGCGTGACTTCAGTATCTGAGCAGTTGAAAATGATACTGAATGCTGTCCAATCGTCAACCAACATTCCCGCCCTGAAGGGAAAGTCATTGACAAAGCAGGTGAAGATGAATAGGCGAAGGCCCCGACCCAAACGAACTCCAAAGGGAAAATGTGGAGTGCAGATTTTGGAAATCAGAGTCCGGAGTGTGTTGCTGGAAAGGCGTGGAATGTCAGCCAGCATCGGAGGAGCAGGAAAATCGACGTTTCGGCCATGAGCCCTTATTCCTGATGAAGGTCTGCTGCCTGAAATGTCGATTCTCCTGCTCCTTGAATGCTGCATGACCTGCTCTGCTTTACCAGCACCACACTCTCGACCCATTTTAACTCCACTCTGGCAAGGAAGGTGTGGATTTCCAAGCACCACCGGCTTCACAAGTGTATCATGACACATGTAAACAGGTTGATTAAAAATGTCACCTGCAGTAAAATCCAGAGATTCAAGTACACTGTTGTATTTGTGACAAATACCACTTGTGTTATAAGCTGCTCAAAACGCTATCACCCAGGACAGTGCACAACCAAGGAAATAGATTCTGAAGAAAAGGCACACAGACCTGGAATTATTAACTATGTTTCTCTGTCCATCTATCCTGCCAGAACCGCTGACCTCCTCGATCCCTTTCTGTCTTAGTCTCAGATTTTCAGCATCTGCATGAATTACCCTCAGGTCCCTCCCTGTACGAGACGTCACCGTTCCGCCCGCGCATGCGTCCAGAATCTTAGCTAAACTGGCAGCTGTTCGACCCTGAACTGCAAAACAATTCCTCACTCGTTATTATGCAAGGTGGACGCTTTTCGCTGGAAGCGTTTTTAAACGCTGTTGGCCTGAATGCCTCTACAGCCTTACCGTCTGGAAAAGTGCATCTTTTTCATTTACCACGGAGATAAAGTCAGCATGTGAATGGACCGCCTTCCTCTGTAGCGAGTACAGTCTCACGGCGTGGAATGCTGGGTACTTACCCAGCCATTGAATCCAATTGTTACAGAATGCTGAAATATATTCATTACTAATTTTCTTTTTCCTGCATTTCAATCTTCCGCTTCCAACTAATCTTTAGAAAACAAAATTGGCGGGTAAATGGACAACTCAAATTGCATATATCTATCACATCTCTTAAAACCTCTCGACAACATAACCTTGGCATTAAAATACTTGATTCCTCAAACATTTTGTAAATTCCCATCCTGAACTGACGATGATGGATTTTAGAAAGCCCTTTAACATGTGCATGGTTGAGACTCAAACGAAGAGATATATCTGAATGTCTCTCAACATATTTATTTCATCATCTCATTTCACCGAGAAGTGGAAGATATGAAAACTGAAATGTTTCTCTGATTCCATTTGTGTTCTATCTTTTAAGCTACAAGGTCCAACAGGAGAGCTTGCATTGAAGTGCAATGGCATTCGTTCGGAGGTGAATATCATTGAGCATTACATACACATACACTCCCACGCTCAAACACGCACCCTCTCACAGAGTTATATCTCTTTACACTCACAATCATACACAAAAGTACAATCTGTCTCACTTACACCCATAGCTACTCCTCCACCACACACACACACACACATAAAACTATAAGTATCTAGGGTTTATCTGTATTTTCAGAATTAAATTTTAGTTAGCTCACACACTTCATGATTCCATGTAATATTCGGTAAATGCCCATTTTTATTTCAGAATCGTCTGACCAATGTGGCACAGATAGCCTCACACAAGGAAGCTCACACCTTTAAGACATGATGTCAGCAACAAATCCACACCGACCCTCCGAAGAGTAATCCACCCAGACCCATTTCGCTTTGACTAATGCACCTAAAAATATGGCAATTTAGCAAAACCAATTCACTTGACCCGCATATCTTTGGATTGTGGCAGGAAACCGGAGGAACCGAAGGAAACCCACGCAGACACGTGACGAATGTGCAAACACCACACAGACAACCATCCGAGGCCAGAATAGAACCTGGAGCCCTGGTGCTCTGAGGCAGCAGTGCTAATCGCATCATGACACCAATTGTGACAGTTCACTTGAGAATGTGACTTTTTTAAAAATTTTGCAATTTACCGATGGAAGAACTGAAAGAAACATGATCATTCTAACAAACGAGAGCCTTTTAAAAAATCCAGGTTCTTTTTTAAATATATAATTCCAGTTACATCACACTGCAAAATATTGCTGTAAATTCTGTGTTTTGAAAACTTTTACTCCACAACTACCTGATGAAGGAGCAGCGCTCCGAAAGCAACTGCTTCCAATTAAAGATGTTGGAATGTCATCTAGTGTTGTGTGATTTTTAACTTTCTTAATTTTCACCCAGTCCAACAACGGCATCGCCAAATCATTGTTTTCAATACGGAGAGGCTGGTAGCCAAGTTCGGTCTCTTTGCCTCTCTCTCTCTTTGTTTCTGTCTCTGTCTGTCTGTCTCTCTCTCAAGCACGCACGTACACACGGAGACACACACACACTTTCTCTCTCTCTCGCACAGACACACACTCCCCTCTCTCATACGATCACACATACACTCCCATACTCATACCCACAGTGAACTGTCTCTCGCCCGTAAAACCACTTTACACTCACACTCACACATATACACAAACACGCACTCGTTCACAGACACTGATGCCCCCAACACACACAGCCACATTTTCGCACACGCACATCTTAATTTGTGAGTTGAATTTGTACTTGAAGAATTATGTTGTACTTTGCTCAAAAACAGCATGAATCCATGTAAGATTCTGTGAATCCCTTTTGAACATTACATTCAGTGTGTACATTGTGACACAGGTAGCATCACACAAGGCACCTCAACCTTCAACGCATTATCTGCGCTGCCATGGCACATCTTGTTAAAGTTCACTTGAGAATGTAACTTTAAAGCACTTTGTGCGATTTTACATATGAAAGAACTGAAAGCAACATTTGCATTGTAAAAGATAAGAGAGTTAACAAATAATCCAGGTATTCTTTTAATATATCATTTCAGTTAAATCACTCTTAAATTTTGTTATAAATACTACATCTTCAGATCTTATAGTCCACAGCAACCTGACGAAGGAGCAGTGCTCCGAAATGTAGCACTTCCAATTCAACCTGTTTGACAATAATCTGGTGTCAAGTGATGTTTAAAAATTGACACTGATATCGTATGCTCAGGTCAACATGGCAAAGACGCAAAATTCGGACGAGTGTCCCCAGAATTTCGCATCTGACATGTTTCAGCGGAGATGTAAAGCTCTGTTTTTTTTTCTTTTTTCTTCTTTTATGAAGTTTCAATATTAAAGGAATATTTGAGGAAATGGCTTGACAGTGGAGTAACATCGGTGAATTTTCATTTCTGGTCCATTTTCAGTGAGATTGAGCTCAGTGTGAAGTTGTTTTAATAATCGGGAGAGATATTTCCTGAATAAGATTACAACGACTGGCAACACAAGAATTTCCTGAAAGGAGGCGGATTGCAGAGTTGCGAGCTGTCACTGTCACTTAACACATCGATATGGAGTAATCTTCATGGCCTCTGAGTTTCTGTCAGGCTATCGATTGGACAAATACATTATATTTTCCTTTCTGATGTTCACACTAAATTGCTCCAGTAAATGTTAACTGACGATGTATGGGTGCTAGCTTTTTATTCGCAGCATCTGGTTAAAATGTTTAAGCAGCAACCCACGCATAAAACGATGAGCTGAAATGAAAAATTGAATCTTGCAAGTGGATTTCGCTCTGATGTCTGACTTTGTTCGGCGTGTGGTAACTTCAAATTAATAAATCCACTGAGGTTACCAGAGGGACAGATTATGTGAGTCTATCAGTCATAGAGTCATAGCCTTTAAATAGCATGAAATACATCTTTGCCTCAACATGGCCATGCCGACCAGATATTCTAAAGTGATCTCCTTCCATTTGCCAGGGTTTAGCCATATCTCTGTAAGCATTTCCTATTCATGTAAGTCGTCCAGATGACTTTCAAATGTTGGAAATGTCCCCTCCTCCATACCTTCCCCAGGCAATTTATTCTGAACATGCATCACAATTTGGATGAAAACGTTACTTCATTTCCGTCTCAGTTTTTTTCTTCTCTCACACTAACCTTATGTACTCAGTGTTTGTACTCTCCAACAGTGGGAAGAAGACCTAAGTTACGCGCCTTTACCATAATCCTCATGACTTTATAAATCTCTATAAGGTCACCCGTCATCCTTCAGAGAGCTTGTCGCCATCAAATTCAATAGTCCAGGCAATCTTTTCTCAACTTTAATTTTTAACAGTTTTTTTTTCGATAGGAAAGATATCAGTTTGCGATACATTATTTAAAAGTGGCCTCAACAATGCCTTGCATAACTGCAACCTCCCAATCTTCTACTCAATACCCTGATAAATAAATGCAGGGATGTAAATCACCTTCTGCAGCATCCTGTCTACCAACGACTGCACTTTCAACAATCTATGATTCTACACCCCAAGGTCTATTTTCAGAGTAACGCGTGCTAGGTTCTACCTTTAGGTTTGTAGAAAAAACTGTGGACTGATGATGCTGAAGGTCAGAGTCGAGAGTGTGATGCTGGAAAAGCACATCAGGTCAGCCAGCATCTGAGGAGGAGGGGAATGGACGTTTCGGTCACAGTCCTACATTACAAAGTGCGCATGTTTGGGTGATTTAACTTTCCAAATGTATTACTATGCACGTAATTAATGTAAGCTCTATTTTTCCATTCCACCACCCAGTAGATGATCTGACACAAGGTACTGTCATATTCAGAGATAATCTTCTTCACTGTAAACAACACCATGTACTTGCGAAAACACGATGCACAACTTGGTGTCATCTGCGAAAACACGATGCACAACTTGGAAGAGTTGATCAGATCGGTAGGACAATCGCAGATGGTTTTGAAACGTGTTAAGGAAATAAAGATTGAGTAGAATTTAATGAAAGGCAGGGCGCTGGGAAGCTTGGACGAATATAGTGATCTTCGGGTAATCATTCACAGTTTTCTGAAGTCAGCAGAAGACGTGATTTTGATAGTTAATGAGGCATAGACCACATTTACCTTCGTCAATTGTGTTATTGTATGAGAGAAAGGAGGTATGTTGGAATTTTAAATAACATTAATCAGGCTTTGACTGCATGCAGTTCTGGTAACTAAACTATAGTTTCCATGTGATGACACTAGAGGAAGTCAAAGAAGAATAGAGATGTACAGCTCGGTCCAACCCATCCATGAGCACAAGATATCGCAACCCAATCTAGTCCCACCTGCCAGCACCCAGCCAATATCCCTCTAAACTGTTCCTCTTCATAAACCCTTCCAAATATGTCTTCAATGTTGCAAGTTAATCAGCCTCCACCACTTCCTCTGGCAGCTCGTTTCATGCATGTAACACACTCCCTATGAAACAGCTGTTCTGTTGAACTCTTTCAAATCTTTCCTTTCTCACCCTCAACCTATGCCTTCTAGTTCTGGTCTCCACGATCCCAGGGAAAATTATTTATGCAATATCCATGCCACTCAAAATTTTGTAAAGCTCGAGAAGGTCACCCCTCAGCCTCCGACGCTTCATGGAAAATAGCCCCAGCCTGTTCAGCCTCTCCCGAAAGCTCAAATCCTCCAATGCTGGCAACAGCCACGTGAATCCTTTCTGAACCCTGTCAGGTTTCACAACATCTTTCCGATAGGAAGGAGACGGGAATTGCACGCAATATTCCAGCAGTGGCCTAATTAATGTCCTGTGCAGCCACAACATGATCTCCCAACTCCTGCACTCCATACTCTGACAAATAGAGACAAGCATACCAAACGCCTTCTTCACTATCTTACCTACCTGCGAATCCATTTTCAAGGTGCTTTGAATCTGCACTTCAACGTCTCTTTGTTCAGCAACACTCCCTAGGACCTTACCATTAAGTGTGCAAGTCCTGGTAAGATTTGCTTTCCCAAAATGCAGCACCTCTCAATTAGCTAAATTGAACTCCATCTGCCACTTCTCAACCCATTGGCCCACCTGTTCCAGACGCTGTTGTCAACTGATGTAACCATTTTCACTGTCCACGACACCTCCAATTTTGGTGTCATCTGCAAAACTACTAACTGTACCTCTCATGCTCTCATCCAAATCATTTATGTAAATGACAAAAAGTAGAGGACCTAGCACCGATCCTTGTGGCAGTCCACTAGTCACAGGGCTCCAGTCTGAAAAACAATCTTCCACCACCACCCTCTGTCTTCTACCTTTGAGCCAGTTTTGTATCCAAAAGGCTAGTTCTCCCTGTATTCCATGATATCTCACCTTGTTAATCAGTCTCCAATGGGAAACATTGCCGAATGCCTTACTGAAGTCCACATAGATCACATCTAATTCTCTGCCCTCATAAATCTTCTTAGTTACTTCTTCAAAAAACTCAATCAAGTTTGTGAGACATGATTTTCCACGCACAAAGCTATGTTGACTATAATTAAGTCGTCCTTGCCTTACCAAATACATGTACGTCTTGTCCCTCAGGATTCCCTACAACAACTGCCCACCACCGAGGTTAGGCTCACCGATCTATAATCCCCTGGCTTGTCCTTACCACCCTTCTTAAACAGGGATACTACGTCAGTCAACCTCCAGTCTTCCAGCACCTCCCCTATGACTATTGATGATACAAATATCTCAGCAAGAGGCCCAGCAATCACTTCTCTCGCTTTCCACAGAGTTCTCGGGTGCACCTGATCAGGTCCTGAGGATTTATCCACCTTTACCCATTTCAAAATAGCCAGCAATTACTCCTCTGTAATGTGGACATTTTGCAAGATGTCATCATCTATTTCCCTTCAGTCTATATCTTCCATATACTTGTTCCACAATAAATACTGATGCAAAATATTCATTTAGTATCTCCCCCATTTTCTGTGGCTCCAACCAAAGGCCGCCTTGTTGATCTTTGAGGAGCCCTATTCTCTCCCTAGTTACCATTTTGTTCTTAATATATTTATAAACATCATTTGGATTCTCTTTAATTCTATTTGGGAAAGTTATCTCATGTCCCCTATTTGCCCTCCTGATTTCCCTCTTAAGTATACCACTATTACCTTTATACTCTTCGAAGGATTCACTCGATTTATCCTGTCTGTACCTGACATATGCTTCCTTCTTTATCTTTACCAAACCCTCAATTTCTTTGGTCATCCAGCCTTCCCTATACCTACCAGACTTTCTTTTCATCCTGACAGAAATGTACTTTGTCTGGATTCTTGTTGTCTCATTTCTGAATGCTTCCTATTTTCCAACCGTCCCTTTACCAGCGAACATCTGCCTCCAATCAACTTGCGAAAGTTCTCGCCTAATACCGTCAAAATTGGCCTTTCTCCAATTTAGAACTTCAACTTTTAGATCTGGTCTCTCCTCTACCATCAGTATTTTACTACGAAACGAATTATGGTCACTGGCCCCAAAGTGCTTCTCTACTGACACCTTAGTCGGCTGCCCTGCCTTATTTCCCGATGGAAGGTCACCATGGTGTATTAAAGACTCAGGGTTAGGTGCACAATCAATTTTTATTGGCCTGGACTGCTCGAGGATATTGTTAACCTTCGACAAAAATGCCACACTTGCCAAATGTTCGGAATGGGACATTTTGGCGCCGCCCTTTTGGCGCCGATCATTTGGCCCCGCCGTTTTGTCTCTAAACTATTTTGACGCTCATTACTTTGGCTCTGAGTGTTTTTGCGCCAATTCAGAATTTAGAAAAAGTCTTGAAGAGACCATAAGAAATCCGTTTTCATTGCATTGTAAGAAATAAATTGTTAGCTGTCTTCCTGTTTGTCCTATATAGTGTTTTGTGCAGTCCTTGCATGGTATTTTGTAGACTACATTGGTATTGCTCATGTTGGGTATCGGGTCCTTCGTTCTGGTGAGTTGTTATCTGAGCGTAGCTGTTGGTATGTGTGCCGTTATGAGTCCTAGGGTTCGCAGTAGTCTGGCTGTCAGTTCTGAGATGCTCCTGATGTATGGTAGCGTGGCTAGTCCTTTTGGTTGTGGTATGTCCTCGTTCCGTGGTCTTTCTCTTAGGCATCTGTTGATGAAGTTGCGCGGGTATCCGTTTTTGGCGAATCCCTTGTATAGGTGTTCCTCTTCTTCTTTTTGCATTCCTGGTGTACTGCAGTGTGTTGTGGCCCTTTTGAATAGTGTCCTGATGCATCTTCGTTTGTGTGTGTTGGGGTGGTTACTTTCATAGTTTAGGACTTGGTCTGTATGTGTGGCTTTCCTGTATACCCTTGTAGTGAATTCTCCGTTCGGTGTTCTCTGTACCATCACGTCTCGGAATGGGAGTTGGCTATCCTTTACTTCTTCTCTCGTGAATCGGATTCCTGTGAGTATGGTGTTGAGGATCCGGTGTGTTTTTTCTATTTCCGTGTTTTTAATGATTACAAACGTGTCATCGACATATCTGACCCAGAGTTTGGGTTGAATTTGTGGTAGGACTGTTTGTTCTAACCTTTGCATAACTGCATCTGATGTGAGTCCCGAGATTGGTGATCCGCATACATGAACATCAACTAGCCACGAAACGACACGACCAGCTATCCTTAGTAGCCACACACGCAGACAACAAGCAACATGAATTCGACTGGGACAACACTACTATCATAGGGCAAGTCAGACAGAGAACAGCCAGGGAATTCCTAGAGGCATGGCATTCATCCACAAACTCCATCAACAAACCCATCGACCTGTACCCAATATACCAACCACTACAGTGGACAGCTGAAACTGACAACCGGAAGCGGCAGGGACAGACCACTGTAACACCGGATGAAACATCAAAGAAGCGCTTCGCAGGAGGCTCCCAAGCACTAATGATGTCGCCTAGCCAGGGGACGAAACGTTTGCCACATAAACTTCCAGCTCGGCGAACAGAACCACAACAACATATTTATGAATCAGATGCATGGGAAAATGTGATTGTACGTGAAGTAGATGTCGGGAATTCTGTTCTGATAAACCAACACCCCAATCAGCTTCACACTTCCAAAGCCATCGAGTTCAAGAAGGTTGTGGTAGCCAAACTTCACGAGGATGGAACCGAACTGAGGCAGAGCGCATGAAGTTCAACAATGTTCATTCTAGCCATTTTCCACACGTGAAGAACGTTTCCCATGGGTTATGAATGATTGTGAGAGACCCTTGCCGAGAAATAGAAGTGGGAAACTGTCTTCTTTAGCCACAATAGTTGTGTCTACCAGATTACAAGAGTCAATTCCATTACGAGAATTAAGGCAAACAGAGTGTACACAAGACCAGATGGGACTCAACGATTTTGCGTAGATTATCGAAAGGTCCACACCGTTACAAATTCGGACTCAAATCCAATACCGAGATTGGGGGTCACTATGGAGAAAGTTTGACAAACAGTTATATCACCAAGTTGGACTTACTGTGTGATTATGACAAGTGCCTTTACCAGAAACAGTGAAAGAAATTTCTGCGCTTTCAAACATAAATGAGACATATCAAATCAATGTGATGCACTTTGGAATGTATAACACACCCACAACATTTCAAAGACTTACAAACAATGTTGTAGATGTTTGAACAAACTGTACAGTCTGTTTGGACAATGTAGTGGTGTTTCGCAAACCCTGGTATGATCACATTGTGCATTTGGCAGAGCTGTTTGAACGGTTACGAGAGGTGAATTTGGCAATAACATTATATAAAAGAAAAGACACGAAAGCAGTCGTGACGTTCTTGGGACATAGCACTGGTCCTGGAAAGTTGATCCCACGGAACGTAAATGTAATCGAGGAAATTCTAACTGAGAACGTATAGATAAGATTGGTATCTCTTCAATTATTCAATGTATTTATCTTGCAAAAGTTTAATGTGAACTTAAATTAAACTCATTCACATGTCATGGTAATACTGGGTAGGCAAAGCAGAAATTGACCCATTTATTCATCCTGGTGGTAATTTATTTTTCTTCAGGGGAAGGTGTCATGAAGGTTGATGTGTGCAATGTATTTTTAAAGGAGAGCGGAAGGTAACACGAACATATAGAAGGACACAGTGAACGAAAACCTTCATATGAAACATTTGGTGGCAACAAATACTTTGCACGGTGTTGCCATGCAACTAACAAATTTAATCCCAGCAAATCACTTTCAGTCATACTACAGATAACAAAGATCAATCGAATTTGAATTTTACTATTTGGCATGGCATCAAACCAATGAAATGATCCCATGTTTGGGGAATAAAATCAGACCTTTTGAATAGATCAGCAGAGAATAGCAATGACTACCAATAAACAGACTGTCAGCTATATAGCTGTCAATAAATTACCTGTCTAAAAACAAATTTATGCAGCAGGACATCAAAGTCTAACTCGAGGAACCCACAAAGAAAGGGCTACATCTGGATATGATAACGGGTTTTCAATTTGATTTTGCCATAAATTTAGGCGGGAATGTATCGGACCAGTATTGCTGAGTGATTGTTAACGGTAGTTTGAAGAGTAAGTTGTAAATAGTTTTTGGTTTTAGTATTCTGTTTCAGACGTCAAGAATAACATTTTTAATTTTCACTTGAAATGTTCCCCTTTGGGATGATTGTTTGCCTCTCGAAATTTAACACATTGTGGCAAGTGGTAAGGTTCTGTGTGTCAGATGTAGAATTATAAGAACGTTTTAACCCGTGTCATAACAAAGTCTTCATGTCTTTCTCCACGATAAACACAGGGAAGAAATATTCATTGCGAACCTCGCCCATTTCCTGCAGTTCCACAAAAAATGCACATTCACACTCTTACTCTTGAGAGGCCATAATCTTTCTGTGATTATTCTTTTTCTTTAATGTACTTAGAGAATTTCTGAGTTATCACCCTGATTCTCTCCGCCAAAGCTATCTTGTGCCTCTTTTCCCTCTCCTGATTGCCTTCATTAATAGACTTTTTTTTTCCACTGCAAACTGTTAGGGACTCCCTTGAACATAGCTGCCTTTACGTTGAACATAAAGCCTTTACTCCTTTATTGTTGATCTTCTGTTCAAGAAAGTAACTGGTGACACTTCAGAAAACTAAAGAAAAGTGAGTATTGCACTGTCATTTGGAAGTTGTTGGAGAGTATTCTAATGGAAACGTCTTTGGACGTTTCAAACCGCCTGGCCTAATTTGACACAGTTAGCACGCCATTGCGCAGGCAAGGTCATTTCTTACTGACATGATTGAATGTTTCGATGAGGTGATGAAACTGTTCGTTTATGGTAGAGCTGTCGATATTATCGACATGGATTTTACTAAGACTTTCAGGAAATCCTATCATGACAGAGTCGTCCAGAGATTTAAATGCATGTGATCAACTGTGAATGGGTCACATGAATTATTTTGGTTTTGCCGATACTCGGCAGAGGAACGTGTTGGAATGGCGGCTTTTTTTCTGAATGCAAGTCCATGACAAGTATAAAATAGACCTATGGGGCAACCTTTTCACAGAGCGGGTGGTACGCATATGGAATGAGCTGCCAGGGGATGTGATTGAGGCTGGTACAATTGCAATATGTTAGAGACAGTTAGATGGGTATATTAATAGGAAGTGTTTGGAGGGATATGGGCTGGTTGCTGGAGGTGGGACTAGATTGTATTGGGATATCTGGTTGGCATGGACGGGTTGGACCGAAGGGACTGTTTCCATGCTGTAATTCTCTATGACTCTAAGTGGTAGTCCATAGTTAACTCGACTGGAAACTCTGCTGTTTCTGGTTTGCATTATTGACATGGATGAAAATGCAGATGGTGAGTTGGTAAGTTCACAAATGAGATCAGGCTCAGTGATTTCTGGGAAAATACAGAAGGTTTCAAATAATAGAGCAGGAAGTAGATCTGTTCCAGGTATGCACGGAGATTTGGCAGATTGTGTTGAATCCAGTGTTGCACTTGGAGATCATGCGTTAAGGAAAAGGATATAGTTAATCGTAGGAACCTGAACAGTTTTCATTTGAAGAGGGATTTTGGTTTCAAGTCCAGTGCTCCCTGAAAGTGGCAACACAAATCGACAGGGAAGTAGAGCAGGTTTATGACATGCTTTTTATTGTTCGGCGAATTGTGAGTAACAGTCAGGCTATCATGTTGCAGCTTGATAAGATATTAGTATTGAATTAGAGTTCAATTCTGTTAGCCATCTTACAGGAAGTATATGGGGGTTTTGGAGAATGTGCAACAGAGTTTCACCAGGATGCTACCAGCATTTGAGTATATGAGCGATAAGGAAATGCAATTAAAGAGCTTGGGTTGTTTTCTCTGGAGAGGCGGAGAGTGAGGTGAGACTGGACAAAAGGTTAGAGAAGTATGAAATTAATGGATAAGGTTATTGGCTTGAGTCTTTTCCCCACAGTGAAGTATCTAACTTTAAAGTGCATGCGTTTGAGGTGCAAAATTCAAAGGAGATATGAAGGGTAAGTTTGTTTAATGCAGTGAGTTTCGGTGTGTGAAATGTGCTATCATGATGTCGATAGTCGCAGAAGCGGGCGCTAACGAAGCCTTTAGGTATGTACGTGAGAATGCAAGTCATGCAGAGAGATGGAGAAAGGGCAGGCAGAATGAATTAATTTAATTTAGATTCATGCTCAGGACAACATCATCGTCCGAAGTGCACGTTCTTGTGGTCTATGTTCGTTGTTCCTAGATCCCAAAGTTAGGTACTTCTGTGTCTAAGATAATCCGATATCGAGGGAAGAGTAAATTTTTCAACACAGGGAAGTGAGTACACGTCGCGATTGATCTAACTCAATTGATATCAATTCGATCATTACTTCTCCTCCCTTTCTTCACAGCGCAGCTTTCACCATGTTGTTTCATGGGAAGATGTGGATTTTTGTTTTTTTTTATGTGCCATACCGGCAGTGACCAATTAATGTCCAGAATGAATATTGACTGGGGCTTGAAGAAATATGGTGTCTGGATTCAAAAGGTAAAGCCAGGTAAGTGATGTGCAGATTGTACTATAGTGAATGGACATGGCTTCCACATTGCAAATAGATAACTTTCAGACAACTATTCGAATTTCTGTATCGTCTGTCTGCAGATACGCATCAAATTCTCCCTCTACTCTGAAGCAAAGCATTCCAAGTTCAAAGCACTTCGGATAAGTAAATGCCTATCATGCATGCTTCATTCACTTACCAAGCTTCTGAGCAGTCTGTACTCTGATGAAACATCCCATAAATGGTAAGAAGTCTTAACATGCCCACGTAACTCTTCGTGCCTCAGTGTGATTAGACTCAATTGTTCATTTGCCTTTCTTTATTTTGGATCTAAATGCCATCATAGAACATAGAATGTAGAACAATGCAGCACATGACAGGCCTTTCAGCCCTCGATGTTGCCCCGACCTGTGAAGCCAATCTGAAGCTTTTTCACCCTACACTATTACATTCTCATCCATATGTTTATCCAATGATCATTTAAATGCCCATAAATTTGGCGAGTCGACAAATGATGTGTGCGGTGCATTCAATCCCCTGAATGTTTCTGAGTGACGAAGCTACCTGTGACATCAGACCTATATCAATTAGCAGAAAATTTAAATCTATGCCACATTGCGTTGGCCATACCCATCCGAGGAAGAAAGCTCTCACTGTGCAACTTGTCTAAACCTCTGGTAGTCTTACATGTTTCAATTAAGTCACATTTCAACCGTCTTCTTTCTAACGAAAACAGCCTCAAGTCCTTCAGCCTTTTCTCATCAGAACTTCTTTACATACTCGGCAAGATCCTAGTAAATCTGCTGTGAGCTCTTTCCAAAGTCTTTCCAGTAATGTAATTACCAGAACTGCGTGCAATACTCCAAGTATGGTTGCACCAGAATTTTGTACAGCTGAAACATAATCACATTGATATGACCATCAATCCCTCTACCAAAAAAAAAGCCAATACTCCATATGGCTTCTTAACAGCCATATCAACCTGAGTGGTAATATTCAGAGATCTATGCACATGGACACAAAGATATCTGTGTTCACCTACACTATCAAGAACCATTCCTCTTGCCCACCAATCGGTATTCCTGTTGTTCTTTCCAAAGTGAATCACCTCACACTTATCCACAGCAAACTCCATTTTCCACATCTAAGCCTAGCTCTGTAGCTTGCCGATGTTGCATTGTAACCTGCAACATCATTTGTCACTATCAACAAATCCACCAACCTTAGTGCCATTCACAATTTTCCTAACCCATTCTTCTACGCCCTCATCCAGGTCCTGTTTAAAGATGACACACTGCAGTGGCCGAAAACAGATCCATTCAGTACACTACTAGGAACTGAACTCCAGGATATGCATCTCCCATCAACCACAACTCTCTGTCTTCTCTCAGCGAGCCGATTTCTGATCCACACCCCAGATCACCCTCGAACCCATGCCTCTGAATTTTTGTGCAATAGTTTTCGATGCGGATCCGTTTCAAAAACCTTCTTGGAATCAACCACTTCACCCTTATTCACTGGTTGTTCCTCATCTGAAAGAACTCAACAAGGTTTGGGAGCTACGATCTACACTTCATAAAACCGTGCCCCATGTCTCTAATCAACTCATTCCCTTCTCGATGATTATAAATCAATCTCTTCTGACCTTTTCCAACACTTTACCCACAACTGACGAAGGTTTCAGTGGTCTATAATTTCTAGTGGTTCCTCTACTCCCCTTCTTGAACAATATGAAAATTATTTGCTCCCCTCCTGTCTTCTGGCGCTATTGCTGGCGAATATGAGCCATAAAGATCAAAGCCAAATTCTCAGCAATTTCAATTCTCAATTGTGATGTCGATGACAAAATGAGTAATTCAAAAAGTGACGTTATCTCCTATGGGACTGTACTTTAATCCCACGAAATGATTAATGATGGCCATGGAGCTACGGTTATTAAAATGCGTTAAATCTGTCTTGGACTGGCCCTCATGCAAAATAAAGGATCTCGCCTAATTGGCACGACATTTGCTCCCTGCGACATTGAGGTCTAATTAAAGCACTCGACACTATCTCAAAAATACACTTCAGAAAAATCGCAGTATTCATGAGAGATCGCCTTCTGTGTTCACTACTTTTATCAAGCACATAACTGCAGATACATAGGACACTTTCCTCTGCAATCTCCCCTGTGCACTACTCAGCACCTGATTGAGTTCGTTCGTTGAGAAGAATTCTGGAATGGCAGTGTGAGTTTACCGACAGCACAAGGAGAGCAGCTGTTCTTTCTTTTCACCAGGAAAATTATGGATAACTGTTGTTGTGCTTCTGTTCGCCGAGCTGGGAATTTGTGTTGCAGACGTTTCGTCCCCTGTCTAGGTGACATCCTCAGTGCTTGGGGGCCTCCTGTGAAGCGCTTCTGTGATGTTTCCAACGGCATTAATAGTGATTTGTATCTGCGCTTCCGGTTGTCAGTTCCAGCTGTCCAGGTGGACCCGGTATATTGGGTCCAGGTCGATGTGCTTATTGATTGAATCTGAAGATGATTGCAATGCCTCGAGGAATTCTCTGGCTGTTCTCTGTTGGCTTGTCCTATAATAGTAGTGTTGTCCCAGTCGAACTCATGTTGCTTGTCATCTGAGTGTGTGGCTACTAATGATAGCTGGTCATATCGTTTAGTGGCTAGTTGGTGCTCATGGATGCGGTAGCGGCAGATACAAATCATTATAAATGCCGGAGGAAACATCACAGAAGCGCTTCACAGGAGGCTCCCAAGCACTGAGGATGTCACCTCGACAGGGGACGAAACGTCTGCAACACAAATTCCCAGCTCGGCAGAACCACAACAACAAGCACCCAAGCAACAAATCTTCTCCCAACTTTGACTAATTATGGATAACTAACAAAACCCTGAATGAAACAGAAATTTACACTTTACTTATTCGTTGTTGTAACATATTTGGCGAATACCGACGACATTTTCTCTCAGTAGATCAACGTTTAATGTTCTATCATGTCATTGCATATTTCAACACTGAAGTCAGTGCAGGCAGTCTGAACTGAGACGGATTAATTCCATATAACTGGCATAATTGTTTGAGAAATTACTTTTCTTGACAATCAGTTAAAGCAGACAAGTGTTCTATTTTTTTCCTATGCAATAGCTTTCAGGGAGCTGCTTGCCATTCTTCCATTTCTGTGCAACAGGATCAAAGATAAAATGGTTGCTGTCCAGATTTTGTTTTGCTGTGACTCTGAATTAATTAAGTAGTTGCCTGGTGCAGTTCAAATAAAGTTCAGCGAGTCTTTACTTGCCTTTTCACAGGTTTGTGGGCACTAATGATCTGCAATAATTGACAAGATATCAGAAGTACTGTGCATCTTCCTCCATTTGTGTGCGATGTGCTATATTGTACCTGCTCTCTCATTTCAGTTTCTGAAATAAAACTCAATATGTTACCTTGGATGCTTCTTGAAACGTGTCAAGCATTTAGATCAGATGTGTTCTATATTCAGCACGACATCTTATGCATGTGCTTAAGATTTTCACAAATTCTCTTTCAGGTATTGGTTAGATGGAATCAATTAAAATCCTCACAAAAGGATTCAGAAATGCAGAAACTGGTATTAAAAAGGCTGGTTTTATTGTTGCCTCAGTTTTTCCAATTGCCTGACACTTATGACATTTCTAGCAAAATTTAAACACATCTTAATGCGTAAAAAATCTTTTTTGTCTGTATTCGCATGACGTTTTCTCATACTGATAATTCATGTGCTTTCTACAACACCTCATTTCTGTGAACCACAGACAATACACGTTTTTCAACTTCTGCCCATTTCTCCTCCTGTACCATGGTCTCCAATTGCTCATCAAGATATCTTTTTTTAAGATGGTCGCATTCCGAAATACATTCAGATTATTCTTCTGTGTACGCTTTTGGATACAATCGTTTCAATTTTCCATCGTTTGTTGTAACTTTGTTAATTTTTCTGAATGAAAAATATAGTCTTTGTCCTCCACCTTCTCATGATTTGGCTCAAACATTCCATCAAACACGATTACAGACAATTCTACTTTAACATTCTTATCTTTATTCATTGATTTCTCATCCTTTTTCCACTGGTGATATTTTGACCTTGCTATCAAATTGTCAGGAAAAATCTCATGATATACCTTCTGTAAAACCTCATTATTACAGAATTCTGCTTCTCCATTGGGTGTTTCACCACAGTAGGCAGCAAACCTACCTGTGGCCCAGCTATATTGTTATAAAGCTGGGCCAGTACTCATATAAATACTTCTCCACATTTCCCTTCACAATCCAACCTCACTGTACATATGGAGCATTTCTCGGATCACCATGAATTCCACGTCCAACATCTTTTCCAGGACTAGTAGTTCTGCATTACATGTCTCTTCATCCGTCAACATTAAAGATTGATCTGATCCCGTATTTCTGAATACTAAATCTTCTTTAGGTATTGTTCCCACTCTATGAGAGGACATCTTCTTTGCGCAAGTAACTAAATTGATGAAGAACTACCACTACCTTCTCAAATACAGTCTGTCCGGGACAGTACATTCTGGTGCAACATTTTGGCACCCATTGCGATTCATTTTGCAATTTTACCAACAATTCCTGGCTTTTACTGCTTCCCAATATCTTCTTCCCAGTGCTTTTACTGAACCACAAATACTGTGAACTCATTGGGCCTATCTTATTGCAGTGAAAACACGTCAGCCCTTTAAATTAACTTCCCCCTTCACGGGTTTCCGTTATACCTTGTGGTAAACTATCTTTATTATCTTCAATAACATCTAATTTGCCCTTACCACCAGAGGATTTCTCTTGAACATCATTTCAATCTCACATGAATTGAAATTAATGTTAGAAGCAAGATTTTGTCCTTTCAAAGTCAACGTACGATCGACCATTGTCCATTCTTATGTTTCTAAATCGCTGCCTGTGATTTTCGGATAGAATGTCATATGCACTTAAGTATGGCTTCCTTCACCTCGTCATATCCCCACCTCCCTTTTATGATAGTGATGCGGATACACCACTTGCTCTACCTCGCAAATGACTTTGGTTCAGTAAAACCCGTATCGTGAGTGGCCACTTCATTTGTTTAGCTTGTTGCTGGAATGCTATGAAAAAGGCTTCGACACTCTCCGCATCAAATGTGTATATTGCCTGGATACATTTGAACAGACATCCACCAAGTCTTCAGCTACAATGAATTTGCTCAACATCACTAACTTCCTGACTAAGCGTAACTTTTAACTTCACCTTCATCCATTTACTTAAACTTTCCATTCTATGTGCCAAATTTTGTCGACCAAACTCAATCTCTTTCTCCCCATCCTTTCTCTCTCTGTTGTCTTTCCTCTGTGAGGGCACTCCTCTACCCTTCTTTTCTTTTTTCTGAGAGTGACTCGGTTCTTCTACTTTTTCCTCTGTCTTCAACTTAATGAAAACTATTTCAGTTCCAGTTCATGTTCAAGCTGCTTCATATCCAATTGAATTCGAGTCAATTCCAACGTTTCCAGCAAATTTAAATGTTGCACTATTGTTGTTATTACCGTTTCGTTTCTCACAGGCGAAGATCAAAACAACTCCACCTTGTCTGTGCATTACAGCCTGCCAGTTGCAATACCTTTAACTTTATCTTTACCTTCTGTAAAATGACTAAATTACTTCATCACTCACCCGCAGAAAATTCTCACTGACTGAAAGAGCTATTCCACCGTAAGGTACTGCTTAAACTCCTGGAATTGAACACGCACAAAAAAAGGAAAAGACACCTGCCACTCGCCTTTGAGTCCAACTACTCTAAAACCAAATTTGAATGAATCTAACATCCGAACAAAATGCAATGGTAAAGGCTTGACCCTCTCAAAGTATTTTCAGATGGTGGCCCTGACTGTTTATTGTATGAAAGTTGATGTGACGTGAGTGTTCCCCATCTGATACAAGTCATCAAAGCACTGGACTTTCAGGAAAAAAAAAAACGCAGTATTTTCAGGACAACAGTTGTCGCCCCAACAAATGAAAACGGAATTTTGAATAACTTAACTGTTGAAAAACTTCACCAATCCGGTCCAATAGCTATTAGTAATTAACTGTTCCAGTACTTTAGCAGTACATGAACATGCCCATGGCAAAAAACAAACACAGACTCTTACAGACGGAAGGAAACAACTTCAAAGACATAACCTTCAATATAAAGTCTGAAAAATCCTTTAAAGAAGCTGGCGACTTCCCTGCACTCCACCATCTTGTGTCTGCTGCAGCTGAAGTAAAGTCGAAAAAACAGGCATGAACTGAAAGCACTGACCATTCCTTTTCCAGTGTTAAACGGAAATGTAATGCATGAAAATAAAACTGTTGGACTATAACCTGGTGTTGTAGTGCAACAACGACACCTCCAAATCATTATGAAAATCGACACTGTGGCAGCTATGCCTTTATGACCTCTTCATATAAAAAAGACAGAATATCATTTATAAAGTGACAGCATTGTCAGCAGCACAATACGTTTCTTTTATGATTCTACTTCTCTCGCAATGGTATTGATATTTAATTCCACCCGCATATTCTTTAATTGCTTTGGTTGCTTAAATATCGTAGAAATTATGCATTTGTCAGTAAGGAATATTGATATTTACTCAGTGTTCTTTGTCTACTTCCAGGTCTTCAGATGAGGTAGAGTAAATTTCCAACTGGTCTGGAATGTGTTACTGGATAAGAGGATTGCATTCTTCACATGTGATACATGAAAAAAATATCCAATGTGGTAAGTCAATCTCTTCGTGTGCATTTTTCCTCGATTCGCCACTAAGTCTGCAATTTCAGAAACTGGACAAATATTCGAATTTGATGCGTTACAATGTGCGTAAGGATTCAGCACTTGGCAACGAGCAAGCGCAGAGTGCAATTGATAAACGCATTAATAACAAAAAAAGTCAGGAGGCAGTGTTATTTTTCAAAACATTAGTCTGTCTAAATTCTGAATTAAGGTGATGTACATGACATCTGGCGTCCAATGCATAGAGAAGACAACGGAAGTGAAATCTAGAATGTCAGGGTCAGGTCTTATTTTGTTTCGTTGTGTTATGCAAAACAAAAGATTCTAAATGAGCGGAACTAATATAAGTGATAATTTGACGTAATTGACTCACTGGAGGTCTGATGTGTGCATAAATCAGCTCACCATTTCCATGTGTTGGTCATACGGCAGCCAGATATCTTCAACAACTACAACAGTCATTCATTTTCAGAAATAAGGAAACCACCAGTTTTGCTGGTGCAAGAGATTTACTATCCATTTCTTGCAGCTGCTGGTCTTCCAGGTAAGCCATTGATCTTGTTTCTTTCTGGTTGATTTTACTATACCTGTGTAAGCGTTGAATATTCTATTTTTTCCACCATCAGTGTTCACAGAAGATTATCAATCTAGTGACTGAACACTTTCGGCTTCTCCATTTTAAATGGGAGCATAACTCGTGTCATAACAATTGCCACCAATGTGCCACCTGCAAGGAATCGTGTCGTTCTTTAGACAGTCTGGTAATACTGAACAAAATAATGACAACAGCAGCATATTAAACCTTTGCGTAAATGTCATGTTTTGTAAATCACTCAAAATCTGATCACATCCTCTTAATAAATATCTTCCCCTCTATATCAATCATGCATTGCCATATTGCCGACTCTGTCTCTTATATCTGTCTTTATTAAATCGAACACGGTGACTATTTTAATTCTTTTACGAAGAAACAGTAGTCTTTCCAAATGCATCACTGCATATATCGTGGCCATGGCAACGTCGGACCTATTGGTCGTCATCAATAATGTTGTAGTGTATCGCATTTTCAATTATCACTTTCCATTTTCCTTCTTCTCCCTTACACCTGTTTGCAAGCTCATTATATACATGACTGTCATCAGTCTCGATTTAACTGTTTGGTTCACTGTGTCCTTCACATTTGACAGATTTGTGATGATCGGCTGCCAGAGATTTAAAACATTAAAGCAATGCAGAGACGGAGAACCGGAGGAAGTCCATCGTTTTATTATTTTCGGTAACCGTCAGTTTCATGTTGCTTTGGTTGACATATTCTGCTATTTTGGTCATTACCAGACAGGCAAACCTTAATTATTACAGAGGTGACTTTAACGACCCTGAATATATCGCAACTGAATCAGGAAATATCCTCAAGTTGTTGAGTTGTTTCCTGAATCCCTGTATTTATGCCACAACCCAGAAAAAAAGCAGAGGAGAACTGAAGAATGCAATGGAATCTCTATTGAAACAAACTCTCAGAGTATTTATAAAAAATGTGGACAAGAGCAATATATTTTAGCGGAATCTCTTTGTAGCTGAGGCTAGATTTCACACTGATTACCTTAATTCCCCGGGTTCTTAAAAATGCTTTGCACAGTTACCCCTTAGATTTTCAATCAGCGTTTTGACATGTGATAATTTCTGTTTCGTGCGATTTTTGTTTGAAACATACATATCAAACATCCATTGAAAAGTTTCATCTTCAAAATCAGGTGTCAATGTTCTAAAACCTCTCTTGAGCAGGATATTTTTCAAATAAATGCATGAATATAAAATCGATACCGTCATCAAATACGTCAGTATAAAATCGTACTCATATTTATTGCTGTCAGTAAAAATTATCAAAAATAGTATTTCTTCAAATTGGAAACTGGCTATTTATGTGCACGTTTTGCAAAAAAAGAGATTTTATAGTCTGACAAAATTACACGTTGGAACGCCATAGTCGACAGCTTCAAACAGTCAAAAAGAAACAAAGGAAACGTTCTTGCGGTCCTGGCTCTTTGATGACACGGAACGGAGCATTAATTCATTCAATAGACGGATCAGATAACCTCTGTGCACAGGAATAGTGCCTATAACGCTCAGTGATGAGTACATGAACGAAATGCATATTTCGGGAGATATCGAAAAAAAGAGCGATCTGACATCTCAACACTTTTTTTTTTCGTATTCTCCCGATGCTCAAGCATCCTCGGAGCCCTCAGAAATACGCATTTCTATTTCTTGAATACATTTAAGGAACCGACCACAACCAGTTTCTGTGACAGAGAACGCCACAGTCTCTGTTTGAAAACTCTCTCTTCATCGCAGTCATAAATATTCGGTCTCATCTTCCGAGATACTGAACCATGGCTCCATCCCGCAGTGTCTTTGTGGAAGATCTGATGGATCTTTCTTTTTATGTTCTCAAACACAAAGCAAGATGGAAATCCTAAAACCTCATATTTGAATCAACGTGATGAATTTTCAGTCACTGCCTCAGGCAAATTTAATGTCTAATCCTTGTTGCCTGCCTGAAGTTACATTGCACTTTCTTCTTTAGCTTCTGAGATTGGTGTGGGAATACCAAATGTGCGAATGTAGGGTCTTGAGGTGGAAGAAGGGCATTTAGGTAAATTCGTCTTTATCTTTACATGCAGATACAGATATCAATGAACAGTTGCTCTCTGACGATTACAATATGATCACATAAATAATACGTAGTGTCAAGGAGTCACACAGCACAGACGCAGAAACGTTCATCCAGCCAGTTCGTGCCATCCATAAACAAAAATAAACTCATCGCACTTCTCTGTGCTTGGCCCATCTACCTTCAAACAATTCTTATTATCATACTGACCTTAATGAATTTTAAAGGTCGTAACTCGATGTCCAACTCTACCTGTGCAAGTTCATTCCACAATCGAACCACTGTTTGTGTAAAAATTACCAGCATGTATTTATAAAAGTTTCTCCTCTCACCTTGAAAATATGTGACGTTTTCATAAGCTCCCCCATACAATGGAAAACGCACCTGCAATTCTCCTCATCTGTGCATCTCATGATTTTATAAACCTGTATAATGCCATATCTCAATGGTATATACTTCAGTAAAAATATCCTTGCATATCCAGTCAATATTTCAAAGGTCAACCATTCATTCCCAATAACATCTCACTGAATCTCTTCTTACCACTCTGTAGCTGAGCTACGAATCATATTCGGGGCTTTGACGGGCTGAAACTGAGTACTCATCCTTTCAACATTACCGTCATGGTAGACTTGTCAAAGGAAGATTGTGAATAAATCGGTGCCAAATTTCATGTGATGTACGTTGGCAGGAAGAACCTCGACCCTCCTGAGAAGTAGGTAAGGGGTCTATTCTGCTGTAATTCCCAGTTGCTTCTATCCTTCATTAAATTAGCATAGTCAGCATTAACTGACCATCTCTAGTTGTAAATTTTAACACATGTTGGCCTACGTCAAATGCATTACGATTTCGGGTTTATGATAGTTCACTCCATCATTCAGTGATGGAGCGTTCGATGATGGATTGGAAATCGGTTTCCCATATCCTAACACCGAGAGAAAGGAGTATACCAGATATTGATTGGATAGGAATTCACCTTCTTTTGACGAAAGCGCTATCAATGGTGAACGAGGCTGAGTAATGTTTCCTGATTTTTACTGGTAAAACTGCAATTCCTCACTTTCAGACCTGACTCCTCATCGAACAATTGCCTCTCTCTGCAGGGAGAGGAGATGCTGAAAGATCATTACCCTTGCAAGAAACTGTTGCGAAAACTCCACATAAAACAGGAAGAAGGAAACCGTATTGGACATTATCATGAATAATGTTTGTCGGGCTCTCAGAACAGGATCAATGAATAGTATGTTATTGGGGTACGTTATTGGTGTCGGAGGGTCGTGGAAATTGTTTTATTGAAGTTTTTTCTGATATTGTGTTGGTGAAGGCGTTTTCACATTATGTGGAGCGTGAATTATTGTGTCCATGAAGGGGCTTTTAATGTCGTGTGACTTATGATTTATTGTGTTGGAGTACTTTGCATAATACCCTTTTGCAGTGGAAGGAGGAAGATGTGAACATGCAAAACTCGGGATCTCAAAGAAGATCAAAGCCAATTTTCGACAGGCAACAAGGCATTCACAAGGTGTTGCTCGCAAAAAGGAAAATCACGCCGACGTCTTGATTCATTCTGCCAATGGATAAGGCATAGGAATGGACGACTTCGTCTCTGTGAAATAACTTTGGAAACATATTCGAATATGGTTAGAATGGCAAGTTTTTTTAAAAAGAAACAACTGTGAATGCATTTAATGTCGTTCTCCAGAAGAAGATATTCTTGCCTCTTCTTCCAAATCAAACAGGAATAAAATATATTTGTATAACTGTTTTGAAGGCATGAAGCTCATCAGAGAATTCGGAGAGGATTTTATCCTGTATAAGCTCACTGAGACTGTGAGTTTGGGAGACTGTAGAGGGAGTAAATTTGATATGTCTGCATTAGATTTTTGCCAGTATGTTGGAGGGAATGTAGTTGGAACAAAGGCCTGCTTCATGAAGAATGTACCATAGTAGTGCACAGCTGGAACAGGAGGCTCTGGTTGGAGGCTGAATAAGCTCGTGTTGCTTACTGTGGAGCAATAATTGTCTATGAGAGGCATGGTCATGGAACGAAATCGCTGTCTCCCTTCGACCACGGGGCACAACAAAGGGGGCACAGTTGTCTTGGAAAACAGGATGTTTTCCGGGGAGTTGAGGGCTAATCATTTAAAACCAGAAATGTTGGTATTCTCGAACGGATTGCCTTGGAGGGTATTTGAGACGGGTATCATCGAAAGTGTTAACGATACTTGCATGAACACTTACAGTGTCATGATTTCCATGCCTATTGACCAAATCCGCATGTTGGAACCTGCATGTATGGCATAGCTAAGGTAGAATAGAATCGATGGGCCGAAGTGCCTCTTCTAAAGTATTTCTTCTAAAATTCCATAAAAGAGTTTGGGAGACATGGGATTGTGCATGAGCAAAGACTCACATGATATCAACACAGGTTGGAACATATTTGAGGAAATTGTGGTTTCAAACATAAAGTAAATGATGTTTGAAGTGGTAATACAATATAAATTCAATAGTTTGAATAATCAAATAAACAAAATATGTTCTGTACCACAGAAAGTACCTTAAAGTCTTGGGCACAGACATTGAAAGGTTATCCTAAATAAAAAGCTGTACATAGTAGGCACATGCGAATTGCTCTAAAATTCAAGTCAACGTTTAATTTGTTACAAGCTAGACTCTGGAAGTGAAAAAAACGCTAATCAGAAACATACATTTTTAAAGTTGCTGAGACCCTACAAGGGCAAAAGAATTTGGCAACTCATTCTGAAAGGCAAGCCGAACTGTTCAGACGATATATCCATATTTTTAATTGTACCCTAACGTCCTCTTTACTAACAATGTTCAGCAAATTGACAACTGGAATTGGTAATTTTGATTAACATATTTAACATTACTCTCGAACTGAATTGAAACACTCATATAAAAATAATGAACTAACAATACAATTGCAGATAGTTTTATGAAATTTTGGTTGTTCACGTATTTTGTTTATTTTGATGAATAAATTAATGAAGTCTCATGATCAGTTCAGCAACTGCCATTGTTTTGAGTACACATAACTTACAGGTGATGTGCATGAAATGTAGCAAGGCATTTATTAATGTTCACATGGTAGGCTCATTCAGAGATTACGAAGTAATGGATATAAGAAAAACTGTCTGTCTGGATGCCGATTTGCCTGACCCGCAAACGACAAAACGCAATGGCAGATGAAAAGTATACTGGCTGGAGCTCGCTGACCAATGGTGTTCCACAGACATCGGTTCTGGAACCTCTGATGTTTCTGACTTTATTAATGACTTGGATGAGGAACTGGAAGGAAGGATTAGTTCGTTTGCCCATGACACGAAGATTCGTAGAATTGTGGGTAGTGTGAAGGGCTGTTGTAGATTGCAAGAGAACATGAACAGATTTCAGAACTGGGCTGATCAGTGACAGCTGGAGAGCAACGTAGAAATGTGTGAATGCTTTCACTTTGAAAGGTCTAATTTGAATGGTGACGATATGTTTGAACGCAACGTTCTTGACAGTGTGGAGGAACAGAAGGATCTGAGGTCCATATTAATGCATCCCCTAAAAGTAGTCAACCAAGGTGATTGGATTTTCAGGACGACATATGGTGTACTGGCTTTTATTCGCAAGGCGGTTTTTGATTTAGATTTGCGAGTTTATGCGGCAGATCTGTAGAGTTTGGTTAGACCACACTTGGAATGCTGTGTTCAGTTGTGGTCATCTCATTATACGAAAGATACAGAAGCTTTAGGCAGTGTGCAGAGGAGATTTCATGGAATGCTGCGTGGACTGGATGGCATGTCTTATGAAGAAGGATGGAGGGAACGAGGGCTAATGTCATTGGAGCGAAGGAGGATAAGAGATGTTTTGATAGAGGTGTACAAGAGGTTTAAAGACATAGATGGAATAGATAAACATACACTGTTTCCCAGACCAGACATATCGATCACGAGAAGGGATAATTTTCCGCAATTTCAATATAAGAAGTATTTCAGCCAGGTGATGGCCATGGGACCATTGTTGATTTTCGGGTAAAAAACAAACCAAACAAATCCCGTTCACTGTTGTCTTTGAGGAAGTCATTAGCTGCTCTTGCCTGAAAGTGATACCAGATCATTCACAATTTACTTAATTCTAAACACCTCTATTGACAAAAAGGTTGTGGAATACGCAGCGACACACATGTCAAAGCAAGAAGTAACAAGAAAAAGTAAATCACGGAATGAAAATTAACAGAAGATGCACGGCAGCACACCAGGTGGGTAGTATCGAAGTGACATGAAGTTTTCATTCGTCCTATGGGCTCCAATGTTATCGCACTTCAAGCGAATCATACTAGCATTTTCACATGATGTCAGGTTTGCACATCAGTGGCCCTGTTGGCAATGCATTCCACATACCCATGATACTCTGGGTGAAAAGGTCATTTCTTCAAACCCCCTTGAAATCTCCAGCCATATAAAATTATGGTCCCTTGCTATTCTCTCTTCAAATAAGATGAACAACTGCTTCTCATCCACTCTGCCATTGCACCTCATAATATTATACATTTGCTGTTTCATGGAAGGTTATCTCGTGCCACCTCTGTTAATAGATGGCCGTGTAACCCAAGGCTGAATTTGGTGTACACCAACTCCAGTGCAATCACATCCTTTCCATCATGTGGTTACCAGAAATGCATGAAGTACTGCGGCTGTTGCCTATACAAAGTCCTATACAACTCAAACATAATCTCTGCTGAAAGTCAACGTCACATTTGAGTATGCAGAAAATGTTTACTCTGTGTTAACAAGATTGGAGGAATTGAGTTATAAGAAGAATCAGGATAGGTGGGGATATACTTCCCTTGGGGAGTAGAGGCTGAGGGAGAGTTTTACAGATTCGCAGAGATCATTAGATATTTAAGTTGCAAGGTATTTTAACTAATGTATGGCATTCAAAAACTACAAGTCATCGATTCGAGCGGAGAGACGACAAAATTAAGAGACCCAAGGGACCAAGATGGTGGTCTGTATGCGGAACGAACTGACAAAGGAAGTGAAAAATGCGAGTACAATAACAATAATTAAATAAAACATCTTTCGACATACATGGAAAGGAAAGGCTTTGTGGGATATTGGACGAATTAAGACAAATAAGAATATTTCAGTTGAGGTAACCTGGACAATTGGGTTTGAATAGTCTGTTTCCATGTTGTTTGAATCTGTTACTGTACTATTCTGAATGTATTCACAAGTTATAGCTGACAGCAATTTAGTCATGCCGCCAAGGAAGATGACACTCCTGAGCACAACTGTTACACATTTTCTGATTCAATACACTTATAGTGGCTCTCAAAGTACTGCATTGTCTATTAGAGTCATAGAGATGTGTAGCGTGGAAATGTATTGATGCTATTGACTGCAGTTACAGGGCGTGTCTGACGATTGTGATTGACATCGTTCGAGTAACACAAGGCCACAAGAACTGGGAGAAGAAGTAGGTCATCAGTCACCTGCCGGATTCTACGATTTACGTATGAAAGAACTGCAACCAACATGGTCATTTTAAAAGATTAGACACCTAACAAATAATCCAGCATTTTGTAGATATGTTATTTCATTTGCATAGCACTGTATAGATTTCCTATAAATTCTTTGCCTTATGATCTCACACTCCACAACCATCTGATGAAGGAGCAGCTTTCTTTCTTGGAATGCAACTGGCTCCAAATAGAGCTGTGGCAGCATAACCTTGCGAAGTGTGAAGTTTAATAAGTAAATCCGAATCTAACACCTGCAACTCCAAATCATGTCTCCTCGGGCACTTTGCGTTGTTAGTTGTCCCGATGTCCGGCTTGGAGGATGATCACCCAAAGGTCTGAGACCGAATGTCCAGGACCACTGTTGTATTCCCCAACTGTGAGGGAACACCTTTGCCTGGTGATTGTTGTGCGGTGTTCATTCATGAGTTGTCTGCTCCGTTTCGCCAATATACACTCCTCCACTTTCCGTCTGTAAACAATTGCCAAATCTTAAAGAGATCATTATTTGCAGCAAAATGCCCAGCTTTCAGG
Organism: Chiloscyllium plagiosum; assembly: GCF_037043375.1. Lineage (NCBI taxonomy): Eukaryota > Metazoa > Chordata > Chondrichthyes > Orectolobiformes > Hemiscylliidae > Chiloscyllium > Chiloscyllium plagiosum. The sequence goes on from NW_028270167.1 coordinate 82,030,841, forward strand.
AAAACATCGACCAGAACACCTTACAAGTCTGTCAGGGCAGACACTGCAAGACGTCTCAGGGTGTCGACAGAGAACCCATCATTACACGTGGCGACTTTCGCATCACCATCCTCCAAGGCAGATTTTAGGTAAAAGAAACAACCGCGTAAAGTAACCGAGCTTAGACTGATAGCCAAGTTTGGTACCCTGACAATAATCTCAATCAGCAGGTTGGGTTCATGTCACACGACAGATGCCCCCACTGCACGACACACCCTCTATCTCTCTCTCTTTCACACACACACAAGCACAAGCTCACACACGCATTTACTCACAAACTATTAGCATTTGCAAACACTCGCATGTACACACTAGATCTGTGTCTCATGCACGCGTCTAAGTTTATACGTTATATCTTTTTTGCAGAATCCGTATTTTATTTTGCTCAATATGCAAAACGTACAGTCAATACTTGAAAAATTCTGTTAATTCGACTTTCGAAATAGAACCAGTCCGACTCTAGATTTGGATACAGACTATACCTTCATGCATTGCCTGAGCTGAGATGACGCCATATATCAGGAAATCTGAAGTGATCATGAGAATGTGACTTAAAAGGAGATTTAGGATTTGCATAATTATGAACCGAAGCTAGAAAACCCATTTCAAATGTGTTCAATATATTTGAGCTGCATGATACTTTGATCTTTTGCTTGAAAATCTGTGTCTTAAGGTGCAGCTCCACAAATTCCTGATGATGAGGCAGCGCTACGAATGCTCGTGCTTATAAATACACATGTTGCACTACAATCGGATGCTGTGTGATTTCTACCGTTATGTGGTGACCAAAACTCTGTGCAGCAATCCAGATGCAAACAAACCAATGCCTTGCACAGATCAATGAAAAATATTTGCTTTTTGTTTACTTTCTTCAGCAACATGTACCAAAAGTTAATATGCCTTCCTTTTCACCTATTGAACAATAACAGTTTAATCAGAGAAATTCAGTATTACACTTCTGCAGACTTTGCCTGGTTCATAGAATTCGTATTCAAACAGAAGATGACTGTTCTAACATTGTTCTACAGGCACTTAATCGATGAAAACTCGGAACAAAAATGCTACAACATCAAAAGACAGGAGAGAACAGTGAGACACGGGCATATGTCTGCCTTTGTCAGTCATGAAGGAGTAAGTGAGTGCTGCAGACGCGGGAGATCAGGGCCTTTGTCATACGACTGGGCATATGACAAAAAGATAAAAATGAAACATTCAGGATTTTAAAAAAAATATAAATAGTCGTAAAACTAAAAATGTGTGGTAATTCTGGATCTTTATTCTGAAGCTGTGTGATATATTCCTGATGGTTCATTTCATAAACTCGCGAGCCGTGGATCAAACATCATTGTCAAGTAATGAAACATTTTAGGCCCATATTCTCTTGAATTTAGAAGAATGAGACAACATATAATTGAGTTGATTAATGTGCTGAAGGAGGTAACATAGTTCATCGTGGCTATAAACTTCATGTCTGGTAACGAGACCAATAAGGGTTAATGGCTAGAATTAATAGGACATGACAATGAATATTTAACGTGTAGTGGAAAGTTCACAAACGGAGAACTGCTTGACGAAATAAGACATCATTTTTTCAAAGAGGCGGTGTTGTGGGCAGATGCCTTCCAGCTCAGCACCGTCCCCATGAACTGTCCTACATGCCTATCTTTCTTTCCACCTATCGACTCGTCCCTCCTCTCTGATCTAGCACCTTCATCCCCACCCCCAAACACCCATTGTCCATTTTGCTAACTTCCCTCACCCACGTCTCTGACCTTTCACCGCCATCCCATCACCATTCACCTCTTCTACTCTATGCAACTTTCTCCCTACCCAAACACCCCTCTCATTTATCCCTACCCTGCAGAGTCCCTGCCTCTATTCCTGACGAAGGGCTTTTGCCCGAAACGTCGATTTTCCTGCCCCTTGAATGCAGCCTGAACTGCAGTGTCTTTTTCCAGCACTATTCTAATCCAGGCAGGTGCAACTGTATAATCTTGATAATCCACAGAACGGTTACATTTCTGTCGTTTTCATAAAACCAACTGGAGGTGGTTTCACCTTAATTTCTCCAAAATGGAATATTTGAAATGGTCTGTAAGTGCAAAGAATTAGTAATGCTGCACATATCATGCTCTCAATGGTGTAGCTGTTGAAGGAGTGCAATGAACGTTTCCCAGTCTGATTCCAGGAATGGTGGCACTGAGGTACGGAGAGAGATTGATTGGTTAGGATCGTTTCACTAAAGTTCAAATGAATTAATGAGGAATCTCTCAGAGATTTATAAACTTCTAGCAGGACTCTACAGGGTAGATACAGGGAGGATGTTGCCGATGGTATGAGTGTAGGTCGAGAACACGGAGATCACAATCTGAGGATCCAGCGTTCACTGTATAGGACAACGATGAGGAGTCTTAAGTCCACCGGAAGTGCAGTTAGACTCTGAAATTCATTACCATCGGAAGTAATGAATACCAAAACAATTAATGTGATCGGAAAAGATGCTAAGTACAGTATCTGAGGCGACAGGGATCAAAGTGTATGGGGTGAAAGAAGAATTAGGCTGTTGAGTTCAAATGTTTAGCCATCATCCTGATGAATGACGGAGCGGGTTAAAGAGCAGAATGGCCGACTTCTGTTGAAATGCTTCTGTAATCAATGCAGTATTAGTGGCAGACACTTTGTCCCACTCGTCATGGTTACCCCATCAGAGTTGAACGGGTTATATTCCGTTTGTGAAGTTATAGTCTGTCTGTATACAAAACTTGATTCAGACTGGTTGTATTTCCAAAGTGGAATTTACAGAATCTTAAAAGGATTGAAGGGGACATAGATACGCACAAGCTTGCACATTTCTCCTTGCATATGTTTTGTGAAGACATTAAGGAAACCATTGAATACTTTCAGCCCTCCAGTACATAACGTAAACATGGAATAGGTGCTTCTTCATGTGAAAGAAAATGCAGGATGGCAGACAGAAAAATAAGGTGAGGATGAATTACCGTTCCAAAAGGGTTGTAAAATTGCGGAATTCACCACTGCACATTAAGGTTTGTTGTGCAACATTGAGACAATAGAAGGAGGGGTTTGACAGAATTGCAATTAGCAGTTGGTTGAGTTGTTGTTAAGTGTGGTAAGCAAGGTGGACTTAGGTCGAGGGGTAAAGTCAGGACTACAGATGCGAGAGATCAGAGTCGAGAACGTAGTGCTGGGAAAGCATGTCAGGTCAGCCAGCATCCGAAGAACAGGAGAATTGATGTTTCGGACATAAGCGCTTCATTAGGAATGAGGCGTGTGGGTCGGTGCTGAGAGATAACTGGGAGGGAATGGAGTTGTGGGAAGGTAGCTGGAAAAGTGATAGGTTGGTGAAGGTGAGGCCCAAGGTGATATGCCAAAGGAGGAGTGATGGACTGGTCCAGAGGGCGGTGCAGATTTGTACGCTTGAGATTGGGATAATGGCGTGGGACGGGAAATGAGGGAGCTGTTGAAGCCCATATTTTTCCGTGTTTTTGCAGACTCCCAAGGCCGAATATAAGGTGTTCCTTCTCCAGGCGTCGTGTGGTAATGGTTTGGCGGTGGAGGAGGTCCAGCAACTGCAACTCCAGAACTGGTTACTGTATTCTGTAGGCACAGGAATAGTAGAGCAGAGAGGCGAGTACATGTCAAGCATGGCAGCTCGTAAAGTTTAGAAATCGATAATTCACTTACCGTGGACGCCAAAAACAGCGAGGGTGCGATGAAAACTTTAGCAACTGGATAATGAGAAGAGCAAACTCAATGCCATATCCTAGCGTCAATCAATCTGCCCAAACATAATCGGACAAATAGGACACACTCTAATATATTTCCTTGAAATTCGAGCTAAATTCTCAAAATCTGACCCCTCGCATAAATGTCACAGTTTTTGGCTCTCAGTTTTCAATGCCACCCGATCCCAGCAGCTTATTAGTGACGTTACACAATGTGAGACATTACTGGAAGAATTTCACACAAATATAAGAGTAAACCATTCCAGCGACTGAAGTGGAATGCTAAAAATTCATAATTAAACCATGTATTCTTGAGATTTGTAAATTAGTTTAAAATCCATGCATTGACTAAACGTCACTGTAACATGTTCACTCTGCTTGTGAAATCTAAGTAGATGAATTTGTCAATGAATTCTGATTATTCAAGAAATAATCAAAAATTTCCAATTCTGATTTAATGGTGTGGTTGTCTGTGAGAAGTGAGAACTTGGAAATGCATTACAAGAGCAGAAGGAATTAACCCGGTGCATGCTAGTCACAAAATTCGAATTGAAAATATACCCGGAGAAAGTTGAAAGGGAATATCTAATGAGAAATGCTGATTGAAAATATATTACAACATACTATTTAAAGGAATACTGCAATCATTTTATATGTAATGAAATATAAGATCAGAATGAGAAATCAGAAGGAGTAAAGAGGCTGTCATCAAAACTTGTTTTTTCAAAGATACCAAAAGTCTTCCCAGTGGAATCGTTCGAAGTATGTTGGATATTATTATCAAGTAAACCTCAAAGAAACTGCATGTTCGGAAACAAGTAATACAAAGTCTAACTAATTGTGGGAAAACTGTTCAGCAGGCTTATAAAAGTATCCTCTGCTTTTATTTGGAAAATAGCTTAGCATACTTAGAATTGTTTCCTGTGATTTTAAATTTGTAATTTAATTGAAAAGCGCATTTAAAAAGAAATTCACATTGGCTTGCTGCTGCACATTTAACACATTTCAATTTAGATTTTGCTGGAAATGTCAAGGATGCCTATGACGTACTTGCAGAATATGAATTAAATGAAATATTACACAAACCTCATAAATTGTAAGTTTACGGTAATGCATGTTTACAATCAACGGAACTGAGTTTGAAAAAAATACAATGGACTGGAACAATAGCAGAAATAAAGATCAGGAAACGAGAGAATATCTCATCTTGCAATCATCACTTCTCGTGTGCAAGAAAGTAAAATTAGACTTTCCAATTCGATTCATGCACCATGAAATATAGGTGCACAATAGATGTGTCACGGTCGACCCAGAGATGCAATAGAGGTTGTAAACGGTATATCTTAATTGAAGAAATGAAAGTACGACTGCTATTATGGGGAAATGCATATTTTGTGCAAGGCTTTCTTGCTGCTATATGCTGTCCTTTATTTATGAAACTAGAGTTCTGCTTCTTGAGCGGTCTTACACATTTTCCAAATCCTCCAGAAACTCAGGCTTGCTAAATTTAGTTCTTTTGCGAGTGCAAACTTTAAATCTGGATATTATGTCGCTTCTCCACAATCTTAGTCCCAAATGTAAACTCCGTGAAATTTCCTATGTCATTCCCTGGTTTCTTTGGTAGCATGCGAACAGGTTTCTGAGTCCGAATACAATGTTATTTTAAGTTCATTAGACGAAATTTCTTCCTTTGACTCATCAATCTACAATCTAATTCACAGGCTTATCTCATTCACCAATGTCACTGCCAATTCGCTGCGGTTAAAGCAGTCTAAAATTTCTGCATTTATCATGTGCATTTTTGATTTTTTTATGATCAATGCGAAAAAAAATCCCAGACACGGGTTCACGAAAATCAATTATTTTTACTGGCATCTCTGTACATCCTGGTTATGTTAATCAGCAGCTATGTTCAATGCGGTATTCAATACTATCAGCAGCATGACCACCAACAGAGACAACAAACAACTGATGCAGTCAGCGCTGGATAAAACAGATGCAGACACAATGTATTCAATGATATGAGCATTCAATCTTCGTCTGAAAACAGTAAGCTGGAATTTAATGGCAATTTGTCACAATCTAACCAAAAACAAAACGTTGATTATCACGGTATAAGGTTGGACATGGGTTTATGCTGCGTTCTCTTTTTTTGGTTGATGCTTACATTTTAAATAATAATTGAATAAACTCCGACTTCCTTTCTTTCCCTTAGTACGATTAAGTACTTAATCGCATGCTCTCTGCATTGTGTGACACTTTCAAATATCACCTGAAAAATGTTAAAGTCATCCAAACATTCATGTCATTTGCTTCCACTCAACTTCTTGGTGGTGTCATTATGAATATGTTTTCAGTTCATTAATTGCTTCTGAAAATAACATACAAAAATAAGTTGTACCTCCAAACCCTTTGCGAAAGTAGAAACCATTCAGATTTGTCCCTGTCAGAAGCCAGGCGAAAGCGACCCACCCGATGATGAAGATTTGCACAGGAGGAAACCGAATACTGCTTTCTCCCATGTCTGTAATCTCGCACTCCACCTCAATACATGAGGTGCATAAAGCCGCAGGGACGTTTTAGTTCAGCAGAGCTGAGAGGTAATGTTATTCCAGTGATCTCCAAACCAAATTCCCATTTAAAATCCCGTTTAGAATTCGTACGAAATTCATATCAGTCCATCTAATTTTTATACCAATTTACGCCAACCGAAACTGATTTTCAGCTCTGCTTGTTTGTGATCCAGGGGGTTAGAAGATTGGAAACATCGCATCAAACGCTTTAGATCAATCATTCTGTGTGGTACGACACTGATGACTTCAGGTCTGTCTCATCTATTCTGAAGAAAGGAATCAGTGTTTCAAACATTAACGGAGTCTTCTTTCCACAGAATTTGCGAGAAAGCTGTGTTTCATAAGGCGAACTTGTTCTTTTTTTGTTACGTCTATGTCTTCTGCCATACAGCAAATGCGATCAAAATCATTGCTTTCAATGTAATATGTCACACAATTATACGAAACTGACACATCTATGTGTGTGTGCTTGTCTACTTTATTTCATTGTAACGCAAGGTATTGTTTTAACAGTAAGTATTCCACTTTAATTTTACGCAATCGCCTTATTGACATCTCGACCAACGCGAAATTCCTTTGTTTCACCGAATCAATGCCATTCAAAGTCGTGCATGCCTCAACCAGATTCCCCACTCATGCTTCTCTGCTGCATTTCCAACAATCACAGATTACCCAGTACAAACTTACGTGTGTCTCATCTAGCCATACTTAATGCATAGTGTTAAATGATGTGGAAAGCTCACAAGCTAAGAAAAGTTCCTTACCTGCGAAGCATCAGATGTGCGTGCTCGGTCCAATTTGGCAATGTCATATCTTGTCATTCCTGCATCGATTCCCATGTCGTGATCCATGCAGAGAGACTTGCAAAGTCGGAAGCACATTCTGTTAATTAGTGTGTGGTTTCAACGCTTTTTGGCTGAAGGGAAATAATTGGAAAGCCGTGCTCACTGCCCAAAGATCAGTTGACACGTTTCCTAGACGCATAGTTTCACGGCTAAAACAGCAAAGAAAATGAACTTGCAAAAATGATCTTGCACTGTCCTATTGACACTAATCCCACATTCCAAGGCTTGGCCCACGACGTTCTCTGCCATTACAATTCAAGTGCTCATTGACATTCTTTTTAACATTTGTGTGGTTTAGCAATTTGACTGACACCTACACTCTCCGCCAGCCACTTCCAGACATTCAAACCCTTTGGCTGCGAAACAAAATCCTTGATAGCCCCTAAACACATAACGTAAGGTTATGTTCTCTTCATTATTTTTCCACCAGTTTAATAAACTGCTACATAATTTCACTGTTCCATTGCCTCTCATAAGCTCATAATCCTGACTCTGGAACCACAAAGCCGTCTCAGATCTATCCACACTGTATTACTGGGTAAATTTATTCGGTCCAGCAAACACCTTGGCGAATATGAGGTGCACCCCCGCCGGAGAATTCACAGCATACTATGGCATGGCTAATGGGACTGCACACTGTAATCTGGTTCGGGCATACGCGAAGATTTGTACAACTCTAATCGAATGCCCCTGCTCTCTGCACTGATGTACACATGGCAGGAAAGGACAGAAGCTTTATTTGTCTTCTGAAGCACAGTTTCAACGTTTGGTGCCAATTTCAATTGTCGATGGACAAGGGCCCCAAGTTCCCTTTGTTACTTAGAGCTTTCGAACATCCTTCCATTCATTGAGTAAGTGTTTGTCGTGTTACGTCTTGCAAAGTGGATTGTTGAACAGCTTTCATGGCAAATTTCGATCGGCTGCTGATCTGCTCATTTGAGCAACCCGTCTAAAACTTCCTTAAAACTAATATCTGCTTCTACACTTTTGAACACCAACATAAACGTCCTGCCATTTCCACACCCATTTATTATCTCTATCCTCAACTTAACCATAGCTTCTGATAAAAAAAAAGTCTTGTACTATTTCGAAGATGTCCAGAACAATGCTTTTGTGCAATTTAGTTTGGCATATTTCACTTGGCTGCTGGACGTGCAGGCTGAGTGTTGTGAGAAAGGTCTCGGATCTATTCACTTAATCTTTAAACGTAAAATTCACGGCAGCTGCTGAAAAAAAACATATTTTTTCTTCTTCATATTACTGTATTTGAGAGGGTAAAAACAACTCTTGCTTTTATGAAGATTTGATTATCTCTGAACGCTTTGTTCATAACTTAAGATGTTTAGCTTTGCAGAGCCATCGCATAATTACTCTCAACCAGAAGAATTTAATCAACAATATTTCAGAAATCCGCAGTTGAATCAGTTATTACTTGTCAGGAGAAACTCCACTCGTGCAAAGTCTCAAGTTTTTCCCCATCGTAACGTTCTCATCAACGAGCAGCTGCATAATACTGGGGAGACTCCGTGCCTCAAAAATGTGCATCAACTGTATCATGAAGAAGGCTCCTTTTGTTTTGCTTTAATGATTTGTTTTCCCAGTTCATCCGATAAACAAAGTACAAATTAATATAAAATAACGACCTTTTCAAACAGGGGAGGTTCAAGCAGAATTTCGGAGCTGCGGATAGAGTATACAAAGCTGGAAGATCTATATGGGAACATGACTGAAGTTGGAGAGCTTCCAAACGCTCCTCGTTCCTCCTTTAACCAAAGTGTATTCCTGAAAACTATTGACCATTCTTTGTTATTCTGCAAAAGAGGCATGTCGGATTGGAAACCTTAACGCATTTTGTCTTTTCGCTGTCCCTAGCACATCTGTTGTTTCACCAAATTTTCCCACGTTTCAGCTCTCCATTATCTGCTGTATTTCATATACATTTTCTTAGTGTTCCTTGGCTAATGCTTGTCTCATGTAGGTGCTAGACGTCTTATATCTGTTTTCGGGTGGTGATAAAAATCTCAAAATCAAAGTTGAGAATTAACCCCTTTCCCTTAACTTACAAACTCACGCAAATAACATCCATTCTCTCATTAGAAAACACTGTTTTGGATCAGTTCAGGCACCTTCAAAGCATTTCAAGAACGTGGCAAAAACCTAACATTAGAACTTGCTTTAAGCAGGTTTTTTTGCAGATATACCAGGAAGAATGCAGCTGGTGAACCCATTTCGTTTTAAACAAAATATAATTTATTTATATATTTAATGCATGAAACAAGAAAAAAGAGAACAGAACACAAAATAACTTAAACTATCAGAAAAGCCAAAAGATAATCATAACATTCTCCAGTTAGTTTAAATGCTTGCAAAAACACCTTATATACCTCTTGTCATAAAAGGTAAAATCAAACAAAAGGTCTCACAGGAAAGAGGTCACAGGGCGTTGGCGAGTATGGACCAGTAGCTTTCAAAAGTGTCTCACTGCTTTCAGTGAGCAACCACACGATCTAACACTACATCAAACCAGAGAAAACCTGAACTGGAAAAAAGAAAAACCGTTTACTCCACTTTCATTGGACAGGTGTTTCTTTTGAAGACAAAGATTTTTTTCGCCTTCCGAGGTATCTGTTAGCTGTGATCAAGTTGGCCCGAAAACTCTTTAAACTTAAAAGTCTCAGAGGCTATGTCTATGCCAAACACTCCGAATAAAATGCCAAGGACACAGGCATTTATAGGCGCAGCAACATCACAACATCTGTGTAGGCCCTGACTGTCACACACGCGCGCGCGCGCGCGCGCACACACACACACACACACACACACAGATATATCTGTACATCTCACACACACGCACAGACACACATGCACAAATGAACGTTTCATTTTGTATTGAGTGTGAATGTCAGAATTCGAGATCGTTTGCAGTGATTTGTGTTCAGTTTTCATTCTGCCTTCTCCAATGTATTTACCAGGGATTGTGAATCAGCCCAACGGAAAATGTGGCCTTTCTTCCTGCACTGTTCACTCCTTTGTGGCCATGGCAATAGCCAATCTTCTTGTTATTGTCACCGAGATTATCTTGAGGCATATTAGTAGTGATTGCTTCCCGTTGTCTTTCCTGGATATCGCTCATGTGTTAAGTTTTATTGCCGTCCTTCTTACTGCAGCCACAGACTGTTTCCTGTTGTGTTATCTTTCGATTGATTTGTTGTCATTTGTTGCCAGCAACTGAAAACAAGATATTCCAATACGACAATAGCAGCTGTTGTTCTGGCAGCAAACTGTGTTCTACACGTTTGAATAAACATTGTTTTCTCCTCCAACCCTTCACCCTTCTCTGTCTCCCTATCTCCGTAATCTCGAAGTTTCCCTACACCTCTCCAGATATCTCCGATCTCCTCCAGCCTCTACAACATTCCTATATATCTAAAACCCAGAACCGACATTGCTTCCTATCACTCTCAACTCTTTCAGACCCCACACCTCTTCCGATCTTTAAAGATACACACCCCTACACTCCTGTCTATCTCTCCAATGCCCAGCCGTTACCCCTCCTTCCAGCTGGTGCAGAGCAACAGAAGAGATCATTTCCTCATCAAATCAATCACATACAGTTTGGTGTATGTTCGGCAATGCTCGGAAAAATACGCCTGGGCACAAAGGAGTCCCCTCCTTTCTCTTTACAGAGGTTCCCCTCTCCGAAACTTGTGCTTCATCTATTGGCCTTGTTGCAGTTCCAGGTTCACTGTCAATACAGGCCCCACATCTCACCCAGAGATGGCTCATGAAAACCTCCGGTCTCCCTGACTGCAACGCTTCTCAGCAGAGTTTTGAGGGGCTTTAAGTAACAAAGTGAATACGAATGAGGAGCAGAAATTCCTTGACCCTGTTCCACCAGCAATGAGATGGTGACTAATCTGCTTGGGGTCGAAGCAAACATTCCTGTCTGTACCCCATTACACAGAGACATACGCCTGTAGAGAACGTCAATGTGAAAAAACATTGTCCAAACAGTACCTAAACACATGAGAAAATAAAAAAGGTGATTGCCCAAATAGTATTCTGCATCTGAAAGTTATTCTGCTCAAACATTCTGTTGGCGATGGGATTTGCACCTGGAACAAGTGGTTTTGCGTATTTCCTTTGATTCAGGCAGTGGGGAAATTCCATTGCATCATCGTCAGGAATCCTGTACGAGTGGTAAAGATGAGTGAAAAGTTTTCTGTTCCCCCAATTTGGTATGAGGCGGAATAAAGAATGACCGAAAGTGGAGTAGACCATTCCTTCTCAGGCAGGTTCCATTTTCTCCCTCTTTGATCTGAAACATACAGTAATGTTACTCGACCCCCAAATTGGAACATGTTGAGGTAAGCAGGAGGAAGCTCCTCCTAAGCCACAGTTTTGAATGTTAGAATGGTTTCGTCCCTTGCTTTGTTATTACGTAAAGAGCTGAATGGCTTCATTCTTTTCCTATCTAACTCCTGAGGGATAGAATGGTCGTCTCCTGACTGGTTGAATGGGATCTTCCTCTCACTGCGCAAAGGCGTTGAGGGCTAGAGTGAGACAGGAACGCACAGAGTTGGCCATTCGGTTCCGCGAGTCTGTTGCCCAATTCAGAATGCTCATTGATGATATGATTGTGTCTGAACATTATTTGCCCAATAATTATTGGTTGCCATGTCCAAAGGTTCGTTGAGCTCAGCCTTGAACATCTACGAAGACCCAGTGTTTGCTATTTCCTGGGGATGAGGGCACGGCAGATGGCATAGTGCAAAAGAGAAAGGGACAACTTTATCTCAATCGGGGATCCATTATGATCAAAGTATGCTAAACCCACACTAAAGAATGAACTATTTTGAGACCTGCAGACAACGATTAGAAACAGACATATATAATTCAAGCTCTTAAACCTATCCCACATTACTATTGAATCCCCAATCAAATGTTCAGCAGCCTTAATTGACTCTGGACTCTAAGGACACGTTTTAAGATCCCATAATACAATAAGGGCGTATAAAGGAACAGAATGCAGTCATTTATACCGCTAAGTCCGCTCTGATGTCCGATAGTGGTTGCTATGTTCCTCAACGTCATTCTCCTGCCTTTCCCCCATAACGTTTGATCCCTTATGATTCAAAGACCTTTTTTATATTTTTGTAATTTAAAAAAATCGTTTCTGTATGACTCTGTGATGATGGTTTTGCGTATGTGTGTCTGTATCTGTGTTTTTCTGTGTCATTGGGTGTGTACCTGTTCCATATGCCGCCTTAATTATCTGCTGCACCTGCAAACCAACTTATTTTGATTCATGAACAAGGACATCCAGGTGCCTCTGCACTGCAGAATGCTACAATGTTTTTACGATTTAAATAAAAGGATAATTTGCTATTTAGGAACGCGCATGTGAATATTGTACATTTAAGAGAGCATGATACCTGGCAAGGAAAGACTGAACGCACAGAGTGTGCTGAACAATTTAAAAAGGTAACATTTGGTTGTGAAAAGAATAACTTGAGCTGCGTTGCCATCGTGCACAACGAATTCGAATTTGGACAATCGGTTAATATTATGTCTCAAGATACCAAAATGCATTCGAATTTGAATTTTAATCTTTTGATGATATTAAACCAATTAGACGATTAGATGTTTTGGGGCATAAAACCGGGCACTTTAACCAGTTGCGAGAACGGCAAAGATCAGCCGACTGCTAACTGAATAGCTGTTTGAAAGCTACCTGCCCATCAGAGATTTGTGCGGCAGAAGGCCGAAGAATAGATGACACCGAAAAATCGACTGAAGAAAATCGGCAGAGGAAATCGACACCGAGAAAATAATAGAGGAAATTCGACAGAGGTAAGTCAACATCGAGAATTGACAATGCTGGGTAGCTATGAAACGCGTTTTTATTTTTTTGTAAATCTCATACGGTGTTTTTATCAAACCAGTAATGTAGAGTGGGAGGTAACTGATATGTTTAAGAGTAAGATTTGCAAATAGTCGTTGTCTAATGTTCTTTATTTGGTCTTAAAGAATGAAATTATTAGTTTTGTTTTCTTGAGGTGGTGAAATTTGGAATATTTCTTTGCCTCTCCAAATTTAACAGATTACGGTGCGAGGTGTCAGAATTCTGACTGAGCCAATTCTCCTTAATCAATTTTAACTAACCTCTCACATCATGCCTAAAACTGGTTTAAGTAGACTAAATTTGATCGATTCATGTACTGCATTTCTGATCGCAATAAAGCACAAACTGAATTTTCTTATCCTAGTCACGTGGATAGTCTTCCCTCTAAGTACTTAACGTGGCATTTACTTTTCGATGCCACCAATCTAGTGCTCGCTGTGCCTCAGGATGGTATGCGGTAGATTTAAATTGTTATATTGCGAGCTTTCCATAACTTAATTGAATACTGTTGTTGTGAGTTTTGACACTGATGTGATTGTATCGCTGTGGGTAGTCCGTATCTTGTGAAAAACTTGAGTCATTCCTCAATTATTCATTTAGCTGTGATATTGCATCATGGAACGGCCTTTGGAAATCCATTCGACACAACCATTTTTGTTAACAAATACTGAATCCCAATTTTTGTTTTGGGTACGGGTGTTGCACAAACAATTAAGACTCTTGCAATCGGTAGTAATGTGCGAATTTGGTTTTCCAATTACCTGACATGTACGACACTGCTGGCAAAATGCGTGCACTTCCTTGTGCACTCGAGGCTAATAAAAACGCTTTTTTTGTTTTAGTTTCAGTTATTCTCACTCCTAAATGAACCATTCGAGGTAGCTTCTGTGCCACCCGCAAGAGCTCCTTTCCATAAACCACTGGCAATCGAATTTGATAAACTTCTGCAAGTTACACGTCTGCCTGAATATGTGATGGTCTCCATTTGCCCATTAAGACATAATTTTAAAGATACAGGAATACATTCCCATTATTTTTCTGTGTATGAATTTTGATATGATTAATTTCAGCGTTCATATTTCTGCTGTAAGTGATTGAATTTATCTGAGCTATAGATAAATGCTCAGTCATTTCCCTGCTCATAAAGTGTTTCAAACGTCTGATCAAACCAAATCTCTGCTAATGAAACGTCAACGTCCTTATCTGTGATCTCGTTTTCTCCTCTTTCAACTTGTGACTTTGTGACCTCAATACCATTGAGTCAGCAAAAATTCTAGAACATGTGCTAGAAACTGATTGTCCATTCAGTTTCAACCAGTTCTCGTGGTGAATCATCTTTATCATTATCAATTACAAATCACGTTCCTGGAACAGAGCGCTTGTCCGACCATGACTTCCCCACTCTTCTCGAGACACTGTAACATCACTTTACATAATTGAGTGTTCCTTGTTTCACCGTGAATTATTGACTCTGCGACCTGTTCCAGCAATAGACTTTCAGAGGCATATAACACCTCATCTTCCAGCATCAGATATTTGAGGTATGTCGGAACATTGTAAACTTTTCACTTCCTGCTCCTGACATATGGGAGTAAAGTTTACATTCGCAGGTGTATGATTGAAGAAACTCTTTTCCTTCTCAAACAAACGCCGACCACCTTGTACGTTCTGGTTCAGTTTTCTAGCCTTCACTGGAGTTTCTGTCACCAGTACAACAAAATTTATTGCTTTATCGTGTTTCCTTCGGGTTGGTTTCCCAAAGCTTTTCCTAACCTACCAGCAGTGTGATTTGCTATGTCCTATTTTATTGCAATGCAAACACGGGAGGTTTCTTTTTCTTTTCTCTGTTCCTTTTAACGTTTTGATTATAACCTGTGGTAAATTATCCTCATGAATTTCATCGAAATCTACCTTTCCATGTCCACGTGAGAAATTCTCTTTTCCCGAATTTAAGTCCCTGACTGATTGAAATTTATTACGGAAGCCAAACTTGATAACTGACCCAATTCGTAGCCATCAGCCATTTCAGCTGCTAATCTATCCGTCTTGATCCTTTGCTTTTCCTCATGGATTGTTGCTGTTTCATGACTTGAAATTGTGAATTCCTCCAAACTGGTTTTGTCTCGAAGAGCGTCGTAGGTTTGCTCGATTTTGAATCCCCTTACTCATATACAAAATTCCTTTATTTGATCCTTTCAAACTCAATGGAAGTTTAACCAGGTTCCATCCTTAGATTCCTGAAGCGTTTTCTGTAGGCTTCTTGCACCAGTTTCAATGGAATTGTGACGGCTTTCTTCAACTCCTCAGAAACCCCAGATCCGTCCTGTTACAGTAATGGGAATGCTTCATCAGCTCTAACCACAACTTTTGTTTGGATCAACATAACTCACGTGAGATTAACACAAAAGGCATCCGCATCCTTCTCATCAAAACTAGGCGATGCATGAATGCATTTAAGCTGATTGTCACCATATCTATGAATGTCAGGGTTTTGCTCATCCTCACTCTTTTCCTCACGGAGCTTATCTTCAGCATTCATCTCCATCCTTTTACGTCGAATTTGCTGTATAGTTGCCAATTTCTGAAATTCAACATGCCTGTCTGCCTTCCTTTACTCTCTCTCAATTTCTCAATTTCTCTCTCTTCATACTCTCTTGCCTTTTCTCTCTCGCCTGCTTTTATTCGTGCATCAAACTCTTTCGTTTCTGTTGCACCGTCATTGTATTTTACCTCTAACTAAAGATACTTTGTTGAAAATTGAAATTTCACCAGTTCTAATTGCTTTTGATTCTGATTACATTTCCAGCAAATTTAAATGCTGAGCAATTGCTGGAATTACTCTCCTTTCCTCGTGCAAGAAATAATCTCCAAGTCCAGGGCCTGGATCAATGGTGCTGGAAGAGCACAGCAGTTCAGGCAGCATCGAGGAACTTCAGCAAAATCGACGTTTCGGGCAAAAGCCCTTCATCAGGAAGGGCTTTTGCCCGAAAAGTCGATTTTGCTGAAGCTCTTCGATGCTGCCTGAACTGCTGCGCTCTTCCAGCACTATTGATCCAGAATATGGTTTCCAGCATCTGCAGTCATTGTTTTTACCTCTAAGTCCAGAGTGTCTGCTCATTCCAGCAGGCTGGCCTTGCTCGCCTTTTGTAAATCCCCGAATATCAATTCTTCCACTCCCAGCAAACTCTTCGTAACTTGTTGTTTCAAGCGTAGTTTAAACCAACTGAGTTCAACATTCGGAAAAAAATACGACCCTAATACCTCCCACATGCTGACGTCGAGTCCAAGAATCCTTATTCCAAATCGAAAATACAGAACAAACCCCTCAACGAGCCCACAAAAAGTTACGGACCAAGGAAGACGCCAAATAACGTTCAAAAAGACCATAATTTTGCTGGTTTGTTTGAAGCAGCTTGAACTTGATATTTCAGGAAAAATGCCAAAATTCAAATCATTTACTTTTAAACAAGGCAGAATTTATTGAGGGGTTTATCGATGAACCACATTTAACAGAAAACAGTGTACCGAGTAACTTGACCTCTCCGAAAACCCAACATATCATCCCAGTTAATGATGGGAAACATTTGCAACAATCCGCTTAAACATTCCGGACACAAACAGTCAAATCAAACAGGATAGAAGTCAGAAAGAGAATACCTGCCTGAATCTACTTCTTTGTGTCCAGTACTTTCTTCCACACTCGTGCTAGAAACCAAGCCAAAACTGACTAAAGATCAGCTGCGAGAACTGGCCACTCCCCTTTCATTTCACAACTTTTCTTTTTGAAGTGAAAGCCTTCAGCCTGAGAAAACATCAGTTAGCTATTATCAAATTGGTCATCAATCCCTTCAACACTTGACTTTTTGGACTCCGTGTCGTTTACGAACTCTCTGGAAAGAAAAATAAAACTAAGGACAATATAATGTTTTTACTCAGTAGCTTCTTTGCTTTTCTACGCGCGGCAGCGTATCAACCTTTGACTAAAAATCCTCAAATGTTTCTGCATTAACTTCATTTTGACAACGTGAATTGCAGAGAACCAAAAATTGTCTGAGATATTTATTTTACCAGTCTTTCTCTCCAGATTGGGTCATCTCCTTTTTTTAAAAAATATGTTGAATCTTCATTTGTTGGTGTTCCCACAAAAGGAAGCACGATTTCCAAATGCACCAAGTGAATTCTCCTTAGAATCCTTTTTTTTTTGTTTTTATTATGTCACCTCTGATTCTCTCAATTCCAGCCTCGCTGGTCGAGGCTCTCCATTATGTTTCTAACACAGCAACATACTTCGCTCAGTGCCATCACAAGTGCCATTCTCGTAAATGCAGATGTGACCTTACCAATTAATACTACGACCTAAACATTTATGTCTACTTTAAATAGAAAGAGTTTTTTGAATTTTGAAGGACACTTGAGGTGCATGCTCAGGTGCGCAAATGGAAAGGCTGTGAAACAAGATAGATACATGTGACATATGGCTGTGAAATTGGTAGCTGAGTTTTGGTTGCTGAATCACAACAATTTGTATATAACCAATTTGTTTAATAAGCGTCATGATACAAAAAACAAATCAAATTTGAATTCATTGTTTTGACAACATCAGTCCAATGCCAAGTTCCGACGTTTGGGGTGCCTGAAATACAAGAGAATTTTGACAATTGGAACAGTGTGCAACTGCCGCCAAAAAAGCGAAGTATCGGTCATCAAGCTGGAGATGTTGCTGGCCATCTAACATCTTTCTCTCAACGGAATTAGAAAACGTCTCTACCAAAGGTGTCTTTTCATGTAAAACATACTAACAGTTAAAAGAAAATAAAATTGAGCGGTCAGCTGACGAAGATTGAAGTCAGCGAACAAGACAGATACTGTGTGGTGTTGAGATTAAGATGGGATATATAATAATTGCACTGAAACAGGAAATTGTATAGATTTGCGTGAGAGAGTAAAACGTTAAGAAAAGGGAGCTTGGATTTGAGAACAACTTCTTTGTTCAGTGTTCACTATTAGAATGAGGATAATAATTTGATATCTTAATTTAAATGGGAAAGGGGAACTCCCCTGTCCCTCACATTTGAATATATTACAAGGTGAGGCGTTTTCTGGTTGTTTGGTTTTAACTAACGCCAGAACCGATGGCAGCGCTTAGTTTCAACAGAGTCAAAAATAAGTAAAATCGAGATTTGAGGTCAGCTCTTTGCTTCAAGGCCAAAACTGCCCGAATGTAGCATCAAGGAGCCACGGACAAACAGGAAACTATGAAAATCATGACAATTACTTTCTATTCATTTCTGGCAAAAGGGAAGATGCTTGTGGTTGTTGGGAATGTGTCATCCCAGCTCGAGCATGTCTCTTCAGGAATCCCTAAATTTCTCCTCTTCCCAACTATCTCCAGCTGCTTCATCAATAATCTTCCCACAATAACAGCGATTTTCAACAATGACATCTCTATGTCCTGTATCATAATGGATTCTTGAAATCCACAATCTGTCCATATCCAATTGGACGAAGATCTGGACAAAGTCCAGACATGGATTGAGAAGTTTGGAAGACGATTTGTAGCTCGGGTGCTCATTGTTGTGGTTCTGTTCGCCAAGCTGGGAATTTGTTGTGCCGACATTTCGTCCCCTTTCTCGGTGACATCCTCAGTGCTTGGGAGCCTCCTGTAAAGCGCTTCTGTGATGTTTCCTCCGGCATTTATAGTGATTTGTTTCTGCCGTGTCCGGTTGTCAGTTCCAGTTCTCCGCTGCAGTGGCCGCTATATTGGGTCCAGGTCGATATGCTTATTGATTGAATCTGTGAATGTGTGCCATGCCTCTAGGAATTCCCTGGTTGTTCTCTGTTTGGCAACACATGTTGTTTCTCATCTGAGTGTGTGGCTACTAAGGAAATTACCAAATCAACAACAAAATAGATGAACAAATCAACGGCACACCCATGGGCTCACCCATCATTGGATCATAGCAGAAGCGGTAATGCAAAGGTTAGATCAAACAGTCTTTCCGCAAATTCAACCCAAACTCTGTGTCAGATATGTAGATGATATCTTTGTAATCATTAAAAATACAGAAATAGAGAACACATACCGGATCATCAACGCCACACTCACAGGAATCCTATTCACTGGAGAGAACGAAAAGGATAACCAACTCCCATTCCTAGACGTGATGGTACAGAGAACACCGAATGGAGAATCCACCACAAAGGTGTACAGGAAAGCCACACACACAGACCAAGTCCTAAACTACGAAAGCAAATACCCCAACACACACAAAAGAAGTTGCATCAAGACACTGTTCAAAAGGGCAACAACACACTGCAGTACACCAGAACTGCAAAAAGAGAAAAAAGAATACCTATACAATGTATTCGCCAAAAACGGATACCCCCGCAATTTCATCAACAAATGCCTAAGCGAAAGACAACGGAATGAGGACATGCCACAATCCAAAGGACTTGCCACACTACCATACATCAAAAAACATTTCTGACCTGACAGCCAGACTACTGTAACCACTAGGTCTCATAACAGCACAAAAACCAACAGCCACTCTCAGACAACAACTCACCAGGACGAAGGACCCGATACTGAGCATGGGCAAAACCAATCTGGTGTACAAGATCCCATGCAAGGACTGCACAAAACACTACGTAGGACAAACAGGAAGACAGCTAACGATCCGCATCCATGAACACCAACTAGCCACGAAACGACAAGACCAGCTATCCTTAGTAGCCACACACTCAGATGACAAGCAACTTGAGTTAGACTGGGACAACACTACTATTATAGGATAAGCCAAACAGAGAACAGCCAGTTAATTCATAGAGGTATGGCACTCATCCACAGATTCAATCAATAAGCACATCGACCTGGATCCAATATACCGGCCACTGCAGCGGACAGGTGGAACTGACACCTGGAAGCGGAAGACACAAATCACGATAAATGCCGGAGGAAATATCACAGGAGCGTTTCACAGGAGGCTCCCGAGCACTGAGGATGTCACCGAGACTGGGGACGAAACGTCTGAACACAAATTCCCAGCTCGGCGAACTGGACCACAACAATGGATTGAGAAGCCATGTATAAGATTTACGTCAAATAGTTGATAGGCAAAATCATCTCCATTAATACGCTCTTTCACCATTGTCCCATGACATGTAATTGTGTTCCCATTACTAACTCTTTCATGGTCAGTATCCTAGGGTTGCTATTCACCAGAATTTCAACATGGCTCGCAACGAAAATACAGTGACTACAAGAGCATGTTAGTAAACAATAATACTGCGGTCTGCAACTCAACTCCTGACTCTCCCCAGATCCTGTCTATCATCTACATGGAGATGGAAGCGAGGAAGCATGGGGAAATAAGTAGTGATGTCTTGAAAGCTATATGCGTTGGTCAAGGACAGTATTGCAGTTGCAGAAATGATGTTTGTGGACTCGTCCATTGAGGTAGTATGGGCTTGGGTTAAAAACAGGAAAAAAGAGTTCATCCTGTTGGGAGTTTTCTCTAAGCCTCCGAATAATTCCAGGGATGTAGTGGACAGCATAGCAAAGATGATTCTCGATAGGAGTGAGAGACACAGGATGGTTGTCATGGGGGTCTTCAACTTTTAAAATATTGACTGGGAACAGTACAGTACGAGTAATATAAATGGGTCAGTTTTTGTCCAGTGTGTGCAGGAGGGCTTCCTGACACAATATGCAGACAGGCCAACAGGGGGCGAAGCCACATTAGATTTGGTACTGGACAATGAGCCCCGCCAGGTATGAGACTTGGAAGTAGGTTAGCACTTTTGTGATACCGATAACAATTCTGTTATGTTTAATTTGGTGATAGAAATGAATAGGTGGATAACACTGAGCAAGAGTTACAGCTGGGGAAAGGCAATTGCGATCGATTAGGCAAGATTTATGAAGCATTGCATGGGGAAGGAAACAGCAAGGGATGGGCACATTAGAAATGTGGAGCTTATTCAAGGAAAAGCTCCTGAGTGTCCTCGAGGAAGCTGTAGAGTGCGGGAGCCATGGTTTACAAAGGAAGTGGAAACTCTGGTCAAGAGGAAGAAGAAGGCTGATGTTATGATGAGAGAGCTCAGAAGAACCAGGTGGAGGTACGAGAAGTTGCTGGCGGATAGAATCAGGGTAAACTCTGAGGCTTTCTATAGGAATTTAAGGAATTAATGAATGATGAGATTAAGGTTAGGGCCAATCAAGGATTGTAGTGGGAAGTTGTGCATGGAGTCAGAGGAGATAAGGGAAGCACTAAATGAATATTTTTCGAATGTATTCACTCTAGAAAACGACATTGTTGTCGAGGAGAATACTGAGATACAGGTTACTAGACTAGTTTGGATTGAAGTTCCAAAGGACGAGGTATTAGAAAGCCTGCGGAGTGTGAAAATAGATAACTCCCATGGGCCAGATGGGATGTTTCAACGGAACCTCTTTGAAGACAGTGAGGAGATTGCTGAGCCTCTGGCATTGCTCTTGAAATCGTCATTGTCTTCAGGAATAGTGCCAGAAGACTGGAGGATAGCAAATGTGGTTCCCCTGTTCCGGAAGGGGAGTAGAGACAACCCTGATAATGATAGACCAGTGAGCTGTACTTCAGTAGTTGGTAAAATGTTGGAAAAGGTTATAAGAGATAGGATTTGTAATCATTTGAAAAGAATAATTTGATTAGGGATAGTCAGCACGATTTTGTGAAGGATAGGTTGTCCCTCACAAACCTTACTGAGTTCTTTGAGAAGGCGACCAAACAGGTAGATCAGAGTAAACAGGTTGACGTGTTGTATATGGATTTCAGCAAGGCGTTCGATAAGGTTTCCCAAAGAAGGCTATTGTACAAAATGTGCATGAATAGGATTGTGGGAGATACAGCAGTTTGGATCAGTAATTGGCTTGTTGAAACAAGACAGAGGGTGGTGGTTGATGGGAAATGTTCATCCTGGAGTCCTGTTACTCGTGTAAGACTGCAAGGGTCGGTGTTGGGTCCACTGCTGTTCATTATTTTAATAAACGATCTGGTTGAGGGCGTAGAAGGGTGGGTTCGTAAATTTGCAGACGACACTAAGTTCGGTGGAGTTGTGGATCGTGAAGAAGAATGTTGTAGGTTACAAAGAGGCATAGATAAGTTGCAGAACTGGTCTGAGAGGTGGAAAATAATGGATAATGCGGACAAGTGTGAGGTGATTCACTTCGGTCTGAGTAACCGGAATGCAAAGTATTGGGCTAATGGTAAGATTCGTGGTAGTGCAGATGAGCAGAGAGATCTCGATGTCCAGGTCCACAGATCCTCGAAAGTTACTACCCAGGTTGACATGGTTGTTAAGAAGGCATACCATGTTATAGCTTATATGAATTGAGTGATCGAGTTCCAGAACCATGAGGTTATGCTACAGCTTCCACCCTCCCTCCTAATCCCCCTTCCCAGTTCTCTCTCTCTGTCCTTTCCCATCTGCTCTCCTTTTCTCCACCCACTGCCACTGCTTCTCAACTACCTCCATCACTGTCTCTCTTCCCCCTCTCACTCTCCCCTTCCACACACTCTCTCCCCTTCACTACCTGTGCCCACGAGCATGCCCCCTTTCTTTCCTACCCCTCCTCCCACCACTTTTTCACGCCCCATCTCTTCTTCTCTCTCCCTCTCTCCCTTCCACTCTCTCCTTCCACTCCTTGCCTCTCTCCTTCTCGCTCTTCGCTCCCTTTCCACTCTTCCACTCTCACTGTCTTCCCTCCCGCTCTCTCCTCCTTCCTCTTGTTCTCGTTGTACCTCTCCATCTCCCGGGCTCTCCCTCCCTCTCTCTCCTTCAGCTTCACTCCCCGTCCCCTCTCCCAGATACACATCAATGCCTCTATCACTCTCTCTCCCCCTCCTTACCCGCACGCTCCTTACCTCTCCTGAGTCTCATGCTCGATACACCTACCTCTATGTCTCCCATCCCCCTCTTGCTCCCTGACTCTCTCTCTGTGTCTCTCTCCCTGCCCTGCCCTTCTCCCCCTCACTCTCTGTTTATCTCTTCCCTCTCTCATCCCTCCCAATCTCTTACTTTCCCGTCCCTCACTCTCTCTGCTCCCTCTCTCTCCCGCCTCCATTTCTCTAAACCCCGACATCACTCTCTCTCATTTTCCTCTCTTTTGCTGTATCTCGCTAGCGCACCTCTCTCCGCCTGCCTTTTCCCTCTTTCTGTTGCTCGCGTCACCACTCTCCCGTTCTATCACTGCCCTCCCTCTCTCGCACCCGCTCTCGCTCTCTTTCTCACTCGCCCCTCCTTTTGTCACGAAATCATTCTCTGTCCTCTCTCCCACTTGTCCCTTTCTCACACTCTCCCTTCACCTATGCCTCTCCAGTCTCTCTCACTCCCTTCCCCTCTCTCTCCCTTCCCCTCACTCACCTTCCTCCTCTCTGTCTCTCTCTCTTCCTCCCGCCTCAGTCTGCATCACTTTTCCTCCCCTCCCCTCTCTCTACCTTCACTCTCTCTCACCCCCCTCTCCCCCTCCTGTCTGCCTCTCCTCACTGCCCTCTCTCTCTACCTCTCCCTCTACCTCTCTCTTTCTTCACCTCCCCCTCTCTGTCACTGCCCTCTCTCCGTCTCTCACTCCTTCTTTCGCTAACCCTCCCGCTCTCACCCTAAGCTCTCTGACTCTCCCCACATCCGCGCTTCCCCTCTCCATCTATCTATCCCTTCAGCCCTCTCTCTCCTTTCATCACTCTCTCCTCCTGCTCTTTGTTTCTCGCAAAGCTCTCTCTCTCCATCACTCTCCTCGCTCTCTCTATTTCTTTCACTCGCCTCCTTCGTATATTACTCTGCCATCCTCCCTCCAGCCCTCTCTCTGTCCTCTCCTCACTCCCTCTCTCTAATCCCTCCCTCTGCCTCTCTGTCCCTTTCCTCACGCTCCTATTACACTGTTTTTCCCCTTCCCTCCCGTTCTCCTCTCCCCTACCTCTCACTCTCTATCCCGACCTCTCTCTCTCCATTGCCTCTGTTTATTTCTCCCCCTCTCTCTGCCTCTCCCATCTCTCTTGCTCTGTCTTTATCTTCCACTCCCTGTCTCGCTTTCTCTTCCCTCCCACTCTCTCATCTCTTTCCCTGTCTCTCCCCATCGCTCTCATCTCCACTACCATCGTTCTCTCTTTCTCTCTCCCTCTGTTGTGGTTCTGTTCGCCGAGCTGGAACTTTGTGTTGCAAACGTTTCGTCCCCTATCTAGGTGACATCCTCAGTGCTTGGGAGCCTCCTGTGAAGCGCTTCTGTGGTGTTTCCTCCGGCATTTATAGTGGCCTGTCCCTGCCGCTTCCGGTTGGCAGTTTCAGCTGTCCGCTGTAGTGGCCGGTATATTGGATCCAGGTTGATGTGTTTGTTGATGGAATTTTTGGATGAGTTGCATGCTTCTAGGAATTTCCTTGCTGTTCTTTGTTTGGCTTGCCCTATAATGGTAGTGTTGTCCCAGTCGAATTCGTGTTGCTTGTCGTCTGCGTGTGTGGCTACTAAGGATAGCTGGTCGTGGCCTTTCATTGCTAGTTGATGTTCATGGATGCGGATCGTTAGCTGTCTTCCTGTTTGTCCTATATAGTGTTTTGTGCAGTCCTCCCCCTCCCTCTCTCTATCTCTCTCCCACCTCTCTCGTTTTCTCCTTTCCCCCGTCCTTCTTCCCTTGCCCCTACTTCTTCTGTCAATTCCTATCCATTTCCTCTCTCACCCCTCCTTCGCGCTCTCTACCCCCTCTATCTATCCACCCTCACGCTCTCCCCCTCCCTCTCTCTCGCCTCCGCCACTCGGTCTGTCTCTCACTCCAGCTCGCTAGCACCATCCATCTCTCTCTGTCTATCCACTCCACCTCTCTCTTTCCGCTAAAACATTACTGTCTCTCCCCGACCATACTCTCCCGTTGCCTCTCACTCTCTTTTCCACGCCCCACACTCTACCTACAAACCTCTTATTTCCTCCTCTCTGTCTTGCCTCTCACTTGGTCTCTCCAGATCACCCTCTCCCTATCTCCCTCAGCCTGTCTCTCTAAACCTCCCCCTCACTCTATCTCTCTCTCTCTCAAATCTCTCTCTCTGTCACACTCTCTCTCCTTCCTCTCTGAAACTTTCCCCCTCCGGCCATCCTGCTCTCCCCATTCTCTTTCCACTTCCCTGAGTTTCTAACTCCCCTATCTCTCTCTCTTTCTCTGTACCACCACACTGCCTCTCTCTGCATCCTTATTCTCTATCTCTCCCTCTCTCCTACCATTTCTCTCTCTTTCAACCCTGTCTCTGCACCCCTCTCATTCGCCCTCTAAGTCTTGCCTCTCTCTCGCTCTCTCCCCACTGCCCGGTCTCTTTTGCTTCCTTCCCTCTCTCTCTCTCCATTACCCCATCCCTTTTCACTCCTCCACATCTATCTCTCCCGTCCCTTATCTTTCTTCTCCCACTTTCACCTTCTCTGTGCCAGGCACCTCCCTCTCTCTCAAACCCTCGCTCTAACTCTCCCTTCCATGTCATTCCCCCTTCCTCACTCTGACTCTCCACAACTCGGTCACTCCCCTCAAGCTCACACCTCAACATTTCTACATCACTTTCCGAAATTTCCTTTCCCTCCTCATTCCCTCTATCACACTTCTCCCTCTTTCGCGCTCACCTCCCCTCTCCTAACTCCCTCCTCCATCAACCGTTTCTCCCCCTCTCTCCCCATTCTCCTTATCTCCCCTCTTTCTTTCCCCCTCCCACACTATTTTCCCTCCCTCTCTGCCGCTCTCTCTTCCCCTCTCTCTCCCCTCCATTTCCATTTCTCTCCCCCGCTCTCCCCTCACACTCTCTATATTTACTCCATTCCCTCCATGCCTCTGTCTCTCCCCTTTGTCTCTCCTGTCTCCCTCTCAACTTCAAGGAGAAAGTGAGGTCTGCAGACGCTGGAGATCAAAGCTGAAACTTTATTGCTGGAACAGCACAGCAGGTCAGGCAGCATCCAGGGAACAGGAGATTCGACGTTTCGGGCACATGCCCTTCCTGAAGAAGGGCATGTGCCCGAAACGTCGAATCTCCTGTTCCCTGGATGCTGCCTGACATGCTGTGCTGTTCCAGCAATAAAGTTTCAGCTTTGATCTCCAGCGTCTGCAGACCTCACTTTCTCCTTGAAGTTGAGAGGGAGACAGGAGAGACAAAGGGGAGAGACAGAGGCATGGAGGGAATGGAGTAAATATAGAGAGTGTGAGGGGAGAGCGGGGGAGAGAAATGGAAATGGAGGGGAGAGAGAGGGGAAGAGAGAGCGGCAGAGAGGGAGGGAAAATAGTGTGGGAGGGGGAAAGAAAGAGGGGAGATAAGAAAGAGGGGCATGTGCCCGAAACGTCGAATCTCCTGTTCCCTGGATGCTGCCTGACCTGCTGTGCTGTTCCAGCAATAAAGTTTCAGCTCCCTCTCAACTTCACCCTCCCTCTGCTTCCTCTATCTCTAAGAGAGCGATGCCTCCGTCGTTCTCTCTCCCACTCCTAATACCCGTTCCCTCTAGCACCGGCGTCCCACATGATACACGCTTCCCTCTATACCCCCTCCCCATCCCTCTGTCGCTCTCCCCGCTGTCTGTCTCTCTCTCCCTGGAGTTCCCTTTCTTCCCCATCCTATCTTTTTATCTCTACCCTCTCCCTTCCCACCCAATTTCTCACGAAACCTGCCCCTCACTTTCCCCACTCCATATCTCCTTGCCTTCCTCCTTCGAAACCACTCACCCTCTCACTCCCTTCCATCTCTTTCTCTGCCTTTCGCTTCCCCGCACATTTCTCTCGCTTTCCACCACTCCTTCTCTGTCCCCACTCCATTTCTCTCCCCTTCCCTCTCTCTCACGCGTCTCCCTCTTTTTATCTCTCTTTCTTGATTGCCCCACTCTGTCTCTACACTCGCTCTTTTCTTTCTTGCTCCTGTATGTCTTTCCCCCATTCTCCCATCCCTGTCACTCACCCACCCCTCTCTGTCTTTGCCACGTCTGCCACCACTTCCAGCTCTTTTTATCTATACCCGCCCCTCTTTCTCTAACTATCTTCCACGACTGTCTCTTTCCTATCTCTCTCACTCTCACTTACCCCCTCTGCCAGTCCAATCTCTCTCCCACCCACTCTCTCTCTCTCTCTTCCCTTCTCTCACACTTGGCCCCTCTCTGGCTCTCTCTTTCTCCAGCCACCCACTAAATCTCTCTTTATCCAGCTTCCCTCCTTATCTCCTTCCGCCCGCCTCCCTCGCTATTTCTCTTCCCCTCTCTCTGCCCTCCCTCTCAGTGCCTCTCCCTCTCTGCCCACTCTATCTCCCTCCTGTTTATCACTCCCCAACGCCTGCCCACTATCTCTCTCGCTTCCTCGACCTTCCCCTCTCTCCCTCACCAGCACCCTCTCTCCCTCTCCCTCCCTCCCTCTCTCTCCATTTCTTTCTCTCTTTGTCCCACCTCCCCATCTCCTCTCTCAGCTACCGGTCATGTTCCTTAACCCCTCCCCCTTCCGCTCCCTTACCTTTTCACTCTTCCCTCTCTCCCTCTCTTCCCCTGCTCTCTATCTCTCACCACTGCCGTCGCCCTTTCTCCACCTCTCCCTCTCTCTGTCACCGTTCAAACTCTCCCTCTCTCTTCTGCATCCCTCTCCCTGCTCCCTTTATTACTTTCTCTCCTATCTCCCCAATTCTATTTTTCTCACTCCCCACCTGCCTCACTCTCTCAATCAATGCGTCTCTCTTTCTCGCCTCTCTCTGTCCCTTCCCATCCTCCTGTCCTTATCTCGATCTCCCTCTCTCAGTCTGTCTCGCACTCCCCTTCCTCTCTTCTTTCCTGTGTCTCATTATCTCCTCGTTCGCTCTTTCCTCCCTCCCTCTCTCTGTCTACCCCTCCTCATCTCTCTATCTCCCTTCCATCTCTCTCTCTCTATCGGTCTCCACTTCCCTATGCTTTATCTCCCTCGCACTCTCCCTCTCCCCTATTTCTTTCTATCTACTCTTTGCTCTCTCTCCTCTGCAGCATTTCTTTTGCTCCTCACCTCTCTCTCCTCTCCCTCTCTTTCCCCTCGCTCCTGCTTCTCTCTCACTCTGTTTACACTCCCTCTCGCTCCCCTCTTGCCAACACACACACCTATCTTTGTTCCCCTCATGGCTGTCTCCCTCTTCCCATTTCACCCAGCCCCAGTCCACGAGTTCCTCTCACCGCCCAAGCTCTCTCTCACACCCTAGTCTCTCTCCACCTTCCTCCCTCTCTCTGCCCCTCCATTCCCTTTCCTTTTCTCTCCCAACCAATTCTTTGTCTCTACTGTTCCCTATCTTCATCCACTACCCCACTCTCCCTTCCTCTTTCCTCGCTCTCACTTTTGTCCTCCTAGTCACTCTCACCTTCCGTCTCTTCCACATCCAGTCTCTCTCCCCATTCCTCTCTCCACCCACTCTCTCCCTGTTGTCTCTCATCCGTCCCTGACCCTCTCTGCCCCTCCTTCACTCTCCTTCCGCCGCTCCCGTCCTTGTCCCTTTTAACTTGTTCTCTCTGCATCCGTTTCCCTCTGTCTCCCCGACTTTCTCTACCCACATTTCCCTCTCACTCCACTTCTCTTTTCTTTAAACCCCTCCCTTGCCCTTCTCTCCTGCCCATCTCCTCCGCCTGACCCTGTCGAATCCCTCTCTGCCTCACTTCCCCTCTCTATCCCCCCTCGTCTCTTTCTCTCTCTCTTCCTCAGGTCTCCCTCTCTGTCTTTCGACCTTTCCTCTCTCCCATCCTTTCGCTTGCTCACACCATCATTCCCCTCTCTCTCTCTATTCTGTCTTTCTCTCTCTCCCTCTCCCCACCTCTCTGTCTTCCCGCATTGCCCCCTCTCTCGCTGGTTCTCTTCATCTCTGTCTCTGAAAGCCTCACACACCTCCACCCTCTATCACGCTTTCTCCCACCTCCCTCTCTCTAAAACCCTCCCTTTCTCTCTGGACACATCCTCACTTTCTCTCTTTTTCTCGTTCCCTCCAACTCTCTCTTTCTCTCTCGCCATTTACCTCTCTCTCGCCCCCCACGAACTCCCACTCACTTCACTCCGCTCCGTCTCTCGGCCTCTTACCGTCATCCCCATTCAGTCTCCGCCCCTCTGTCTTTCTGCCACATTCTCTCTCCAGCCCTCTCTCCCACTCCTTTCTTTCTCTCCCCACTTCCCTGTTCCCCTCTCTGCCTAACCCTCCCCCATTTCTCTCTCTCGCTTCCCACGCGCTCACCGGCGCGGTCGCCCTCTCTTCCTCCTCCTCCTCTTCGCTCTCACACCCCTCATTCTCGCGCTCTCTCCCTTTGATGCTCTTTATCTCCCCTCACTCTCTGCCTCTCTGAGCCCTGTCTCTCTCAGTCCTTCTCTCTCCATATGTTCCTTTCCCTTCTTCTCTTTCTGCCTCTCTCTCTCCATCCCTTGGTCTCTCTCCACAGTGCCTCGATTTACATCCTCTCCCTCCCTCCACTCGGTCACTGTCTCCACCTCCCACATTCTCTCCCCTCCATTTCTCTCTCCATCCACCCTCACGACTCTCTCTCCCTCACTGTCTCTATGCCCACCTCCCTCACTCTCTATCTTTCCCACTCTCTCTAATTCCCCATCACACTCTCACTTCTGTCTCTCGCTATCTCTTCCCTCCTCCCTATCTCCCTCTCTCTGCCCGCTCTCTCCCACTGTCTCTCCCATCCTCCCACCCTATCTCGCCCAGCCCACACTCTCTCACGCTCCCACCTTCCTCTATCTCCCCCCTCTCGCTCCTACTCTGTCTCTGTCTCAACCAGCCTCCTGCTCTCTCTGTCTGCCTTTCACTCCTCGTATCGCCTTCGCACTCTCCCCCACTCTCTCTATCTCTCTCTCCAATTTCCCTTTCTTTCCCCTTCCTCTCTCCTCCCTTTCTCTGTCTCTCCCCACTGCGCTCTCTCCCCCTCTCTACCCCACGCTCTCCCTCTCTACCTTCCCACATCCTCTGTGCCTCCCTGTCTTTGTTACCCACGCTCTTTATCCGTCCTCTCTCCATCTCTCTCTCTCACTCCCATATCACTCTTACTCTCTTTGGCTCACATCTCTCCCAATACCTCTCCATCTTTCTCAGTCCTACCTCTCTCTGTCTTACTCCCCTCCCCATCTCTCTTCCTCACATTCCCCTCCCTCTTACCTTCTCCTGTCTCTCCTTCCATCCCTCTCTCTCTAACCCCCACACTCTCTCACACTGAGCCCCGTCCGCTCTCTTCCTCAATCGTCTTCTTAAATCTCTTTCCCCATCCTGACCTCTCTCCTAACCCACTACACACCTTCTCTAGCCCCATTATCGCCTCCCCATCTCCACTCCCTCTCTCTCCCAATCTCTCTCCCCGCATTTTCTACATCCCCTCGCTGCACTCTTCCCCCTCCCCTATACAATCTCTTGTGAAGTCTCTCTGCCACCATCTCTCGCTTTCCCGCTCTCTCCCCCTCACTCTCACCACACCCTTCTCTCTCCCCTTCCCTCTGTCTCCCCTTCCTCTTTCTGCCACGATCCATTTCTCCCCCTCACTCTTTTCTCTTGTTCCACTCACCCTCTCCGCTTTCCCTATCTCTCTCTCTCTCACCCGCGCTCTCCACCACTTGGTCTCTCTCACCTCATACTTTCTCCCTCCTCATCTCTCGACACGCCTTTTCTTCCCCACTCTCCCTCTAATCTTCACTCGCACTCTTACCTCACTCTCACTCTCTTCACACCCGTTTGCTGTCTATTTCTTCCCCTTCCTCTCTGTCTTTCGCTGTCCCCACTCCTCTCCTCTCATTCTCCTTCGAATTCTCTCCCCAATCTCTCTCAACTCCCAATCTCTCGCCCTTGCCCTTGCTCTCTCCCGCTTCCCTCTCGCTCCCTGTCTCTCTCCCCACACTTCCTCCCTCTCTACAACAATCTCACTCTCTTCAACCTATCCACACTTTCTCCTGCTCCATCTCTCCCCTTGTCTCCCCACGTATCTCTCCCACACTCCCTCTCTCTCTCTTCGACCCTTCATCTCTCTTTCTATACCCACCAATCTCCCCTCTTGCACGCTCTCATTCTCTCCCTTGTACCCCTCCATTCCCTCTCTATCTCTCCCTCTCGCTCCCTCCTCATCTCTCTCTGTGTTCCTCACGTTTCCATCTCTCGCTCAGTTTCTCATTTTATTTCATTCACGCCACTCTCCCTCCCGTCCCTCTCTGTCTCTCACCACCGCCCGCTCGCCCTTTCTCTCCCTATCCACCTCCGTTTCCATTTCTCTCCGTCACCCCTCCCTCTCTCCCTGTCTCTCCCTCTAACCCTGACGCTCTCCCTTTCTCTCCTCCATCCCTTTCTCTCTCCATCCCTCCCTCTTTCTCTTCTCTCTCTCCCTCTCCCAATATCCTCCTTTCCGTGTCTCTCCCCGCCACTTCACCACTCTCCCTTTGTCTCACATCTCACTTTCCACCTTCTCTCCCTCCCCATCGGTCTTTGTCTCTCACCTCCTCCTCCTCTCTACCCACCGTCCCTCATTCTCCAGCTCTCTCTCTGTCTCTATCTGTCTCTCTCCCCCGCTGTGTCTCTCTATCCCCTCTCCCTCTCTTTCTCACCATCCCTTTTGTCTCCTCCTCACGCTCGACCTCTCTCCTCTGCTGCCGCACATTGACTTCCCTCCCTCTCTCCATCATCTCTCCCCTTCTCTCCCTCATGCCTCCCCTCCTTCACTCTCTCCCGTTCTCTCTCTCGCTGCACACCAACGCTCTTTCTTCCCTCGTCCCTCTCTCCCCACCCCTTATCGTCGTCCTTTCACGCTCTCCTGCTCCCTTTCTCTGCCCCAATCTCTCTTTACACCTGTCCCACTCTCTCCCTCCGTTCTGTCTCTCCACACCTCCCTGTCTCTCTCTCTCTCTCCCTACCCTCTCCCCAATTTCTGTCTATCCATCTCAACTCCATCTCGGCGCCTCTCTCTCTTCCTCCCTGTCTACATACCTCTCACATCCCTCACTCTCTCGCTCTCCCTCTTTGTGTCTCTTTACCTTGCCCTCACTCTCTGTCTGTTTGGCCCTACCACTGTCTCTCTTACACCTTCTCCCTCCGTCTGTTTCCTTCTCTTCTTCGCTTTCTCTCTCTCCACCCCCATTTTCCCTGTCTCCGTCCCCACCTCTTAATCTCATCCCCATATGCCTCTCTTACTCCACCCCTAAGGCTCGATCCGCACTGCCACTCTCTCTCGCCATCTCTCTCCACTCGGCCATTCACTTCCTCGTCCATCATTCTCTCCCTCTCACTTTTTTCTCAGTCTGCGATCTCACGGTCTTTCTCCCACGCTCCAAGCCTCCTTCTCTCTCCCACTTTCCCTCCTTTTCACTTCTGAACCCTCCCTTTCCATCTGACGTCTCCCTCTTTCTCACCCCTTCTCTCTCGCCTCTCTCTCTCGTACCCCCTGCCTTATCCCTCCCTCCCTCCTCCCACTTTACTTTCTCATCTCCCTCTCTCGCTCTTCCCTTCTCTCTGTCCCTCTTCCTCTTCCACCTCACTCTCTCAATCTCTCTATCACCCACTCCCACTTTAACTGTCTATCCCCTCCTTTCTCTCTCTCTTTCAGCTTTGATATCTCGCCCTCATCCTCTCTCCCTCTAGCCTCTCTTAACCCCTTGCACAGAGACTCTCTCTTCCCCTTCCTTGACTCTCTCTCACTCTCTTCATCCCCTCCCTCTCACTCGCCCACTGCCCTCTCTCTCTCAACACCCCCTCGCCAGCCTCCCTATCCCTCTCTCTGCCCTTTCCCTTTATTTATCCGCCCTCCCCCGTCTCTTTATTCTCTCCTCCCTCACTCTCATTCTCTGTCCACTTCAATCTCGCTCCACCAGTCATTCACTCACTCTCCCATCCTCCCACTCTCTCTTTCACTCCCCTTCCCTCTCTTTCTCTCTCCATCCCCTTTCTCTGTCCTCTCTCTCTCCCAGCATCCCTACCTCTCTCTCTTCTTATCCTCAGTATCTCTCAGCTCTTATCTCTATGTCGCGGACATTCTCTCTCTCCACCTCACTCTCTCCCTCTCCACTCCTCTCTTTATCTACTTACCGCTCTATCTGTCCCTCTCCCTGTCTCTCACTCCCCCTTTCCCTCTCTGTCCCAACTCCCTCGCAGTAAACATTTCCCTATCTGACACTGTCCCCTCCCTCTCTCTTTTCCTCTCGTTGTCCCCACCTCTCTATTTCGTTCTTCACACCTGCATCTCTATCTCCACCCCTCCCGCTCTATACTCTCTCTCTCGGCCTCACTATCCCTCCATATCTCTCTTTTTTCTCTCTCTCTGTTCCACCTCCCTGTCTTTCTATCTCCATCCGCCCTCTCTTTGTTCCCCTGTCTCTCAGCCTCCCTCTCTCCCAGTTTCCCCCTTTCACTCTGCATCTTCCCTCTCTTTCTGACCCCTCCATCTTTCTCCCCGTTTCTCTCTCACCTCTTCCTCACACTCTCCACCGCTGTCTCCCTTTCCTTCCTTCAACTCACTGTTTCTCGCCTCTCTCGCTCGCTCACCTCTCTCTATCCCCAATCACTCTCCCTTCCTCTTCACCTCACTCTATCTGTCTCTCCACCCTCTCTTTCTCTTTCTCCCACCTCTCCCAGCCTTCCTATCTCTATCTCTCTCACCTTCCCTCTCTCTCTCTCTGCACGCCCCTCTCTTTGTTCGGTCCCTCTTTCTCACCCCTATTCTTTCGCCTGTCCCTCTTACTCTCCCCGCCGTCTCTCTCTACCGCCTCCCACTCATTCTCTCTCGTTCCGTCTGTTTTTCCCAAATCAGTCCACACACCGCATCTCTCCCTCCCCTTCCTCTTGCTCTCTCTC
Organism: Chiloscyllium plagiosum; assembly: GCF_037043375.1. Taxonomy (NCBI): domain Eukaryota; kingdom Metazoa; phylum Chordata; class Chondrichthyes; order Orectolobiformes; family Hemiscylliidae; genus Chiloscyllium; species Chiloscyllium plagiosum. The sequence continues at coordinate 82,064,742 of NW_028270167.1, forward strand.
GGCCCCACTCAGTTGCTCTTCCCCCTCTCTCTGTCCCCAGTCTCTCCGTCTCCCTCGTCCACCTTACACTCTGCCTCCCACTCGCTCTTTAACTGTATCTCCACTTCCCTCACTCTGTCTCTCTCACCATCTACCCGCCCTCCCCGCCTCTCTTAACCGCCCCTGTCTCCGACTCTCTCCCCCTTCTTTGTCTCTCTCTGCCTCATTCCATCCCCGCACTCTCACTCCCCCACTCCCCCGTTTCCATCTTAATGTCTCTCGCTCCCCAGCCTCCCTCACCCTTTCTCTCCCCTCCCCCTCTTCCCTTCTCTTTCGCTCCTCACTGCCTCCTCTCTCTCCCTCGCTCTCCATAAGTCACTCTCCTTCTCTCTCTCCCTACCTCTCTTTCACTCTCTCTCGCTCCCCAACTTCTCTTTTTATCCCTCCCCATCTAACTCGCTCTCCCCATGCGTTTCTGTGTCTGACCACTCATTCCTCTCTCCACCCCTTCCTCTAAATATTCTCTCTCCATCTCTTTCTCCTCTCTCTCTCTCCACTGTCTTTCTTAAACATCACTCAGCCCCACTCGTGCCCTCCTTTTGTCTGTACCTCCGCCCTCTCTCTTGCTATTCCCCACTCTGAATGCCCGCCCATGTCTCTCTCTCTCTCGACCTCCTTCGCTCTCTATCCACTCCAACCGTCTCTCCTCTGATGCCTTTCTTCTCGCTCTGTCATCCCGTTTCCCCAAACTTTATCACCTCTCAATATCTTTCACCCTTCCAGTCTGTCTCTCTCCATATTCTCACTCTTCGTCTATCTGCTCTCAGCCTCGTTTCTCGATCTCTCAGTTTCCCTCCATTTCTCTCTGCACCTTCCATCTCTGTCTCGCCCACTTTCCCTCCCGCCACTCCATCTCGCTCCCACTCCCCCTCTCTTCCACACGTCCCCATCTTTCCTACCTTCCGTATTTCTCTTTCACCACTTCTGCCACTCTGTGTCGCCCCCTCCCGCTCGTACTTCCCAATGTCTCTGTCCCCATTAGTCCCTCTCCCTCTCCCTCCTCACTCTCTCTTCCCCCTTTCTCCCGCCACCTCCCTGTCTCCCAGCACCCTCTCACCCTCTGACGCCTCTCTCTATTCCTTTCTGCTCATCTCCCTTTCTGTAAACTCCCCCTCCTCTCGGTCCCCCACTCTCTCTTTCTGTCTCTCTCGTTCCCCACAGTTCTCTCTTCCTCTCTCGCTATCTGCCTCCTTTCTCCACAGCCGTCCATCTCTCTCCCTCTCTCTATCCGTCCAAATTATCTCTCCTCCCCCTCACTCTCTCTCTCGATTCCAACTCTCATTATCCAAACCCTCTTTCAATCGATACACCTCCTTTTCTCTCTCACGTCTATTTCTATCGCTCCCCTCAGACTCTCTCCATTCTCTGCTGCCTGTCATTGTCTGCACTCTGCCTCTCTTCCCCAGCTCCCTCCGTCTCTATCGTCTCCCTCTCATTCTTCCCCTCACCCACCCGTATCTCTTTCTCCCTCCTCAGTTTCTTTTTATCTTCTTTCCTCCATCTATGCCTTCGTCCCCCTCCCCTCTTTCCCATTCCCACTTTTCACCCTTCATCTCTGCCTCACAATCTCTCACACAACCGCCCATTCTTTCTCTCTCGATCATTCCCCCAGGTTTCTCTTCCCATCGGCCTCCTTATCTGCACCCAGCCCTCTCTGCCCTCTCCTCCTCTCTCTCTCTCACTCCCCATTCTCTTTTTCTCTGTCTCCCCTCCCTCTCTCCCTCTCTTATCTCTAACCCTATCTCTCTTTTCCTGCAACAGACTGTTCTCTCCCTCTCCCCTCCTTCTGTATCTATCATTCTCTCTCCCCTAGCTGCGTGTTCTGCTCTGAAATCCCTTTCCTCTCCCTCTCTCTCCCTCTCCGCTCACTTTCTCTTCCCCCTCCCTCACTCTTCGCGCCCCAATCTACTTTCTCTAAATCTCTCTCCCTGTCTCCCCAGCTCTCTTCGTTTCTCTCCCTCCCTCTGCCCCTCTCACTCTTTGCACTTACTTTCCCCTTCTCCTACCCTCCGTCTCTCTCGAACCCCTCTCCCTGTCTCTCTCGATAGCGCTTCCTTCCCTCTCTAACCATCTTCCTCTGTCTTTCTCTGTCCCTCCCTGTTCGCTCTCTCTGACCACCTCCCTCCATCTCTGGTCCCTTATCGATCTCCTCAAGCTGCCTCTTTTGTTCAACCCACACTCTCTCCAACCATTCCTCTCTCCTGCCTTCCCCTCCCCACAATCTCCCTCACTCATTTTTCTTTCAGTCCTCCCTCGCTCTCTCCCCATCTTGCTTCGCTCTCCCTCAGTCTCCGCCGTGCCTTCTTAATTCACTCTGTCTCCCCTCTCTCGAGCTCCACAGTTTTCTCTATCTCTCTCTAACTCGCTATGTCCTCTCTCACTCTTTATACTCTCTCTTCTCCCCTTTTACTCCTCCCTCTTTCTAATGCCCTCAGTCTGTCTTTCTTATATCCTACCCTCTCTCTTCCCCCGCCTCTCTCCCCGTGCCATGACATCCGCTCTCCCTCAACCTCTCCCACTCCCTCCCAAGCTCTCTCCATAAACCTCTCTCTGACTCCCTCCCTCTGTCCCTCTCTCTACTCTCTCGCTCCACTGCTCTTTACTCTCTCTCCGTCTGCCAGTCCCTGTCCTCTCTCTTTCACACCCTCTCTGTCTCTGGCTCTCTCTCTCTCATCAAGCTGCCTCTTTTGCTCCACCTCCATCTCTCCTCTCCTTCGCTCTCTCCCGCCTTCCTCTCAGAACAATCTCTCAGCCCTGCCTCTCTGTCATCCCTCCCTCGCTCTCTCAAATTCCTCCCTTTGTCTGACCTCTCCCTCTCTCTCAATCCCTTCCCCTCTCCCCTCGTACACTCGCACTCCTCCTCTCTATCTTTAGCTGCCCCAGGTCCCTCCATCTCTCTCTCTCCCTGCCTCTCTCAAATCTCACTCGCTACACTTTCTTTCCTACCTTTTCTCCTCCCTTTCTGTATTGTCTCTCGATCTCTCTCTCAGCTCCTCTCATTGTCTGTTTCCCTACGTGTTCTTTCCCTCCTGTGCTTCTTCTCTTTCACTCCACCCTCTCCCTCTGCCCCTCCCACTCTCACTCACTCTCTCCCACCTCTCCCAGACACTTCTCTCTCCCCTCCCTCTTTCTCCCTCCTCTATCTCCCACTCTTCCGCAACAACACTCACGCATCAGACTCCTTCTCCATCCCTCCCCTCCCTCTGTCACCCCTCCCTCTCTGATTCTACCCCCTCACTCTCTTAGTCGCCCTTCCGCCTCTTCCCACCATCCTATTTCCTTCTCGCCCCTCCCTCCCTCTCTCTCACACTTCCCTTGCACTTTCTATCCTTCCCTCCCTCTCTTCCTTCCTCCCCCTCTCTCATCCCTCCCTCTTTTCCCCTCCTTCTCTCACAACTCCATCACCCCCATTCGCTGCACCTCCCCTTGCTTCCTCCCCCTCTCTTTCTCTCTCTATCATTCGCTCCCGACTTTACGTCCATACTTGTCTCCCAGTCTCCACGATTCCCTCTCACTCTCCGTCACCACAATCTCCTTCCCTCATTCACTGATCACTCTCTCTCTCCACTTCATCCCTCTTTCTTCACCCTCCCTCTCTCCCTATATTCCACTCCAGTACCCGTCTCTCCTTCTACTCTCCCTTCTCCCTCAGTCTCACCCCTATTCACTCATTCGCCCCCAGTCACTCTCAACCCTCCCTCTCTCTTCCCTCCTTCCGCGTCTCTCCCCTCCGTCTCTGTGTCTGTACCCCCTCCATCTCTTTATCTCTGCCTCTCTGTCTCTCCCCACCACGGTCGCTCACTCTCACCGCTCACTCTCTCCCCTCTCCATTTGTGTATCCCTCTCTCTCTGTCGCACCACCCTCTCTTTCTCTCTCTCGTTCCCCCAACTCTCTTCCTCTCTCCCATCTGCCTTCCCTTCGTCCACAATTCACTCTCACTCCTCTCTCTTTCTCGCCCTCCTCCACTCACTGGCTTCCACTCTCTCTCATCCCTATCTCTCACCAACCCACCCTCTCTCACTTCCCATCTGTATCTCTCTAACCACTCTCTTTCTAAACCCTTCTCTCTCAGTCTGTCCTCCTCCCTCTTCTGTTCCACATTGTATTTTTCGCTCTTGCCCTTCCCACTCTCACTCGGTCAAATTTGCTGCCTGTCTTTCGCTGCTCCGTCCTTCCCTATTCCCTCCATCCCTCTTTCTCTGTCTTCCTTTCACTCTCTTTCTACTCTCCCACGCCCTGCCACCCCTCCATCTCTCTCTCTCTCCACCTTTGATTTTCTCTCCATCCCTCGTTCTCTGCCATCCACCCTCTCTCGTTCCCCTCTCTCTCCTCTCACTGTCTCAAGCCTCTCTCTCGGTGTATCTATCTTCCTCGCTTTCTCTCCCTGCTATCCGTGCCTCCCTGTTACTGCCATTCTCCCTCCCTCTCTGAGCCCACTCTTTCTTTACCTCTCTGTCTCTCTCCTGCCTCCCCGTTTATCTATCCCTCATCTCTCTGCCTTCACGTCTCTCCCTCTCTCACGTCTGCCTGTCTTCCTCTCTCCACTCACTCTCTCTCAACGAATTATCTCGCTCCACTTGTCCCAGCCTCCCCATCTCTCTTTCCTCTTTCCCTCCCTCTTTTCCTCTGCCCTCTCCCCTCTCTCTGCCCCTTTGATCTCTCTTTCTGCCCATTCTCGCTTTCTCCCCTCTCTGTCTCCACCCACTCTCTCACTCACCTCTCTTGCTCCGTGTCTCGATCGCTCCTCATCTCTCTTACTTCTCCTCTCCCTCTCCTCTCTTGCCTCTTTTTCGCTCCGCCATTCCTCTGTCCTCCCCTCCCTCTCTCTCTTCAGCCCTCATGTTCCTCTCCCCAGTCTCTTTCACCCCAATCTCTCTCATCCCTCTCTCTCTACTCCCTCCCTCCCCCCGTGTCCCTCTCTCTCCCCCTCTTACCCTCCTGTCCTCCCCCACTGTTTCATTCTCCCATCTCTCTCCTGTTTGGCTCTCTCTCTCTCATTCTCTCTCTCTGTCTGCCCCACAATCATTCTCTCTTACCTCCTTCAATCTCTAATCCTATTTCTCTCGCTGTCTCTACCCCTTCCGTCTGTCTTTTTCCACTCTCTATGTCTCTCTCTCTCTCCCACTCACTTCTACGCATCCTCTTCCCTCTCTCTCCTCCCCTCTCTCTCCCCTCCCTCTCTCTGCACCTTTTCTCTGTTTTGTCCCCTCTCCCCTTCCATCCCTCCTTCTCTCTCCTCGCTTTCACCTTCTCTCTTACCCGTGCCTCCCTCTCTCTCCCTCGCCCTCTACACCTCTCTCTCCCAGCCCCTCTCTCTACACCTCTCTTACACCTCCCTCTCTCTTTCTCTCTCCTTCCATTTTCTGTCCCTCTCCCCTCTCTCTCAGTCCGCTCCCTCTCTATACACTTTCCGTCTCTCCCCACCAATCTCTCTCCCTTTAATCCCTTCCTGTCTCCCTCTATCACCTCGCCTCACTCTCTACAACCCTGTTTTTCTATATCTCTCTTGCCCCCACCTCTCTTTCTCTCTCCGCATTTACCTCTCTCTGTCTCCACAGCTGCATCTCTCTCCCATCTTTTTGTCTTCACCTACCCCCTTCGATACCCACTGTCTCTCACCACTCATCTCTCTCTCCTCCTCTCTGTCTCAATCTCCTCCCTTCCTGTTTCTCTTCCCTCCATTTTTCTCTGTCTCTCTACAACCTCCCTCTCTCTCTCCGCATCCCTTCAGTCTAACCTTTCCCTCTTTCTATCTCCCAATTCACTCCTCCTTGTTCTCTCCTCACCCTTCTCTCTCTTCACCCCTCCTCCCTATCCCTCCGTCTCACTCTTGAATCCGTCTGCCGCTCTCCCATTCTTCCACTCTTCCTCTCTCACTTGCCTCCCTTTCTCTATCTCTTTCACCTTCACTCTTATCTGTCTCCATCTCTCTCCCTGTCTATCCCACCCTCCACCTCTCTCCCGCTCCCTCTCTGGCCCACCTCCCCCTCCAAAGATCTTCATTTCTTTCTTTCTTCCTTTCCCCCCTCTATTCCTCTGTCTCACTCGTCCCCTCTCTCCACCCTGGAGGCTTCCTGCCTCTTTTGCTGATTCATGTTTTTTGCCTGAAATATTAATTTTTCTGCTGCTTGGATGCTGCCTGACCTGCTGTGCTTTTCCAGCACCGCTCTAATTCTCTCTCTCAGTTTAGCTCAGTTGGTTGCGCAGCTAGTTTGCAATGCAGAATAGTGCGAACCTCAGGGGTTTAAATCCTACACCAGCTGAGATTACTGTGAACGTTTTTACTTATAAAACCAGAGATCGTGTTTTCAAATCTCACTCAGGCGTTTTTCAGATTCAGTCAAGTGGGTGGCACGGGGGCTCAGTAGTTAGCACTGCCGCCTTACATCGCCATGGCTCTAGGTTGGATTCCACCCTCGGTATGGAGTTTGCATATTCTCTCCGTGTCTGCTTGGGGTTTCTTCGGATCCACTGTTTTCCTCCCAGAGTCCAACGATTTGCAGATCGCGTGGATTTGCCGTGCTATATTGCCCGTAGTGTTAGCTTCATTAGTAAGAGGGTCGGTATGAACATGTTACGCCTCTTTCGCTCACGTTATCTCTCGCCCGTCCCTCTCTCTCTGTATCCCGAATTACTGTCTCGCTTTTCCACCTCTCTCTCTTTGCTTCCTCCACCTCCGTCTCCCTCTAATTCTCCTATCTGTCTCTCCCCACGGCGCTATCTCTCTCTCCTACAATATCTCTTTCTCTCTCTGCCCACTATCTCGCTTCCCTCCCCTTTCTCTTCCATTCCCCTGCTCCCCATCTCCTTTTCTCTCCCTCTTCTCTTACCACTCTCTCTCCCCCACCACTCGCCCTGCACCGCACTGTTTCCCTCCTTCCTGATGCCATCTCTCAATCTCTCTCCATCTCCTCTTCCTCTCTCACTATCCCTTTCCACCCTCCCTCTCTCACTCCTATCTCACTCTCTTCCTATCCCCTCTCTCTCTCCCTCACTTTCTCCCCACCCTCTCACATTCTGTCTCTGCCATTACCTCTCTCCCCCTCCCCCTTTACCCCAACTCTATCTCTTCCCCATCCCCATCTCTCTCCCACTGCCTCTGTCTCTGTACCTCTCCCTCTTCCTCTCCTGCTCTCCCTCCAGTGCCACTGTCTCTCTCACATTCTCCCATTTCCCTCTTTCTTTCTCTCTCTCACAAACTCTACTTGCCCCACCACTTCCCACTTTCTACTCTTGTCTCTCAACACCTTGTCTCTCCTCCTGCCCCTCCCCTTTCTCCCCTCTCCCTCGCCCCTTCACACTCTCTCCTCCAACCATCTCCCCAACACTCTCCACACCTGTCATACTCTATACTCTCTCTCTTAAAATCTCTCTCCCCATCAACTCTCTCTTCCCCCAATCCCCCAGACTCTCTCTGCCAGCCCGAACCGTATTTTGCATTCTCTCTGTCCTCTTTCCCTTTCCCTCTCTCCCCACCTCTCCCCGCCAACTCTCTCTCCCCGCAATTTCTCTCTTTCTCCCTCTACCTCCCTACACTGTCTCTCCCCTTCCCTCACTGCCTCCCACCCGCTACCTCTCTCTCTCTCTCTCACACCGATTCCCTCTATTCCTCTGTCTCCCCACTTCCCAATCTCTCCCCACCTCTCCATCCATCTACCTCCCATCCAACTCTCTCTCTACACCCTTCATTACCACAGTCTCTGTTTCCCTCTTTCCACTTTCTGTCACCCACTCTCCCCACTGTCTCTTACTCTCTCTCTCTCTCTTCATCCTTCTCCCATTCTCTTCCCCTTCTTTCCCGTTCTCTCTATCCTTCCCTCCCTGCCAGCTGTCTCTCCCTCCTGCCTTCCCACTTTGTCTCCCACTTCCATCTCTCTCTCTCGATCCAGCTCTCACTCTCTTCCTACACCCTCCCACCCTTCCTTTATCGCCTCCCCTCCCGCTCTGTCTCCTTCCTCTCTTGCTCACCCCTCCCTTTCTCTCCTTCTCTGCTCTCTCGCCACCCTCCCGCCTGTTTTCGGCCTCTTTTCCTCTTCGTTCCTCGCTTCTCGCTGCATCGCTGCCTCTCTCCCTCTCTCTCACGTACCCTCTCTCTCCGCACACTCTGCGCCCTCTCTCTCCATCTCCCACTATGTGACTTCTTCTCACCGTCTCCCTCTGACTCTCGCATTCTCCCCGCCCTCACTCCGTTTCTCTCTGACTGCGAGTAGTGAGAAAATGGGGGACGAATATGAAGGGGTAGTCAGAGTTAGAGAGAAGTTGCTGGAGAGAGAGAAGAGTGGACAAGGGTGGAGAAACCGTGGAGGTCAGAGAGAGTGAGACAAAACGTGGGCTGGCAAGAGACGGAAGTGAAAGTGAGAGTGGAGAGAAAGGGCTTGTGCACAGAGGAAGTGAGGGAGGAAAATGAGATGAAGTAACGGGGTAGGTAAATTTGGGACTGTGTGTAAATGAAGGATTCGAGAGGGAGCCAGTGATAGAGATAGCGAGATACTGATGAGGTTGACTGGAGATAGCGGCAACGGGGTAGAGGGATGAACTGTGACGAAGCCCAGGTCGGTGTGGGGGACCCAGAGGTGAAAGCAATGACAGAGCAACAATAATCGAACTCCTGAGCTCATGCCCCGGTCCCCTCCCCTTCCCTAATGACCAAGACTTGTGGCTGACTCTGTCTCTGTCCAGCTCAGCTTCTTCAAAACAATGACATCCAACAATATCATTCACTCTGCTGCTCGGTAATTTTTATTGCACATTTTTCGTGTTTATAATTTGAAGTGATCGATACAGTCAGTGGGATGGTGTCTTTACATACTGGCACCTGAGTTGATAGAATCGTTGAAATGTCCCTGTAACTCGCCTGTTGGATTAGGTTGGACAAACCAACGCTACCCACAGGCTGATACGAAAGCGACAGGCTGCTTCATCGCTGAAAAAATCAACTACAATGAGAGACTCCCGGATGGATTGATTAATAAGTGAATTTGATTGATTGATATATTTGGGTGAAGGGATATTTCAGCACATTCTTCAGCTGCTGTCTGAACTTTGTCTGTGTCACAGCATAAATTGCGGTATTTGTGCAGCAACTGAGGAGCTGCAGCATGAAGCCCAGTTCCTTCACACAGGTATGTAAAGACACACGTCGACGCCCAATCACATCCATCCGGTACGATATGGAAAATATCATTAATATTGACCATAACATGATGAAATTGCCCGAGATCACAAACAGTAAAATGATAGATCTTTTGCGATTGCTCATTTCTGTGTCAAACCGAGTGTCCCCACTCGTGTGAGCCCGGAGTCTCCTGCGGGCTATGCTGCTCACTAAAATGTGTCTGACGGTGAAAACATTGAGCAGCAGGATCAGGAGAAATGGAAGAGCTGGGGTTACAATGTGGTGGAGGAACTCGATTGCCACCCAGAAAGTGGAGGCATGAATGCCGTCTGGTACTTCACAAAACCAGGGCTGGTTCGCCAGCCGATATTGACCTGTGAACATAAAAAACCAGAAAATATTTTTTAAACAGCTCAGCACAGTCACTGTTGCCAGAACAACAGCCGCCGTTTTCTCACTGCAATATTTACTTTTCAGATTCTGGCAACAAATGGCCGCAAATCGATCAAAGGTGAAACTGACGGTGAACCAGACAGAACAGTCAGTGGCTGCATAAAGCAGGACGGCGTGGATATTACACACGGAGATGTCCCACATGAAATAAAACTGTTCCCGATAAACAATGGGAATGTGTCTCAATATCAGGTCGAGGATAATGACCAGTAGATCCGCCACTGCCATGGCCGTCAGATAACGTCTGACACATGGGGACAATCCACAATCTTTATAAAGCAGGACGTAGGTCGTCACTACGTTAGCTGTGAGGAAGGTAAAAAAAACACATTGTACATCAACATGGAGGAAAAGTGACTTGTTTGATTGAGGACAGATAGAGATTTTCAAATGTGTCACTGTACTCTGGGATTTATTAAAACAGTTGGAGCTGAAATGACAAATTTGAAAATCTGAATTTCTGACAGAAATGTATCATAAACCACAAGAAACATTCCCTCCCCAAACATACTGAGACACATCCAAAGGAACAGATAATTTCGAGGAAACTCCCACATACTCGGTCGTTGGAGAGCAGACAGAGGTCACTTTATTTCCATATTCTCACACGGAGGGTGAGACCTTGCTTTCGGGAATGATTCTCTCCCAGTTCCATGAAGACAAATGGAGTTTGGAAATTTGTGACTTTTAGACTCAAGTGTGGTCGATCATGCTTAATGAACACGTGTAAACGGAGGGAAAATGTATTCACTATTTTAACTGGCTGTGGGGACTCCGTAACAGTGTCTCCCTCACCCTGCAACGGGGTCTCTTCACTTGGGATCTGATCATTTCTTTAAATTCACTGACGTCCGGCCGTTCCCAACTAATGTCGGGTGTAGAATTTAACAGAGAATGATGGTTAGAGTATTTTCTAGGGAATTCCAGTTACAGACAGAATGTTTTATGCAGAATGCTGCGGGGAAACCTCACAGTGACACTGACAACATTCCCCACTTTTCTTGCCGCTACTTTGATGAATTTAGCAGTGCCAATTCGTGCTCCCACGAGAAGGTTGTAGTTCATCAACTTCAGCAACACGTTCTATCCCAAACTCAAGTTAACCTGTACCATCCCGGACACCTCCCTGCACTTCCTGTAAATCTGCATCTCCATCTCTGGTGATCGTCTCAAAACGGACATCTACGACAACCTCACCGACTCCTACAGCTACCTCGACTGCACACCCTTCCACACTATTTGCTGGAAAATACGACGTCCATTATTCCCAATTCCTCCATAATGGCCCACTTGCTCCCAGGATGACCGATTCCACCTTAAAATATCCCAGATGTCCTCCTTCTTCCAATACCGCAGTTTCACCTCAATCATGGTCGATGATGCCCTCCAGCGCCTCTCATCCACTTTGCGCACCTCCGCCCTCGATCTCCGCCCCCCAAATTGCAATAGGGACAGAATGTTCCCGGTCCTTACCTGCAAACCCACCTCACTCCGTATCCTTCGCATCATCCTCCATCACTTCCACCACAGACAAAAAGATCCATCACCTCTATCAGTGCCCCAAAGAGCCCTTCCGCATTCGTCACAAATTTACATGCACTTCCACACATGTCATCTACTGTATCTGTTTCACACAATGTCATTACCACTACGTTGGGGATCCAGGGCACCAACTTGTGGATCATTTCAGAGCACGTCTTTGGGACAACCGCACCCACCGAGTCCCGTGGGTGAAAATTTCAACACCCTCTCCCAGTCCACCAAGGATATACAGGTCGTGGTCTTCCTCCATCACCAAACCCGAACCACCCGATGACTGGAGGATGAACGTCTCAACTTCAATCATTGGATCCTGCAATCCCACGGTGTTCATGTGGATTTCACGAGTTTCCTCTTTCCCCTCCCCCAGCATTATCCGAGTCTCAAGTCTCCAACTCGGCACCGCCCTCTTGACAAGTCCATCGCCTTTCCCATCTATTAACTCGACTATATTTTCTAAACTACCAACTACTCCCTCAGATCCATCTTCATATCGAATTCGCAGGTGCCTTGCCCCCAGCCACAGCACTCCTCCCATTTATTTATCGACCACTCCCCCCAAAAAAAAACGATACACAAGCCTCATTCGTGGTAAAGGGCATATGCCAGAAATATCGATTCTCCAGCTTGTATAATTCTGCCTGGCGGGCTGCGTTTTCCGACCACTGGTCAGGAAACAGTCTGATACTGCCATACTCGCAGAATCATGCCTGATGGGTAATATTTAATGAAGCTGCATCACCATCCCGACTATATCCTCTCCGGCGGGCAGGGCAGACCGACCAGTGGTGGGAAAATCCACGTGGATAAAGTCAGGAAAGGAGTTACCCTGCAATTCTCCAACATTGATTCCAGAACCCGGGAAATCTCATGGAAACAGGTCCAGAAAATCTCCTGATGGTCGGCATCTTCTGGTTTCCACACCACCCCTTGGTGATAACTCAATTCCTCAGAGGAAGCACTGAGGGTGACAAGGAAACAGAACGCACTCAGGGTGTGGGACTTCACTGACCATTACAAAGCGTGTCTCCACAGATGCACCACTGACTGAGCAGGCAGAAGCCTCAAATGCACAGCAGCCAGTCTGTGGAAAGTGATGGGGGAAACGACAAGAAGGAAGCTTTCTCAACATACACCTTGGCACAGATGTATCTATCTCTGACAACTTCTGTAGGAATACCGAGCAGACAGTCCGGATGGAGAGAATATCTCAGTCTCATCCTGAAGATACTGCCCACTGTGTTACGTGGCACTACCTCCTGTGAAGTAGGAGATTCTTCTGAAGGTCTTAGCAAATGGAAACTGGGTATCCATCAGTTAATTTAGTTCATCAGCAGCTGCAACATCGATGCACTTCCCTCCATCAAAAGGCCAAAAGTAGGCTGTTCACTGATTGTTCCAAAATATTCAGCAACATTCATAACTGCGCATATACTGAAGCAGGCTATTCGGCCCATCAAGAGTTTTACATGGGAACGGAATGAGGCTATTCAGCCATTCGAGCCTTTTACTCAGCAATTGGAACAGATCTTTTAACTCTCATGGCTGTTACACAGGAAATGAAAGGGAATATTGCCTTCCAAAGTAACTACATGTGAATGGGGGAGGACAGATCATTGAGCCGGAAACAGGGATAAATCGATTTTTATCATTTTAACACAAATCAATGACTGCAATGACAGAGTGACCAGTGCTGGGCCTCAACTATTTGCAAACGATATCAAAGATTTTGATAAATGCAAAAGATGCATGCGAACTAAGATAGTTCGGAACTGAAGTTATCAGCAAGTGGTCGAGGCAATCTGATTGGATAAGCAGAGGACAATAATTTGGCAGCTAGAAAATAACGTGCTTAAACATGAACCTTTGAACTTTTCAGTAAGAATGAAATGCAGTATGCTACTGAAACGGAAAGAGATTACAGAACTCAGCAACACAGTGATTACTGGAGTGTTCACTCTGTCCAGTTCTGACTTGGGAAGTGTTACTCCATGTCCCTGATAGTCTGCTCCCTCATGTTTCCAGTGGTCGCACTGTTCTCATTACACACTGAATATTTTCATGTGGTTGCTTGGCGGTGTGAAGGAGTGAGGGGGAGCATGTTTTGAACTATGTACCAAGGGGACAGACTTTATCCTAGAGGCCATACTTTCTTTTTACGTGAAGACACAAAGATGATGGGAATTGCTGACTGCTTCTGAATAAACAGACTGTGGCTCCTGCCATAAACAGTGTGAATTCACAAACATGATGTACTGTAGATGGGCTCAGTGCAACATTAATAGAATCTGAGATGGAGGCTCCAAACACAAGAAGGAGAACATAAATAAAACGCAGTGTCAGATCAACTCAAATGGTTAGTTATATCAAGTTCTCAATCCACCACAGAGAACCATTAACCAAGAGGGCATATCTGGTCAGGACACAGCACTGCATAGATCAAGCTGTGCTCGATTCGAACCAGAAAATTGCCAAGTGTGGAAAACTGTGTCGATGGCAGCAGAGCATTGATTTATAAATCCGGACGGGATGTCTGTTCAGCACGGGGAGCAATGCCGTGAATTAGTCTACAATAAACTCTCCAGCAAGGGGAGCTATGCTGACCACAGCAGTACGATTGCATTCAGGCCACTCTGCGTGAAGCACTTTGGAACAGGTTGAGATGAAGTTAATATCAATTTATCCAACTTTCAAATTTGTTTTGATGTACTTTTCCAAATTGCAGTGAGAATGTATTATAAAGTCCTGAAATAAAGCCAATGGCAGCATACAGAATAGTAATGGTCATGTTCATCTCTCTCTGTTCATATTTCAGGGACAGCATTGCAAGGAATCGGACAAAACTGCTCTGAGTCTCCAAGTTATATGTGGAAGAAGGAAACAGCGTGAAATATGCTGCGTGAAACATGAAAGTAAACAGCGTGATTTATGAAGGATGGCGGCAGGGTAGGAACTCATCTGCTTCCACCCAGTTTGTGTCTCATTTTTCTTCTGCTTTCTGGTGTATTTTTCATTCACAAACTTATAATTTTTTTAAGTGACTCCAAAGGTAATGGTGAAGGTAAGTCCCAGAACAGAGGCTTGCTGAGGGAGTCAAGGCCTCGCGATTTAATGCACAGTGCGGCCTGGAGACTGGGCTTTGTGTATTTTGGAGACTGGGTTGGTGCGTCCTGGTCACTGGCCCTGATGCGATTTCGAAACTGGGCCTGGTATGTTCTGGACACGAGCCCCGGTGCGGTCCAGAAACTCGTTGCTGGCACACACTCGGGTGTAAGGGTCAGTAATTCGAATCTGTTCTTTTTACCTTAATATTCTTCTGCACCAAATACTGAAGAATGTGTACCGAGATATCTTGCACCTGAAGTGGTGTCATAAGCGAAGCCATTACTAAAATTTCACTGCTTTCGTTAGTGTGCACGTGAAAATGGATCCAAATTAATTCAAAGCTGAGAGAGTCACTGTCTTTGGTGCCTTTTCCCAACAAAGCTGCAGCTTCTGAAATGGCCTGCGGCGGCCAGCACAGGATGGTAATACATCAGTTGAAACACAAGAATATTGACAGAGAGAGAGAAGGGACATTTTGATTCCCATTTTAATGGATTCACAAACATGCACATGCGGAAGTCCACAAACAGACGCATTGACACACACACACACACACACACACACACACACACACACACACACACACACACACACACACACACACACACACACACACACACACACACACACACACACACACACACACACACACACACACACAACCATAAACACGAAATTATCCGGAATTATTCCTGTTCCACCCCTCATTCTGGCCTCACCTTTATTTGCTCTTGGAAATTAGGGAAGGGCAAGTGATTGTGCTGTTAAAGTGCGAGCACTTTCGGACCAGTGGCCAGAATTCTATTAGTTTCAAAATAGTTCTGGAAAAGGATAGGACTGTTTCACAAGTCAATGTTGTAAATTGTGATATGGCAAATTGTGATGGTATTGGGAAAGAACTTTCAAACAATGATTCGAGGGAAGCTTTTCTTAGATAAAAGTACATCTGGCAAGTGGAGTCTTTCAAAAGCGAGATAGTGAGAGCTCAGAGACAGCATGTCCCTGTCAGTGTGAAGAGTAGGGAACAAGACGTGATAGGGTACATTGATGGTCCAGTCATGGGAAAGCAATAAGCTGTATATCAGGAATAGGCAGCTGGGATCATAAATCCCTTTAGCTTACGGGGTGTAGTCGAACACTTACCAGGGAAATCAGAAGGGCAAAAAGGAAGCATGGGATAGCTTAGCTGATAAATTTAAGAGAAATTGAGAGCGATAATGTAAGTATATTAAAGGTAGACGAGAAACTAGCAATAGAATAGGGTCCCCTTTAAATCAAACAACCATGTATATGTAGTTTCACAGGAGATGAGTTAGATTTATTAGTGTCATTGTCACACGTACTCACACGAGGACAATGAAAAGTTTGCATGTCTGCACAGGTGACATAATCGTCGGTACAAAATTCCACACACCCTCCTCTCATGTACAGAATCTTGTTACAAAGCAGAAAAGAAAGAAAAGAAAGTTAAAATGTAAAACATTGTAGCCCTTCCTGTAAAAGAGGAAAAAGCCACAGAAACACATTTAACAGTTCAACAGTACAGCCCATAAGTTCCTGGCAATGCCAGGCTCACACTCCTCACAAGGAATCGCCCTCCCCTGCTGCCTTACAGCCTGTTACTGTTGCATGGGTGAGATTCCACATGAATATATCACGTCAGTATTTACTGTGGAGAAAGACATGGAAGCGAGGGAACTCGGGGAAATAAAATTAAGTGATTTTTGAAACGTGACCACATTAAAGAAGAAGAAATGCTGGAGGTCTTAAAATGCATAATCGTCGATAAATACCCGGGATCTGTTCACCTGTATCCCATGCCTTTCCAGAAAGCTCGGGAAGAAACTGCGGGGTCACTTGCTGAGATATTCATGTCATTCATCAGAGTTTTGAGGAAGGATCACTGAAACTTTAGCTCAGATTTTTTTCAGCACAGATTCTGCCAGACCTGCTGAGCTTTCGCAGTACCTTCTGTCTTTGTGTCTGATTTGCAAAATCTGCAGTTCTTTCTAATTAAATTTGTACCACTGACAGACAAGATTGAGATGCTGGAATGTTGTTACATCATATATAAAAAAGTCTGCAAGGAAAAGCCATGGAACTACAGACTGGTGAGTCTGAAGTCAGGTATGGGTAAGCGTTTGTAGGAGATTCTCAAAGGCAGAATTTACATGCATTTCGAAATGCAAGGACTGCCATGATAGTAAGCATGTTTTTATGTGTGGGAATTCGTGCTCACAAACTAGATTGCAATTTTTGAAGACGTGACCTAGAAGACGGGGGAGATAAACAGCATCAGTTATCTGCGTACACCTTAGTGAGGCCCAACAAAAATCCATATGGTAGATGTATTAAGAAGGTTAAATCACAGGGAGGGCTAGTCAATCAGTTTCAAAAATGGTTTTACAGTAAAACACCGAGAACGCTGGGAGAGATTACTTGTTCGAATTGGACGCCTGTGACCAGCAGGGTGCCACAGTGACCAGGTTGCTGTTGTTCATTGTTTTCGTAAAAGATTTGGATGACAATATAGGAACCATGGATAGTTTGCAGACAATACAAAAAAGTTGTGTGATAATGGACAGTGACGAAGGTTATCTAAGAGAACAATGAGATCTTGATCGACTGGGTCAGCAGTCTGAGGTATGGTAGATGGAGTTTCATGCAAATAAATGTGAGGCACTGCATTTTGTTAGACAAACCAGGGTAGTTACTTAATGGTAGGGACCTGGGCAGTGTTATGGAGCAGAGAGATACAGGGATTAACTACTTAGTTCCTTGAAAGTGGAGTTGCAGGTAGTCTGGGCTGTGAAGAAACCATGAGCAATGAGTAGATGAACTGTGGCATCATGCTGTGATGCTAAGGCCACATTTGGATCACTGAGTGCAATTCTTAAAAGCCTGCTACAGGAAGAATGCTATAAAGTGAAAAGGCGATAAAATATTTCAAATTATGCAGAGGATACTGTAGATTTTGAGACATATGGATGGCCTGGGATTTTGTTAGTTTTGCATTGGAGGCTGAGGGGTGACTTAAGGCGGCACGGTGGCACAGTGGTTAGCACTGCTACCTCACAGCGCCAGAGACCCGGGTTCAATTCCCGACTCAGGCGACTGACTGTGTGGAGTTTGCACATTCTCCCCGTGTCTGCGTGGGTTTCCTCCGGGTGCTCCGGTTTCCTCCCACAGTCCAAAGATGTGCAGGTCAGGTGAATTGGCCATGCTAAATTGCCCGTAGTGTTAGGTTAAAGGGGTAAATGTAGGGGTATGGGTGGGTTGCGCTTCGGCGGGTCGGTGTGGACTTGTTGGGCCGAAGGGCCTGTTTCCACACTGTAAGTAATCTAATCTAATCTAATCTAATCTAATCTTAATATAGGTTTATAAAATCATAAGGGGCATAGATAGGATGAATAGCAAAGTCTTTTCCCCGGGGTCGGGGGAATCCAAAACCATAGAGGTTAGGTTGAAGGTGAGAGCGGAGAGATTTAAAAGATATTTAAGGGGCAGCTGTTTCTCACAGTGGGTGGTGCATTAATGTAGTCCGCTGTCAGAGGAAGTAGTATTGTTGTGTACAATTACAACATTGAAAAGATAATTTGATGGGTACCTGAATAGGGAAATGTTTGGAGGTGTATATGCCTAAAGAAGAAAAATAGAACTAGTTCAGATCAGAAAAACTGGTGAGCATGGACGAGTTGGGTCGAATGCTCTGTCTGAATATTGCATGACTCTGAGAGTCTATGACTCAATTATTCATCACTAATTCTTCACTGCAAGCAATTCATTAAGAAGTCAAAACATCCTCTTTACATGCTTTCAAAGTCTAGCTTTCTGAAATTCCCGAAGTAGAGAATTCGTGACATTGATGTGGTGCTGGAAACCACAACAGCAGCAGAAGCAGAATTATATTCAGCCACAGTCTGAAACCTTTTTTACCCAGGATCATCTATCATTACTATCAAGCTGCTCTATGGTTCAGTAACGAGTGCGGGTGAACATGCCAGAGTCAGAACCATGTGTAGCAATAACTGACGATAACCCGTTGTAGCTACTTCACGTTTTGCATACTTTCCAAACAACAGGACGAACATCTGTTAGACAGAGCGCAATGATTCCAAGATCAACAGACCAACAGTTCTGCAAAATCTCGTAATAAATGATGATGGATGGTTTAACGACTCACTGCAGGAGTTTGCTCTGCAATTACCCCCATGCTAATTAATGTAACAGACCTGTACATAGTGCAAAAGACAAGGATGTAGTCTCTGCATCATCCTCAGCCAGAAGCGTTGAGTCAGAGATCCTCCTCACTTTTGCCATGAAGCCCATAGGATCACCCATGGCAGTCTTTAACAAATTAGACTCACTGCACATGACATGAAGAAACAGCTGGACACTACAGATATGGCAAAGTCAATGGGCCCGACACTTCTCCTGCAATAGGAATGAAGACTTCTGCTGCACAACAAGCCGTGGACCTGTGAAAGCTGCTTCATTTCAGCTCCAACTCTGACAGCCCCCTGGCGATGTGGAACATTACTCAACAATTTCCAGTCCGGTAAGAAGGGAATAATTACAATCTAATATATTACTATCCACTCAGTCTCTACACGATCGTCAAATATTTGGAAATTCTTTTTGACAGAGCAGCCAAGCAGCACAGAAATAACCTGCTCAGTGTGGTTTCCCCATGTGGAGGTGGAGCTGTCGTGCAAGTGTCACCGGATTGCTCATCTACACAGGGCTAATATAATGGCAGCTGGCAGAATTTAAATCAATTAATAAAATATCGACATCAAAAATCTGGTGTCAGTAATAGAGACCTGAATCCAATGACGAAAAAACCTCAGTTTGATTCCCCATTATACTGTCAGGAGCAAATCTTCCGTGTTTTCCTGGTCTGGCATAAACGTGAGTCCAGACACAGACATGTGATAAGCTCCTCTGCTCCGAGGTCTTAAAGAATTAAACCGGACAGAACACCCGGCACCAGCCTTGGTATCGGAAAAGGGAAGGGGAAGCACAATTATGTCGACCTTCAGAAACATATTTCCTAACATCTGAGAGCTTGTGACAACGTTTAGAGAGCTTGCACACAAATTTCACAGAAACATCGGGAAAGGAGTAGGTCAATCAACAAATTGAGCTACCCCATTCTATTTCACGAGTGAACATCGCTCCAATGCACCTTGCCCCCACAATGCACGCATCCCTTAATATGATTAATCGTTGGACAACATATTAAATATTAACATCAGCAAACCTTTTCATCCATCGTTTTGTTCAACCATTCAATAAAATGATGCCTGATCCTCTATTTTCACAGCATAGTCCTGTGCTATCTCTATCCTTTTAGTGTCTCAAAATCCTTATTTATATTCAGTGTCTTTGCTTCCACAGCTTGATGTGTGAGGGAGTTTCCCAGGTTCTCCAGTTTCTGAGTGCACACATGTATTCTCATCTCAACGCAGAGTGGTATTCTGTACCGAATGTTGTGGCATGCTGTTTTATACTTCCCAGCCAGGGGAATTATCACCGCTGCTTCCAATCTGTCTGGCCCTGTCAGAGATCTATATACTTCATTGAGATTTCTACTCATTTTCCGAAACCCAACGAATCACAGGTCCAGTCGAAACAAAGTCTGCTCCCATAACAAGCCGGTCATCCCAGAGATCAGTCTGGTCATCCTTCACTGCACTCCCTCAATGTCACGTTTGTCCGGCATTACTGAAGGAGATCAAAACTGCACACAATACCGCACAATGTTCGAAATGATGTCTCACTATGGCCCTGTACAACTGCAGTAAGACATCCTTACTCTTGTGCTCAATACCCGTTGAAATGAATTGCAACACAACATTTGTCTTCCTAATTGCTGTCTGCTCCGGCAATATTGCTTTCAGTGGCTGATGTGCAAGGAGATCCAGATCCTATTCAGTTACAGCTACCCACTTGGTGTGTCTCTGTGCACTGGTCAGTGTGTCACTGCCATTCGCGGCATTGACTTCTGGCTTCAGAACCCGCTGCGCTGTATGAACCTCGGAGGTCTGTGAAGAAGGGAATAAGAAAGGAGCAATGTCCCTTTATATAACCACATTTTTTGTGCAATTACTTTAAAAGAAACTGGCTAGTATTCTATTCTTCCCACCAAAGTGAACAACGTCACATCTACAGACATTGCTCTCCACCTGCCAAGTATTTGTCCATTCACACCACTTGTCTCAGTCACCTTGGAGCTTCTGTTATGTTGTCCTCATCCACTCACAAGCCGACATCGTGTATTGCCATTAGCGGGCTTGGAAATATTATTTTGGACTCCAGCAACCAAGGTTTGAAATTTATTGGGGATACCTGAGGTGCAACACCCAATCCCTGTGATCCTGCACGATACTTACATCCCAAAAAAGAGTGCCATTAACGTTTACACTGGTTTCTGGCAACTCTCCTATTTTAAAACCATGTTCATGTATTAGCCCATACCCACGAGATTTGATTTTGATAAGTAGGCTTGGGACATTATCAAAAAACTTTCTGAAAACCGAAGTGCACTGCATCCACTGCTTCTCCCTAAAGTGTTGAACACTCAATCTCTCAAAGATGGCTCTGATTTCATAACTCTACGTTTACTTTATCTCTATTCTTCTGAATCACATCGCCCTAGGCCTTCTCTGCTCCAATATATACAACGTTCTCCATCGCCGGGATCATCCTGGTGAATTTCCACTGCATCCCTTCCAGTGCAATCACTTCCTTCCTGGAAAGTGGCTCCAACAACTGCACACATGATTCCACCTTGGCTTAACAAAAGTCCTTGTTAGCTCCTGTAACCTGTGCCGCGATGAATATAGACAATAGCTACTGTCCACAATGACTTCTGAAAAATTTTGTATCCTGTGCAGTCACATTCAAGGACCTGTGGAAAAGCGCTCTCTGAACATACTAGTGTGCTGCCATTCATTACGTACATGGGGCGACACGGTGCCTCAGTAGTTAGCAATACTTCCTCGCAGTGGAAGCGACCAGGATTTGATTCCCGCCACGGGGAAAACTCCGTGCGGAGTTTACACATTCTCCCCATGTCTGTGTGGGTTTCCACCAGCTGCTCCGGTTTCCTCTCACAATCCAAAGATGTGCAGGTCAAGTGAAAACGCCAGGATAAATTCCGCAAATTGTTAGGTGCATTAGTCAGAGATAAATATCGGTTATGGGAATGGGACTGTGTGGGTTGCTCTTCAGAGCGTCAGTGTGGACTTGTTGGGCCAAAGGGCCTGTTTTCAAACAGTAAGAAATCAAATATAACCGCCAGTCTGGTCCCTTCTTCCAAAGTGTATCACCTCATATTTATCAGGGTTACATGCCATTGCCATTGATCTGTCCATCTGACCATTCCACCTATATCTTCCTGTAACACAAGACTTCCCTCCTCGCTGTCAAATGACACTAATGACACTAATGACACTCCTCCAATCTCACGCCTACATCATTTATGAAATCCGTTATAATACGGGACACAGCACTGATCCCTGTGGTAAACCACCGGACACTGGTCTCTAGTTAATCAAACATCATTCTGCCACCACCCTCTGTCTCCTACCATTAAGACAGTTTTAGATATAACTTACCAAGATACCACTGATAACATGAGATTTTCCTTATTTTTCAGTTTTTCTTGTGGGGCTTTGTCAAACGCTTGCTGAGAAACCCATTAAATTAATTCCTTTAAATTTTTCAACACAATTTCTTTCGGCATCTCTTCGCTCTGATAAAGCCATGCTGACTATTCCTGATCAAACATCGCCTCTCAAATGTGGATCAATTTTCTCCTTACCTATTTACTCCATAATTATCACTAGCAGTGAACTGATACTCGCAGGTCTATCTGCACGATACTTCCTTTGAAGTGGAACACATCACTCCTGCGAACAGATTCTACATTAAGAAAATGATCAGTGACTTTCCTCCCTTGTCTCAAACATCAGCCTGGGGGGAAAAAAAATCGGATCATTTGTCCAATTTTATACGAGCGAAAACCATCAGTTCCCGCTCACATCTTATATCAATCTGCTCAAGAGCTTCCCAGTCTATCTTCTCGAATTCTGTCCCTGAATCCTTCTTCTCTCAAGTAAAACAGACATGAAGTGCTCATGTAACAATCTGTCAATGTTCACGAGCTTCACACACAGATTGCCCACTTGGTTTGTAATGTGTTCTTATTGTTCCCTGGTGATAGTATTCTGCTTGAAGTCCATGCAGATTATCTTGGGATTTTCTTCAATCTTGCCTGTTCCCACTTATCCATGTACCAGTTTTAGTCAGTCCCCTCCGTGAGATTTTTCTCCTTTTTATTAAGATTATTTCTCATTAGTTGAAACTCGAGGGAACACAGTCCGAATTCCCTCATCAGACAATCTTGTCATATGAGGGATTAATCTGGAAAATGTCTATTCAGTATATGTTGTCAGTGTGTTCTTCCTTAGATCTGTAACCAAAACTGTGCACAGAACTGCAGGTACACTTTCGCCGGCACTCTGTGTACGTTATGCAGGGCATATTTCCTTTGACTCGGAGCAAATTACTGCATATGCTTCTATCTGCACTGAAATCAACAAATGCTGCAATTCACAGCGGGTCAGACAGCATCCATGCAGAGAGTGCAAGCTAAGGCTTCCAGTCTGTATGATTCTTCATCATTTACACTCTCATAACCTTTAAATGAAAATAAACCTAAATTTTATTTTTACAGCTGCACATGGTCTGTGCACATGCACAGCTGCACATGCTCATACGTTTTACTTCAATTGTTTTCAAACGCCTTACTGTGTGATTTCATTAAAATATCCTCCTGAATGTGCAATGTATTTCACATACATCGGTTCTCCATTGTTTATATCTATAAATGATATCTTCAATCAAAATACTTTTTAAAATATGACTTCTTTTTCATACATACAGAATCATTCTCTTGAAGTGTGCTATTATTTTCCAACCGACCAAACCACTTTCATTATCATAGATTCCAACAGATTCTCTCCTGTGGATGACATGTTACCTGGTCAATAGTTCTCAATTTGCCCTCTTCTTCCCATCTTGAATCGTTGGAATACATTAATAACCTTCCAAATTGATTGCAGAAAAGAAATACAGTGATCTTCAATGCAATCCATATGTGTCTTGCTGCATTGGTCTATTGGAATACTGGTCATTTTGTATTTCCGGGAGATGATGTTTTCAGACGTCATCTAAGCTTCAATATTTTAAGAACTCTATTTCCATAAGTTATTTTACTGCCTAGTTTTCAATTAGCTGTTCTGATCACATATCACTAATTCCAAATTGCTTGATCTCTAGCTTGATGCTCAACATATTGTTACGAAAACCAGCTCGAAAACACTCGTGAAACTCATTTTTCCCAGCGTTAAAATTAACGTGGGTTAGTACAGTTTGGATGCAACTTGAATGTCTCCACCATGAGTGCAATACCGACAAAGCTGCATTTCTAATTTCCTGTTTTGTAACATAGCCAATACTTGTATCACAACTTTGACTTTGATATATAATTCCCATCAATTTTTGATACCTCTTGCTGTTTGTAAGCTGCACATTATCCAATTCTATGGAATTTGAGTGACGTGGGGTCTGGAAAGATTAATGGTCGATACAGGCAAAATGTTTGCCGATGCATACCACAGTATTCACATTATATTGCCACATTTTATCCGTTCTTCTCAAGCATCATTGCAACATTTTCACCAGATCTTCCATTGTGCTGGGGGAGTAAACAACGGCAATGAACCTTCAGAAGTGCAGTATATTCCCCCAGACAGATGAGAATGGTGTAACCTTGGTGGGAAACCTACGGCAGTATGGAGAAGTGCTGATGTTGTTGTACAGGATTTTAGTGAGATCACATCAGCAGTAGTGTGTACAGACTTAATCTCCTCACTAAGGAAAGGATATTGCAATTACCTCAGGGATTATTCTCTCAATTAATTTCTGTTACGAAGTTGTTAATCATAGAATCACTACAGTGTGGAAGCAGGCCATTTGGCCCATCGGCTCCACACTGATCCTCTGAAGGAGACCATTCCATCCAAACGTACCCACACCACCGCGCCCCACACAATCTCTGTAAGCCCGATTTTCCATGAGTAATGCACCTCGCCTGCACATCCTGGATAATTTAGCATGGCCAATCCACTGATCCTATAGATCTTGGGACTGTGGGGGGGAAATGGAACACTCGATGAAAACCCATGCAGACAAGGAGAAAACATGCAGACTCCACGCAGAAAGGAACTTGAGCCTGGAATTGAACTGGATCTTTGGTACTGTGAGGCAGCTCTGGAAACCATTGAGTTACCCAGCGTGTGCAACACAGCTTGCCCATACAAATAAGCAGCGACACAGCCTTGCTTGTACCCAGGGAACTTTCACATGTGAGATGAATGCAATTACTACTACACTGCAGAAACGGAGTATGGCCCCGTCCCGCTGAAGTTTCTGTCCTGTGTCGTCCTATCGATCACTTTGCATGAAATAGATTGTGTTGAGTTGCGTTCAATTTAAGCAGTACTCACACACACGAAGATTCAGTCGAACACTTTGTAAGCATAACTAGCAGTTATGCGATGTGAACTCACAGCAACTTCCATCCTGAAGCCGAAGTCCAGCGCCTCAGTGTGCACAGCTATGCTACTACACTGAACTAACCCCACCTGCTGGTTTTGAATCCTGATGAAATTACTGCATCACTGGAAGGAAAAGGAAGTGATTACATCAGTGCGCCACCACCATAATGAACACAACATTCTTTGATCGTGGCCAAACACAGGCAACAGGAGTGGGAGCGCTAATTCCTTAAAATATAGGAATCACTTTCAGCCAAAACCTATCTACTTCCACAGCACCAGGTTGGAACAACAACCTGATGGAACAGCAACATGGCATTTGACAGAGATTTGAGTAACGAATGGTTGATGTAATGCGTAGGCAATGCTAAAGTTTGATCCACGGAAGCAGGCATCTTAGTCAACTAATCCGCAGCGTCACGTTATCTTAAGAGAGAGCGATGAGCAGGTTGATCCAATACTTATTAAAGTTTACAAGAATGACAGATGATCTTATTTTGATGCTCAGCAACACAGGACAATCACACAACAAATTGAGGAGTTTGATCCACCTCTCGAATCTGTAAAGGCAGAGATGAAGGAATGTACACTTACTATAAACCGATCGACTCCCACAGCTACCTAGACTACACCTTCTCCCACCCTGCCCCCCTGTAAAAACGCCATCCAATATTCCCAATTCCTTCGTCTCCGCCGCATCTGCTCCCAGGAAGACCAGTTCAAATACCGTAGAGCCCCGATGGCCTCCTTCTTCAAAGACCGCAATTTCCCCCCAGACGTGATCGACGATGCACTCCAACGCATTTTCTCCACTTCCTGCTCCTCCGCCCTTGAGCCCCGCCACTCCAATCGCCACCAGGACAGAACCCCATTTGTCCTCACCTCCTACCCCACCAAACTCCATATTCATCGTATCATCCGTCGTCATTTCCGCCACCTCCAAACGGACCCCACCACCAGGGATATATTTGCCTCCCCTCCCCATCAGCCTTCCGAAACGACCACTCCCTCCGTGACTCCCTCGTCAGGTCCACACCACCCACCAACCCAACCTCCACTCCCGGCACCTTCCCTTGCAACCACTAGAAATGCAAACATTGCGCCACACCTCCCCCTTTTTTCCCTCCAAGGCCCCAAGGGATCCTTCCATATCCGCCACAAATTCACCTGCACCTCCACACACATAATTTACAGCATCCGCTGCACCCGATGTGGCCTCCTCTGTGTTGGGGAGACAGGCCGCCTACTTGCAGAACGTTCCAGAGAACACCTCTGGGACACCTGGACCAACCAACTCAACCACCCCGTGGCTCAACACTTCAACTCCCCCTCCCAATCCACCAAGGACATGCAGGTCCTTGAACTCCTCCATCGCCAGACCATAGCAACACGACGGTTGGAGGAAGAGAGCCTCACCTTCTGCCTGGGAACCCTCCAACCACAAGGGATGAAATCGGATTTGTCCAGTTTCCTAATTTCCCCTCCCCTCACCTTGTCTCAGTGAAATCCCTCGAACTCAGCACCGCCTTCCTTACCTGCAATCTTCTTCCTGACCTCTCCGCCCCCACCCCCACTCCGGCCTATCGCCCTCTCCTTGACCTCCTCCAACCTCTCGCATTTCAAACGCCCCTCCCCCAAGTCCCTCCTCCCTACCTTTTATCTTAACCTGCTGGACACACTTTCCTCATTCCTGAAGAAGGGCTCATGCCCGAAACGTCGATTCTCCTATTCCTTGGATGCTGCCTGACCTGCTGCGCTTTTCCAGCAACACATTTTCAGATCTGCGATATTATCCCAACTATAGCTGTTATCTGTGATATTATCCTAATTATAGCTATTATCTGTGACAGGATTGAGAGAGGATTGACAATCAGGATATGAAAGTGCTGGGGTTTGACTGGCTTGAACAAGGTCAAAAATCACACGACACCAGATTATAGTCCAACAGGATTATTTGAAAACCCTAGCTTCTGGAGTGTTGCTTAAACAGGTGTTAGTGAGAGAGGATGATGTTCGATTCAGAATTTATACGGAAAACATCAAAGGGTTGTACTACTCATATGCTTTAATTGAACACACTCGATGGTTTTTAATTCTTTAAATCGTTAGAATGGAGGTGCAGGATTTGATTGATTAATATGCAAATCCCAGAATTTCCTTCAATTCGCTGCCTGGAGGTACTGGGTGTGTGTGTGCGTGTGCGTGTCCATGTGTGTGTGCGTGCGTGTGTGTATGTGTGTGTGTGTACGTATGTGTGAGAAAGAGCGACAGAGAAAGAGAGAGAGAGAGAGAGAATGGTTGTCTCGGGAGGTGGGGAGAACGTGAGTGTATGTAAGGGGGAGAGTGAGAGTGTATGTGTTCAAGTAAAGACATCGACAGATACAGCAGATGCCTTTTCCCATGCATAATCACTCCATGGCTTTCGATCTGTCCCTCTATGCGGCCTTTGTTTCATTTTTTGTGCATGTTGCAGACCAAGACGCAGTAACTACAGTTCCCATGCTCCATCCAGAGTTGGGCCACGAAATCCTCAGATCTCCCTGAATGTCTGAGGCAGTTCACAGCACAACCTGCAGCAAAGCATCCCTAGCACCTCCACCAATTCGTCAATATATAGAGTCAGTTAGAAACCTCTCAGCAAGATGCTAATGCCAATACTTCACAACAATACTCAAGGGGCTTCCTTGTGTTACCAACAGCACGATCAACTGACAGGCACAAACATAGTCCATCAGTGGACAGGCACAGTCCACGTTTCAAAGTCATGCATCAAAGCTACTGGAAACCCCTGTGCAACTTCGAGCACCATATGGAAGTGAACAACAGCCCGACGCACACCATTTCATTTTTTCCTGAGCTTCTCACTGGCAGCACTCGATAGACTGGGAGCTAAGAAACCAAGTCCATGGAAAGATACAGAGGGACAGAAAGATTCACATTAAGAGAGAAACAGGCAATTCATGAACTGAGGACATACGTGGAAACATCGGGGTGGGGGGCAATACAGGGGAGTGAGACGTACTGGAAGTGAATAGCCTTAGAAGGTGCAAATCACAGGAAAGAGGACATTGAATAAAGGCATTTCAAAACCAGTTGAAATGGTTCATTGCATCAAATTCTGAATGGTTCATTGCATCAAATTCACAGAACCATCCCAAACACTGCAAACTGGGACAAGGGTAACAACCCAGCACGGAGAGTTGCGCAGATAATACTAGTGTATTGCTCAGTAAACCAGACTACCTGCCCAGTATGGGAAGTAGTGCAAACCTTTGCCACAATAATACTGCTACGCTTCAACGAGCTATCTGCCTCACAGAAGTAAGCTGTAGCATTCTGTAAGGTAAAGCAGGACAAGACTTATATGTAGGGTCTTGTGAAGTGTTTCCACAGACAAAGACCTTAATAGAGATAATAGAACGCTTGCAGTGTGAAAACAGGACATATAGCCCATCAACGTCACAGTGACCCTCCAAAGAGTGTCCCACCAGACACACCCGTACCCTATCCCTGTAATGCTGCAATTCTATAGTTAACCTGCACATCACTGAATAATGCAGTGCAATTCCTCAAGGCCCGTCCACCGAAACTGCGGATGTTTAGATTATGGGAGGAAAACAGAGCACCTGGAGAAATACACGGAGACGCGGGGACAATGTGAAAACCCCACACAGGCAGCCAGTCGAGGGTAGAATCAAAGCCGGTCCAAGGCACTGTTCTAACCACTGAGCCAATATGCCAACTCAATAATCAACGGAGAGTGACTGCATTCACCCACTTTCCTTTGGATTTGTCACATGTGTTCAGATGTTTCTGAATTCCATTCAGGGACCTCAAACATGACCTTCTTTTCCTTCACTCGAGGATTCACACACCTCTCACCCCAGCCAAATGCCGATAGGTCTGGCCTTCGGCTGTCACCGCTCCATCTCCTGCAGTTTTGCCGTTACCCTTTCCCCTTCTGCCTTGACCACTTCATCCATTAATATCGTACGAACCACAGCTGAAGCTCTTCAACCATGTCGTGTTTTATCTGTTGCTCCCGATGCGGTCTTCACTACATTGGGGAGACTGGACGCCTCCTAGCAGAGCGCTTTCAGGAACATCTCCGGGCCACCCGCACCAATCAACCACATCGCCCCTTCGACCAACATTTCAACTCCTCCTCCCACTCTGCAGAGGACATGGAAGTCGTGGGCCTCCTTCACCGCCGCTCCCTCACCACCAGACGCCTGGAGGAAGAAAGCCTCATCTTCCACCTCGGAACACTTCAACCCAAGGGCATCAATGTGTACTTCAACTGTTTCCTCATTTCCCCTTTCCCCAACTCACCCAAGTTCCAAACTTTCAGCTCAGCACTGTCCACATGACTTTTACGGACTTGTCCTACCTACCTATCTTCTTTTCCATCTATCCACTCCACCCTCTCCTCCCTGACCTATCACCTTCATCCCCTCCCCCACTCACCTATTGTACTCTATGCTACTTTCTCCCCACCTCCACCCTCCTCCAGCTTATCTCTCCACACTTCAGGCTCTCTGTCTTTATTCCTGATGAAGGGCTTTTGCCCAAAACGTCGATTTTACTGCTCCTTCTATGCTGCCTGAACTGCTGTGCTCTTCCAGCACCACTAATCCCGAACAATACTTGTCAATATAATATAAAGCAAATAACTGCAGATGCTGGAGATAGGAAACAAAAACCGTTCTTATGTAGGGTTCCCAGATTTGAAATATTATCTCTATTTTCTTTTCCTACAGCTGCGAGCAGACCAGCTGAGTTTCATCAGTAATGTCTGGAATAGCTAATTTCCTGTTTGAAGTATGCACTAAATTTTACTCCACAGTTTTACCTTCGTAATATAACTCTTACCAGTATATATTTTTTTCTGGACCTGCTGTTTCAAAGCCCCGGGCAAAATATTTCTGTGTAATCTGAGCACTGTGGGCTGTGTTGACATTATTGGCACAGTGGGTGAGATGTTTCCTGAAGCCTTTCTTGATCTCATGGTAATCGAGCTGCCTATTATTCATTCTCATAAAGAGTAATGGTGACAATCTCCGTGAGCCGCCCCTTACACTGATGGAGGGAGAAGGACAATGATCTCCCTAAAATGCTGTATATTCCTCTCAATGATTGAGACTGCTCGAACTCAGGGGAAAATTCAGAGCAGGCAGGCATGGTCTGGTGCCATGGCCCCCACCACTGGTCTTGGGCGAAGGTCAAGTCCTGCTTGTGACCCTCCCCTCCCAGGAGGAGATCTATGCCCATGCGCACAATCTGGGTTTAGGGAGGGGTGTAATGTTCCCATGCCTGTCACTTAAAAACTCAGTATCAAGGGCTTTGCACGGTAGCTCCACATGGACTGTACGTGTCCCAGTGCACTATGGGCTTTCAAAGATGGCACTGATTCCCGGGATGCAGGGTAATTCTGGACTCTTTGCTGAGAGGGAAGGTGCTCTGGGAATGTTGTGTCGAAAGAACTAAGGGAAACCCAATTTGACTTGCATTGTGTGGGCGCGAAAACCAATTAATGTGAGGAGTTGTTGAGATCCATTCCGCCTGCCAGTGCAAATTTGTACCCAAACTCAAATCAACTGGTACGTTTTACACAAAAACAATAAGTGCAAAGCAAAAGAACATAAGAAATAAGATCAGGATTAGACTATCTGCCCCAGCGAACCTGCTGCACCATTCAATCCAATCATGCCTGATATTTTCATGGACTCAGTTCCACTTACATGCTTCATTTCCTGCAATGTTCACATACCTCAATGTTTTCCCCCTAAAAACATGCAACCACGTAGCAACGATTGCTTCACTGGGCATTTTATTCCACAGATTCACAATCCTTTGGATTAGTCAATGCTAAATCTGCTCCTCCTTATTTTCAGGCAATGTCCCGAAATCGTGTTTCACCCGCCCGTGGGAAAAACGCTCTCTATTGCTATCATATTTGTTCTCTTGATGTTTTTCGATTAGATTCCCCCTCATGTTTCTAAATTCTGATGAGTATATTCCAGTCTACTCAATGTGCACTCATCAGGCAACCCTCTCATCTCCGGAATCCACGCAGTCAATCTCATCTATACTCTACACTCCATCCAGTGCCAGTGCATCATTTCTCAAATAAGGAGACCAAAACTGTACATAGTACTGCAGGCGTGGCCTCACCAACACCATAAGCAATTATAACAAAATCTCCCTGATTTTATCCTGCATCCTTTTGACAATGAAGGAATTTATTACCTTCTTATCCTGCAAACCAACTTTTTGTGATTTATACACGAGGTCCCTCTGCACAACAGCATGCTCCATTTGTGAACCCTTTAAATGATAGTGCATTTTACTATTATTCCGAGCAAAATGCATAACCGCAAATTGAAAAACATCATCCTCCATCTGCCAGACCCTTGCCAACTCAGTTAACCTATCTATATGACTCTGCAGACTTACATTGTCCTCTGCAAACTTCGGAGTACAACTCATCTTAATATCGTCTGTGAACTTTGACACAGTGCACTTGTTTCTGAACACTAAATCATCTGTGTAATGCCTTGAACCAATTGATGTCAGATCCCCTTTTTCGATCGTAGAGATGTCCTCCTTTACTCGGAGATCTCCCCCATCTCCTTCACAGTTTGGCAGAACACTTCCAGGTGTACATGTTCTCGAAATTCAGTTCCCAGTATCAGTCATCTTGTCACCATTTCTTTCTAATGCCATTAAATCACACTCATTTACCTTAATATATACATTAATTTCCTCAATTTCGTTCGATAATACAACACACATGTAGACAGACTGCCTTTCATTCAGCCCTTTACCCGATTATTTCCTGATACATTGTCATCTTTGTTCCTCATATTGACCCAGTCACGAAACATTCTGGTATCACCATACTCTCAGAATCAGACCTGATATTTGACGTTTTATTAAGCCCCATCACCATCCCTGGTGTATCCTGCCCCAACGGCAGGACAGACCCACCAGTGGTGGGGACACCGTGGTATACAGTCAGGAAATGAGTTACGCTGTAATTCCCCAGCATTGATTGTGGAATCCGAGAAATCTAATAGTAATAGTTCAGATATTGTCAGGAAACCTCTGGCCGATGCACATCTACTGCGCTCCAAACTACCCCTCGGTGATAACTCAGTTCCCCTCGATGTTGAAAAAAAATCGGAGGAAACACTGAAGCAGCTGTCATGGTGCATATCGGCAACCCTGATACAGGTTAAAAAACGGGACGTGGTTATACAAGCAGAATTTAGGGAGTTATGAGCCAAGTTAAAATGTTGAACTTTAGAGATAGTAATATCAGGATGGCGACCAGTGCTAGTCGTAGTAGGAATGATAGAATAGGCAGGATTAATGCGTGACTTGAGAGATTGTGGAGGAGGAAGAGGATCACATTTTGGCGACATTGTGACTAGTTTTTAGAGAAGAGGGACTATTACAAATTGGACGGTCTTCACCTGCGCTGGACTGGAACCAACGTCCTGAGGGGTGCTTTTGTAAACGCTGTTTTGGAGGATTTAAACTAATGTTGCAGAGGGTGTTGGAACCAAATGGGCAGTTTAGTAGACAGTAAGGGGGTCGTAACTAAAGCCTGTCAGAAACGAGATAATGAAGTCAGCTTGACGAAGGTTAGACTAGGCACGAAGCGGACTCTAAACACAAAGCGACAGATGGTTTCAGGTGTATTTGCTTTAATGTTAGAAGTATAGTAGGTAAGGCAGATGAACGTCGTGCTTGGATGGGTATTTGGGAGTATGATCTTATTGTTATTACTGAGAACTGTTTGAGGCTAAGTTAAGATTGGCAACTAAATGCCCCACGAGAAAGATGCTTCAGGCAGAAAGCGAAGGAGGTAAAAGGAGTGGAGGAGTTGCAATACTGATTAGAGGGAATATCACAGCTGTGCTGCAGGAGGGCATTATGAAGACTCGATCTGGAGGCAATATGTGCAGAGCTCAGAAATAAGGATGGTGCGGTAGCAATGTTGGGCGTGATTTACAGGCCGCCCAACAGTGAGCGTGAGATCAAGGTACGAATAGTTAAACAGAATATGGAACATATACTAGAAACAGAGTGCTGGTGATAGGATATTTTCATTTTCCCAGCAGTGACTGGAATTCACATCGTGTTACTGGTTTAATTGGAGTTAATTAAACATCACAACGATTATTTAATATGATGAGATTTGATACTGCTAAAGAGTCATGATTATGACTTCTAAGAGTAAATTTTAAAACTCTGTCACCAGTTATTGAAAGGCAGCTGTAAAGGAATGATGGGACTGGCCTAAAGAAAAAAGAAATTAGACAATGGCGTGAATGGGGCTGTTCTGATAAAATACAATTACGTCTTATTTTGTTGCAAATACATTCAGACTTTTGACAAAAGTTATGACTGAACAGGAAATTGGAGAAAATTCCATTGATACTTTGTGCTGCTACTAGTGCACTTGTGTACTGAATGTGAAATTGATTGATCCAATGCCGCAAAGCCCAGTCACATTACGTCACCAATTTTAGTGAGTCAACTGGGCAGCTAACTCTTTCCCCCTCAGTTTTGTTTTGTTTGTATTAAGTTTAGTCCCGATACTGCAAGGAAATAAGACCACCATTACTTTGTTATTTTGTTTTAAAGACAACTTCCAGGAAGTTGCTGCTTTTGAGGAAACGCTGGTGCTTCAAATGGCAATATTTCCCATGGTTTCTGCTTTAATAGTGCTTTTTTTAAAAAAAAAAATTGGTTAATTCAGCCTCTAAAGAAAATGATAGTTGTTGCTGTATGAATGCCCTTTTTCGATGGGCAGATATTGGCTTCGCGTTGGTAATCCTACTTGAAGTTGTCTGTTTTATATGAAGTGTCATTAGCACTGCACAAGCCTGGAGTAAGTCAGCACAACTGTTAAAGTATGACCACAGTATTGCATAGTATACAATTTCTTGTATGCGTTCTTAATCTTTCAAAATAAAATTTGATTTCCTTTCAGAACATATCACTCAACAGCAGGTGTGGTCCAATTTGTTTATTTGGAGACGCTAAATTTCGAAGCGCTGCTTCTTCAGCAGTTGGTTAAAGGAGCAACACTTCGAAGGCCAGTGCCTCCAAATCAACATGTTAAAATATAACCTGATGTCATGCGATTTTATAACTTTGTCCACCCCAGTCCAACACCGGCTCCTCAAATCACGTTTACATGGAGCAGAATTTGTAGTGAGCAAAGAGGAGTGTTTTCAAGGGCGGCGTGTTAATATCCAAGTCGGGAAGTGTCTATATGGACCTGGTGTTGGCGAATAAGACTGGTCTGGTGGTTAAGGTTTTCGTAAGGGATTACTTTGTCAGTGGGGATCACATTGTTGTAAGTTAGAAAACAGCCATGGACAAAAACGAGAGTCGTCGGATAGGAAGAGTTCTTAATTGGTGGGAGGCCAACTGTAGCAAGATTCTGCTGCTGGGGAATGTGGTATGGGAGCAACTGTTTGAGGATAAATCCCGATTTGATATTATGGAGGTTTTTAAAGAGAGGTTGATTGAAATATGTTCCTGCGAAAATGAAGCATGGAAATGACAAGGTTATGGAACTATGGAGGACAGGTGGAATTGAGAGAGAAGCTAAGAAGATAAAATCAACGTCTGTAATGTCTAGGCGACTGAAAGCAAATGAATCTTTGGAAGAATATCAGGAAAATAGACCAATTTGAAACGAGGGATTAAAAGGGCTGAAAGGGATGATGATATAACTTCAGCAAGTAAGGTTAAGGAAAATTCCAAAAGCATTTATTCGTATATAGGATTGAGATGGTACTAAGGGAAAGGGTAGGCCCACTCATGAACAAAGTAGGAAAGTTATGGGTGGAATTAGAAAAAATAGCTGAGATTCTGAATGAGTACTGTGAGTCGGTACTGACAGAAGAGAGGGACATAACAAATGTTGAGGTTAAGGACGGATGTTGGATTACTCTAGGTCAAGTCAGCACAAGGATGGAAGAAGTGTTGGATACTTTAAAAGGCACTAAGGTGACATGTCCCCAGGTCCGGATGGGATCTATCACAATTAGTGAAGGAAGCGAGAGACGAATTTGTTGCAGCTATACCAGATGTCTTTGCAGCATCCTTGAACACGGATTAGCAAGTTTTCAGATGACACTAAGATTAGTGCGATAGCAGATAGTGAATGGAACTGTCTGAGAATACAGCAGAATACAGATACATTTGGAGTGTTGGGCAGAAAAATACCAAATAGAGTTCCATCCGAGCAAATGTGAGGTGATGCAGTTTGGAAGACCCAATTCTGGAGTGTACTACATGGTAAACGATTAAAGCCCTGGGGGAAATTGAAGCACAGAGAGGTCTGGGTGTAGAGGTCTATTGTTCTCTGAAGGTGGCAACGTAGTTCAATAACGTGGCCAAGAAGGCATACAGCAAGCTTTCCTTCATTGAACGGTGTTTTGTGAGTTGACAAGTCATGGTGCAGTTTTATAGGACTACTGTTTGGCCCCGATTGGAATACTGCGTGCAGTTCTGGTCGCCACATTAGCAAACGAATTTGGGTATTTTGAAGAGGGTTTAGAGAAAGTTCACCAGGATGTTGCTCTGTATGGAGGGTGCCAGCCATGAAGAGAGAGAGACTATATTAGAATTATTATCCTTCGAAAGACACAGATTGAGGGGGACCATGCTGTGAGTGAGAAAATCATGGGAGGTTCAGACAGGTTGGAAAGTCAGATGCTTTTTTTCCAAGAGTGGAGACTCCATTACTAGGAGTCACGAATTCCAGGTGAGAGGGGAAAAATTTAAGGGAGATAAGCGTGGAAAATTCTTCATGCAGGGGGGCACTTTGCCTGCCATGCATTGCCAATGGGGGTGACAGAGGCGCATACAATAGCGCCATTTTTTATCTATCAAGACAGATACATGAATCGGCAGTGAGCAAAGGGATACATACAGCTTGAAAATAGGTTTAGTTCGAGGGTCTGAATCAGAACAGGCTTGGAAGGCCAAAGGGCTTGTTTCTATGCTGTGACTTCGTTTTAGCTTTTATTCATTGCTACAATTACACAGGACGTACCTTTGGTGTGGGACTACAATGTCAATCACCAAGAGTGTCCCCATAGGCTCACCACTGCCTGAACGGGGCAAGACCTCTAATACACAGCAGCCAGACTGTGGAAAGTGATGGAGGAACCAACAAGAAGGAAACATTATCAACAAACTACTTTTCAGAGATGTCGGAGCAGCCAGCACACATTCGTGGCAGAGGAAAATGCTCAGCTTTATATTGAAGGTACAACCTACTGTGCCATGTGGCAACTCCTCCTCTGTAATACTGACAAATGGAAACTGATTATCCATGAGTCACTGTGGGCTATTAGCAACTGCAGCATCAATGACCTTGCCTCCATGATAAAGAAGAAGTGGATTCACTGACGGTTTCAAAATATTCAGCACCATTCAAAACCTGCACCTATCCTGAAGCAGATGATTCAGCCCATCAAGAGTTTTAAAATGGAACAGCATGAGCCTATTCAGGCATTGTGGGCTGTTACTCAGCAACTGGAGTAGATCTTTTAACGTCTCATGTCTGTTACACAGCAAATGAAAGGGAATATTGCGACACAGGAATACGGGGAGGACTGGTTACTGAGCCAGAAGCAGGGATAAATTCGGATAAATTAGTCTTTATCAGATCAACACAGATTCACTATGACACAGTGACTAGTGCTGAGAGCTCAACTATTTGCAAACTATTTCAATAGTTTTGGTAAATGTAACGAAACAGTAGCTAAATTTGTGGATGAAACTAAAATAGGCTGGAAACTAAGTTATCAAGTGGAGGTAGAAAATCTCTAATTGGATACGCAATTGTCAATAATTGTTCGATAGTATATAATATGGGTAACTGTGAATCTGATTTTTTTCAGGCAGA
Organism: Chiloscyllium plagiosum; assembly: GCF_037043375.1. NCBI lineage: Eukaryota > Metazoa > Chordata > Chondrichthyes > Orectolobiformes > Hemiscylliidae > Chiloscyllium > Chiloscyllium plagiosum. The sequence continues at coordinate 82,101,563 of NW_028270167.1, forward strand.
ATAAAAGGTTGAATATTACGTAAACGGAGACACATTACTGGACGTTTTGACAGTGTGTACTGGAGGGTTCACTCAGTTCCTTACAGACATGGGAAGGGTTGCTCCATCTCATTGATGGTCTGCTTCATGTTGTTCACCCTGGCGCCATTGCTGTCGGTTTTCACGGGATATTTTCATTTCGTCGGTTGACGGTGGGTAGTGATGAGTGGAAGAGTGTTTTAAGCCATGTACCAAAGGGTCTGCCTTTATCTGAGCGTTCATCCTTTCTTTCTACGTGGAGACCCGAAGACAATGAGAATGGTTGGCTGCTTCCAAATGAAGAGGATGTGGCTGCTGCCAAGACAGTGTGTATCCACCAACATGATGCACTGTGCATGGACACAGTGTAACATTAGTACAGTGAGATACGGAAGGCCCAACCACAAGAATGGAAACATAAAGGAAATACATTGCTCGATCAGCTGAAATAGTTACTTATATCAGGTTCTCAATCTCACTTACAGAACAAGCCTGTGTACCAGAAATCCCGAGGAGATATCTATTCAGCATTTAGCACTGCGTTGAGCAAGCTCGACTTGATCCACACCATCAGTCTACTCAGAGTGCAACAATGTGCAGACCATGGCCGTGCATTGATCTACAAACCCGGACGAGATATCTGTCCAGCAAAGAGAGGTATGCAGACCACATCCATGCATTGACCTATAAAACGGGGTGAGATATCTGTCCTGCACAGGGAGCTATGCAGACCACAGGAATATATTGGACCATAAATTCAGACTCGATATCTGTCCAGTACGGGGGTGCTGTGCAGACCACAACACTGCATTCATCGAGAAACACGGAATACATATAGAGTCATAGAGATGAACAGCATGGAAACAGACACTTCGGTCCAACCCGTCCATGCCGACTAGATATCTAAACCTAATCTACTCCCACCTGCTATCACCCCACCCATATCCCTCCAAAAACTTCATATTCATATACCCATCCAAATTACTTTTAAATGTTGCAATTGTACCAGCCTTCTAGTACCAGGAGCTATGCAGACTACAACACTGCACTGACATAAAAACGTGGACGAGATATCTGTCCAGCACAGGCAAATATGCAAACCAAAGCAGTACAGTTGAATTCAGTCTTTTTTGAAGAGTTTGAGCCGAATTTTATTGCATTTTATTGATGTACTTTTCCAAATTATCGTGAGAATTGATTGAAATTTCCCGAAACAAGCCCAATGGTAGTTTTTGGGGCAGTAATGAGTGTGTTGGATTCATACAGACATGGTACTTCGGACGAAACTGATGTATTCCGATTAGCATGTACACACACGTAGTCCCACTTCCCTGCACATAGCCCATATCCTCCGTAACATTGCCTATCCATGTACTTGTCTTACATTGCCTTTGCAATGTTGTTAACAGACCCGACTCAACCACTTCCCCACGTAGCTCATTCAGTATGCATACTACCCTCTGTATAAAAACGTTGTCCCTCAAGTTCCCTTTTCTCCTTTCTCCTCGAACTTTACACTGATGCTTTCTCATCCTCGCTTTCCCAATCCTGGGGAAAAAAAGTTTGTGTTCATTCACCATATACATGCCTCTTATGACCTTATACTCATCCATAAAATACACCTCTGTAAGATACGTCACAGTCTCCTTTGCTGTAAAGAAACAAATACCTACATTGTCCGAACTCTCCCTGTATATCAGACTGTTGACTTAAGGCAACATCCTTGTAAATTTATTCTTCACCTTTTCCAGTTTAATATCATCCTTCCCTTAGCAATTAGGAAATAAGAGGTCAGGTGAACACCCTCTTGCAGTGAAAGCACTTTGAGACCAGTGGCCATAATTCTATTAGCTTGAAAATAGTTCTGGAAAAGGACATTGCCGATCCAAAAGTTAATATTATAAATTGGGGCAAGGACGATTTAGACGGTATTAGACAAGGACTTTAAAAAATGATTCAGGGAAACTGTTCACAGGAAGAGGGACATCTGGCATGTGAGACTCTTTCAGAAGCGACAAAATGAGAGTCCAGTGACACCATGTTCCAGTCAGCGTCCAGTGCAATGTTAGCAGGAGTAGGGAACAAAACATGGTAGGGACTCTGGTCAAGGAAAAAAGAAGGATGCATATGTCAGATCTAGGAATCGGGGGTCAATGAAACCATTAAGGAGCATGGAGGATGTATTCTTATGGGAGAAATCGGGAGAAGAAAAGGGGGCATGAGACAGCTTTGGAAAATAGTGTTTGCAGAGTCAGATAAGATTCCATACGCATATGAATGGCAAAAGCGTAACCAGAGAGAGAATAGAGCCCCTTAAAAATTGAACAGCCATTAATGTCATAGAGTCATTGAGGTGTACAGCACGGAAACGGACCCTACGTCCATCTCGTCCATGCTGATCAGATATCCGAACCCAATCTATTCCCACCTGCCAGCACCTGGCCCATATCTCTCGCAACCCTTACTATTCTTATCCCAATCCAGATGCCTTTCAAATGTTGCAATTGTTCGAGACTCCATTGTTTCCTCTGGCAGCTCATTCCATACACGCACCACCCTCTGAATGTAAAGGTTATCTCTCAGATCTCTTTTATATCTTTCCCGTCTCACCCTAAACCTCTGCCCTCTATTTTCGATGATTCAGAGGAGAATAATTAGGTTTCTGAGATTTATTGTTCGATGTCCTCACATGAGGGCAGTAAAAATGTTACAAGTCGCCACATGTGATGCAATCTTACAGATAAAGATAACAGCTCCCCACCCTGCCTCACCCACCCCCATTCGAACCACCCAGGGACAGAATCCTGGTACAAAGCAGAAAAAATAAAGAAAACAACATTACAATGTAACATATTACATCGTTTCCTGTAAAAGTGGGAAAAAGCAGAAGCATAGTTGACAGTTCAACAAAACAGTTCATAAGTGCCTGGCCAAGCTGGGTTCACATTCCTCACAACGACTTAAGCTTCCCCACTCCTCTGTCTTACAGTCTGTTTCTGCCGATATGTGAGGTCCAATACAAATATATCTCATGAATATTTACTGTGGGGAAAGACATTCAAGCGAGTGAAATCGGGGAAAGGAATCCATGTAGTGATGTTTTGAAAGGAGGCTGCGTAACAGAAGTTGAAGTGCTGGAGGTCTTGAAATGCATAACAGTTGATCAATACCCAAGACCTGTTTGTGTATGCCAGGTCATTGTGGCAAGCACGGGAAGAAATTGCAGTGCCACTAGTTAAGATACTTGTGGTATTCCTCAGAGTTCTGAGGATGAGTCACTGTACCCGACAAATTAAATCTGATTTCTCCGCACAATATTTTAAATGATGTAATGGGACGGGAGATTTGAGATATAAGGATAGAATGGATACTGCGGGATTATTTTACCTTTTTGCGTGGGTGGTGATGAGATGACCTTGCAGAGGTTTATAAGAGCATGGGGTACATGGATAGGGTGTATAGCTAAGGTCTTTACTGTACGGTACAGGTGTCCAAACCAGGCAGGATAAGTTGAGACGGAAGAGATTTAAAAGGTAAATAAGTTGCAGCTGTTTCTCAGACAAGGTGATGTGCATATGTAACGAGCTGTCAGTGGAGGTGGCACAGGCGTGGACAATTACAACATGTAAAACACAATTGAATGGGGACAGGAATCATAGTTTCAAAGAGGTATGTGCCAAGTGCAGGCAAATCGGATGAATTCAGTTGAGAAAACGTGGTGAGCATGGACAAGTTGGACTGAAGCGTCCTTTTGCTTTTTGAATGTCTCTAAGTGTCTTTGACTTTATAATGTCTCTTTCATCGAGAATTATCCAAAGCCCTCAATGCATTTCCAGGTCAAAAAATCTCTTTAAATACTTACAATCATCTCCGAACTTTTTTAGAGTATTCCTGACATTGATTTGGTGCTGTGGACCACGGCAGTAGTAGCAGAATTGTATTCAACGACAATCTGTAACTTTTTGGCTGAGATAATTCTTCAGTCTACCATGACCATCAAGCCGATCTATGGTTGAGGAACGAGTGTAGGTGAATATTCAAGGGTCAGAACAATGTGTACCTACACCTGATGGCAACCCGTGAATGCTACCGCACTTGACCGCTTTCATTCCAAACAGCAGGACTAACATATGATGGAGAGGGCGAAATGTTCCCAACACCAACAGACGAAGAGTCCTTTTACATCCAGTCGTAAATGGTGATGGAAACAACTCACTGAAGGAGACGTCTTCACAAACATACCGTTGCTAAATAATGGAACAGCCCTTTCCATCGGTGTAAAAAACAAGGATGTAGTATCTGCAATATCTTCAGACAGAAGTGTTGACTGGACGATTCAACTCACGCTCATCACAGAATCACAGATACCTGTCTTCAATCAATTTGATTCGCTGACAGTAACATGAAGAAACAGCTGAACACAATAGATACGACAAAGGCAATGGGCCCTGACACCATTCCTGCAATAGGAGTGAAGACTTGTGCTGCACACCAAGCCGTGTCCCTGGGGATGCTGTTTCATTCCAGCACAAACTCTGACATCTCCTTGGCAATATGGAAAGGTACTCAACTATGTCCAATCTCCAAAGAGGGGAATAATCACATTCTGACCAATTAGCACCCCTCGATCTCATCACAACAGTCAAACTTCTGGAAGTTATTTTTTCAGAGCTGTTAAGCAGCACAGAAATAACCCGCTCAGTGAGGTTGACAGTAGATAACCACGTGGAGATGGGGCTGTTGTGGAAATGTCACTGGAATATTAATCCACACCAGGCTAATGCGCTGGCAACTGGTGGAAGTTAAGTACAAGTTAAAAAATCAAGATGTAAAATCTGCTGTCAGTAATAGTCACGTTGAAGCCAATGTCGCTGGAAACTCAAATCTGCTTCTCCATTGTACTTTCAGGAAGCAAATATTCCGTGTTTTCGTGGTCTGATTGAAAAGTGAGTCCAGACACACAGACATGTGATAAACCCTTCAATGCTGTCTGAAAAGGCAAAACAAGAGACTCAACTGTAGCAAAGTGCTCCGAGGGATTAACAGATTAAATCGGTCAGAACACCCGTCAACAGCCTCGATATCCGACAAGGGAATTAGAAATACAGTCCAGTCGACCCTGCAGACCCTCCTTCCTCACATTCGAGAGCTTGTTGCAACATTTACAGCACATTCACATAGACTGCACAGAAATACCAAGAAAGGAGTAGGTCATTCAACAAATTAACATTCCCCCATTCTAGTACATGACTGAGCATCTTCCCAATGTATTTTCCCGCTCAAGACATGTATTAATTGTTGTGATTGCTCTTTGGAAAAATGTGAAGTAGGAACTACAAACTTCCCTTCAGTCCAAAGAGTTTTCTATCCCATAGATAGCTAATTCTCTATCACAACAAAATACTACTTCTCCCTCCGTATCCCTGTAGTGTCTGTACGTCTTGATTGATATCAACTGCCTTGGCGTCCATAGCCTTATGTGGGAGAAAATTCATAGTTTGCCCCGTCTCTAAGTGTATGCATTTATTGTCATCTCAGTGTAGAATGGCCTCCCTGTACCTAACATTGTGGCCCCTTTATTTTAAACGAACCAGTCAGGGGAATTATCGTCCCTGATTCCAATCTGACTTGTCCTGCAGTGATTTAGATATTTCACTGATTTCTCCTGTGCCCATGGAATACAGGCCCAGTCGACTCAAACTCTGATTTCACAAAGATCCTGTCATCATAGAGGTCAGTCTGGTTATCCTTCGTTGCAATCACTCAATGTCAGATTTGTTCTTTGGTCGTTCAGGAGACCAAGACTGCACACAATACTGAACAACGTTCGAAAAAAGATCGCACCAAGGTCCTGTACCGCTGCAGATAGGCACGTCAACACCTGTCCTCAAATGCCCATGAATTAAAGGTTCACACACCTTTTTTTTTAACTGCTTCCTTTTCCTGCAATATTGTTTTCAGCGATTGGCGTGCAGGAAGATTCAGATCCTTTGCAATGTTACAGCTACACACTTGCTTGGTCCATATACACTAGTCCAAAGATATGCAGGTCAGGTGAATTGGGCACACTAAATTGTCCAAAGTGTTAAGTGCACTCGCCAAAGGGAAACGGGTCTAGGTGGCTTGCTGTTTGGACGGTCGGTGTGGACTTGTTGGTCCGAAGAGCCAGTTTCCACACTGTAGGGAATCTAATCTATTCAGTATGCCAATGCCATTCTCAGTATCGACCCATGACTTTAGAACTCACTGCCCTGCATTGACCTCAGATGTCTGCGCAGAAGGAAACAACAAAGAGCATAATTCACTTTATACAGTAACGTTTTTCAACCAACCACTTTCAAAATAGTAGGCTGAAATATATTGTTCTGACAATGGGCGCAACTTCACATCTACCCACAGTATTCTCCTTCTGCCACGTAGTTCCACATTCACTCCACTTGCCTTCATCACCTTGGAGATTTTTTTTTATATCCAGTTCATACACTCACAATCCAACGTCCTTTAGTACCGTCAGAAAACTGGGTTACATTACATTTGATTCAATCAACCGAATGCTGAATGTCTATTGTGAGCAGCTGGTGACCAAACGATGGTGATATTCCCTGACATCTTCTGCCCTTGTCCTCCTGGATTGACGTGGTCATGGTTTTGCAAGATGGTGTCTGCGGATCTTTGATGAATCAGTTCAGTGCAGCTTGGAGATAATATGAACTGATGCTGATGAGAGTTGATGCCGGAGAATGATGGATGAACTGATAGTCAAACCGGTTGCTTTGCCCTGGATGGTGTGAAGCATCTTGAGTATTGTTTGGACTGGACTTCATCCAGGCAGGTGAGCACTATTGCAACACATGCCAGTCAAAGTTTAAATACTTCGTTTAACATCAACTGTGATCTACTGCTGACTGTCTACCCTTATCAGTTTGATAAAAAAAAACCTTGTTCCTTAAGTTCGAAACATCTCATGAACTTTCGTCCAGTTACCATTTTATTTATATTATTGAAATATTTACGGTGCTTTCCGCTGTGAGGAATCATGTAAAGTACTGATGTGAATTATCCGTCTGTTCTCTGCACTCAATTCCACGGTCACGACATTCAAATGTTCTCAACATACTTTCTAAATTTGACTTCTGCCAAAAGTCTCACACTCATGTTGATTTTTTTCTTATATATGTACAGAAATCTCATGATGCTTTTGCAAATATTCATTGCTAATTTACTTCCGTAATACTTCCTACCTTTTTTCTCAGCTGTATAGATTCAGTTAGCGCAGACGCTAACTCTGATCCAACTTGTCCATCTGGCCAAGTTTTCCAAACTTTACATTCGCTACAGTGTGGAACAGGCCCTTCGGTCCAGCAGGTCCACACCGCCCCTCCGAAGAGAAACCCACCCAAAACCATTCTCCTACCCTATATTTACCCCTGATGAACACTGTGGGCAGTTTAGCATTGCTTATTCACCTAGAACTGCACATCTTTGGGATGTGGGAGGAAACAGGAGCACCCACAGGGAGAATGTGCAAACTCCACACAGATAGGCGGGAATCGAACCCAGGACTGTGGTGCTGTGAGGCACAGTGCTTACCATAGAGCCACCTTGCCGCCCACTTAATTATCCCATGTGTTTGAACTTGGCCCAAATACCTGTAATCGTTACAATTCATAGGATTGTCCAAATGTCTTTTAAATGTTGTTGCTGCACTTGCATCTATCACTCTTTCTCTGGCAAATCATTCCATACAGGCATGAGCTTTTGCGTGAACAAGTTGTCACTTTGTCCCTTTGTAATCTTTCCCCTCGCAACTTAACCCTCTTCCGTCTATGTTTGAACACGCCTACAGTGTGGAAAACACCTTGGCTATTTACCCTATCCATGTCTCTCATGATTTTATAAACTTCGAGAATGTCACCCCTCGACCTCCAACATTCCATGTGATAATAACTTCACGAAAAAGCATTTAAAAAAAAAACACTGCAAATTTGAAACTATATTTAAAATGACAGGTGAACAGCACTTCGCCGGACACATCATACTGTTATTTGTTTTTCTTCATATTGCAATGCTAAGGCAGCATGAAACGTTTCATAGTGCCAATATGAAGCCAAGCACCTGAGTTTTTTTTTCTAAAGGAGCTGATGATCTCACCAGTGAAAAAGCATTTCTCCCAGATCTATATAAGAAAGGGAATTCTTCCATTACACGGTTAGCCTCCACTTGCCTTAAGCAAAGTGAGACGAAGGCTGAATATAGTTTTTGAAACTTGCATGAAAGTATGGATTCTGTACAAAGCATGAAAGATGTATTCAATAAGGTTTACTCCAAGAAGTAAACTTTCAAGAATGAAATGTGAGTGGAAGATGTCAAACAGCATGAATGGAGAGACTGAACCACACTGAGACCAGAGGCAGAATGGAAGCACAAAACTCAGATTGATGCAAGTGCATAGACGACAGACTTAATTAAGCAGCTCAAGGTGAACTGCGTGACAGTCATGTCAAGGATTGCTCTGTAATTTGAGAAGGAGAACAAGGAATCAGAGATATTGTTATTAGCATTGAGTAAAGCTTACTACAATGACACAAGGGAGAGCTAGAAAGAGTCAGTTGGAATTCAGCAGGAAACAAGGTCGAGCAGCAACCGCAGGGCCTTCTGGAGATAATTCAGGAAGCACAGCTGACATTCCTGCCTATCACGTGCTTCTGGTCCCAGAAATAAACCCCCTAAATCGGTCCTGACAGTAAGGCTCGCCAGTTTGTGAGTGAATACTCTCCATGAAAGACCGTGTCACATATGGATGCATCATCTTCTTGTTGAGTCTTTCTGTTTGATCAGAAACAATAATTGCTGAGTGTTACTGGACATATGTTTGTATGTCTGCCCATGCATGCCCACTGACCTTGCTTTCGGTCTTTTTCCACATCCTGCATCAGAACAGATATAAGCCAGCAATCCTCAATCTCTGTGCCTAGTTCATTTCTAACATTCAGGAAACATCTGCATGTGAGTGACCATGTTCTCCTAATTTCTCTATCGCTGTCATTTTTGTGTGCTGATACCATATTCCCGTGAGCAGCCTTTGATATGACCTCCTTTTCCTTCAAAATAGAAATCCCCTTAAATGTGGTAGAATGAGCCTCTAGCTGTGACTGTCCCAACTTCTGGGGTTCTGGTCTCACCCCTTGCCCTCCTTCCTCGAACAATGACAGAGATCCCTTTGTCCTCACTTCCCACTGCAGTAGAATCCACATTCACAGAATATTCGTAATCTACTCCCACCACCCCCTGCATGACAGCGCCATCAAACACATAAAATATTGAATATTACAGCGCAGCACAGGCTCTTCGTATCTCGACGTTGTGCCGAACTGTGAAACCAAGCTGAAGCCCGTCTAAACTACACCATTTTATTTTCATACTTATATAAATCCAATGACAATTTAAATTCCGTTAATGGTGACCAGTCTACTCCTGTTGCAAGTAGTCCGTTCCACGATTCTACTACATTCTGATCCAAGAAAATACCACTGCCATCTGACCGATGTCTGTCACCCCTGAATGTAAAGCTATTTCCCCTCGTGTGAGCAATCACCATCCGAAGTAAAATGCGCCCACTGTCTATGCTATCTAAACATCTTCTTATCTTATATGTCTCAATTAATCACCACTCAACCTTCTCTCCATGACTTTATCAGTCTCAAGTTCCTCAGCCTTTCCTTGGAAGACCTTTCCTGCATTCCCGGCAGCATCCTATTAAATCTCTTCTGAACAGTTTCGAAAGCATCAACGTCCTTCTTGTCATACATGGGATTGTGTGTACTTTAGTGGTTTGGATCAGAAATTGGCGAGCTGAAAGCAGACATTATCGGTTAGCCGAAAACATCCTTCAGCACGATCCACAACTCTACCGAAGTCAACCACAAATTTCCGAATCCATCCTTCTCCGCTCTCATCCAGGTCATTTATGAAAATGACAAAAAGCAGTGGCCCCTAAAGAGATCCTTGCCGTATACTAAATGTAACTGCACTCCAGAATAAACCTTTCCTCGCATCCTCCACTCTTTGTCATCTTTCAGTTTGCCAATTTCTAATCCAAACAACCAAATCACCCCCAATCCCATGCATCCGTATTTTGTGCGATAGTCGACCGTGGGGAACCTTATTAAACGCCACATCAACCGTTTTACCCTCATCCAAATGTTGGTCACCTACTCAAAGAACTCAAATGCGATTTGTGATGCATGACTTATCCTTCACAAAGCCGGATTGATTATCCCTAAACAATTTATTCTTTTCTAGATAATTTTAAATCCTTCCTATTATAACCTTGTTCAACACTTTACCCACAACCAAAGTAATGCTCACTGGTCTATAATATCAGGCGTCGCCTCGACTCAGCTTCAGGACCAAGGGAACAACACCCTACCGTCTTCCGGCACTATCCCTGAAGACAATGAAAACATAGACATCAAAGCCCAAGTCTCTGCAATCTCCTCCCTGACTTTCCAAAGAATTCTAGGATAAATCCCATCCAGGCCAGGGCACTTATCCATTTTCACACTTGTCAGAATATCTAAAAAGTCCTCTTTGTGAACCTCAATTCAATCGCGTCTAGTAGCGTGTATCTCAGTATCCTCCTCGACATGTTCGTTTTCCAGTGTGAATGCCGACGAAAAATATTCATTCAGCGTTTGCACTACCTTCTCTGACTCGATGAACAGCTTTCCACTACTACCCCACTCCTATTGGCGATAAAAGCCTTCTAGTCATTTTTTTTCCTGCCAAACCAATAGAAAGCCTGAGGGTTTTCCTTGATCCTATCCGCCAATGCCTTGTCATGCCCATTCCTGACTACTCTGCCCTACAGCTTTCGGACTTCTCTGGCGAGATTTTAACTGTCAAGCAGCCCAATTGAGCCTTCATGTGTCATCCTTATATCAGGTTTCTTTTTCTCTGGACAAGAGCTTCAAACAGGGTGACCATTCCATTCCTGCTTCCAACCTCAGTCCATCCTACGTTTGTAGACGATTCCATGAACGATTTTTCTATCTCTCCCATCTTCCCCTTCGGATCATTGTCCGCATTTCATATATTTCCACTCCATTTGTAAAATTCTCGATCATTTGAACACTTTTAGATTTCCCCCGTCGCGCCTTCCCATGCAATTGCAGGATCTGAAAGACTTGCTTAATATCTCTTCCAACCTCTTTGTCCGAGGCCCCAAACACACCTTCCATATGAAGCAGCATTTCACTTGTCATGTTTCAGTCCAGTTTCCTGTCATTGCTGTTCAGAATGCAGTCTGTTTTACACCGGGTAAACCAAACGGAGACGGCTTTGAGTAAAGCTGTCACACCATCTTTTGGAATAATCCTAACCTTCATATTGCTTCCCACTTCAATAACTTAATTTGCGCTGATGTGAACATTTCAGCCCTGGGCTTCTGCAATGTTTCAATGAAGCACAACCAAAGGTCGAGTAGAACCTCATTTTATATTTTGGGACTGTATAGCCTATAGGAAATTATGCTCAATTCCATAACTGCACAGCTCGACCTCACCATATCCGTACTCCATTTTCCTTACATTCTCCCTTTTGGCCTCCCTATTACCTTGCCTGGGTCTTGTTTATCTGGCTGCAATAGAGAGAACCCATTGCCCCATGCACCCCTTAATTTTCACCCAGTTTATACCTGTTTGTCTTTCACCACAACTAAACGGCCATTCTTCTGTGGCATTGTGCCTCCACATCCTGTATTTCCCATCACCTCCCTCCACTTCTGTCAAGTTCTGTAAAAGCCAATTTTACGGTCCATTTTCTCTTCTGAAAAGTGGTCCCGCTGGACTTGATAAGTTATTTCTGTTTGACATTCGCAACAGATGCTGCCATACCTTCTTATTTTCACCAGAAATTGATGTTTTTGAACAATTCAAAAGATGTGTGTTCAACCATGAAGCACCGTACACTGGGGAGTGAAGGATAATAAAAGGTGTGCAAATTCATTTGTTCTGAAACGACATAAGGCTGGAATCACCGACCCGAGCTCTTAATCATATTCGGGCAGAGAAAGAGAGGGAAACACATCATTTCAAACAGAGAAGATAACAAAATTCGAATGAAAGGTTTCAAGTGAATATGTTGCATAGTTTTGCGGAACGTGACACCATGGACAGACCCTCAGACGAATTAGAATATTGAAATGGATGTGTTACCATATTAGATGTCAGAGTGGGTAAATGGGTACAGGGGTGATCGTTGTATGGCTCTCGGTGTGCCTTCGGGGACAGACAGCAGACTTGCACTGCAGATATTTCAGCGCAAACTGGTATTCATGTGGTACTGTGCACCACATCGGAACAAAAGCAGAATTGTAATCAAACACAATCTGTAACGTTTTTGTGGAAATAATCCCTCAGTCTACCATTACCATCAACCCAATCTATGGTTCAGTGAGAGTGTGGGCAAACATGCCAGGGTCAGGACCAAGTGTACCTAAACTTGATGACAAACCGTGAAAGCTACCACATTTAACTGCTTACATTCCAAACTGCAAAAATAACATCTGAGAGAGAGGGCGAAATGATTAAAAAAGATCTGATCGAATTTTTGCATTCCTGCCACAACCAGACAGAGCTGGAGTTGAACTCCGAAACATCTGACAAGACAAAATGAGGCACAAATATTATGTTTAATCAAACAATTACTCTTGGAATTAGGATAGGTCTCATTTATTGTACAGTGGGCAGTTAAGAGTCAACCACATTGATGTGAGTCTGGAGTCACATGTGGGACAGAGCAGGTATGGATGGAAATTTCGTTCCCTAAAGGGCATTAATGAATCTGATGAGTTTTTCCAACAATCGACAATGGATTCATGAGCATTATTAGACTCTTAATTCCTAACATTTATTGCATTTAAATTCCCCAATCTGCTGTGACAGGATTCGAAGTCATGTCATCAGAACATTACCAGGACTGCTAGACTATCACCACTAAACCATTACTTTGGCATTCCCCTGAAGAATGGAACAGCCCTGTATATCGCTGTAAAGAGAAGGATGCAATGTCTGCAGCATTCTCTGCCAGAAGTGTTACGTGACGACATAAACAGAATTACAGATCCCCGTCTTCAAATAATTCGATTGCTGCACATCAAGAAACAGCTGAATACAGTAGATACAACAAAGTCAATGGGCCCTGACACCATTCCTGCAAGAGACCTGAAGACTTCTGCTGGACCATAAGCCGTGTCCATGGGAAGCTATTTATTTCCAGCTCCAACATTGGAATCTCCCTGGTAATTTGGAAAATTTCTTAAAAATGGTCAGTCCCTTGAGAGGAGAATAATTACAATCTGACTAATTGCCACTCCCTCGCTTTCATCACGATAGTTAAACTAGTGGGGGGTCTTCTTTCAAATTCCAAAGAAATAACGTGCTCAGTGAGGTTTACGATAGGCACTGTCATGGAAATCTCACTGAATTTCTAATCCTGACCAGACTAATGTTGTGGCAGGTGGTGGATGTTAAAAACAATTTCAAATCTAATGCCAGTAATATTGACCTTGACGCCAATGTCTATGGTAAACATCAATTTCATTCCTCAATGTACTTTCATGAAGGAAATCTCTCCTGCCTTCCTGGTTATGGCCTGAAAACGACCTCAGACACACAGATGTGTGATAAAAACTTCAATGGTCTGTGAAATGGCCAAGTAAGATATTCAACTGCATCAAACTGCCCCGATATCTTAAAGGGTAAGCGCTGACAGAACACCCGACTCCAGACTTGGTATTGGAAAAGGGAACAAGAAACGCAGTCCTGGCCCTACTTCCGAACATCAGAAAGCTTCTGACAACATTTAGAGAGTTTTCCCACAGACTGCACAGAAACGTCCGGAAAGGTGGAGGCCATTCAATGCATTGAGCCTGCCCCATTCCAGTTCATGGTCAATCAGCTTCTTCATTTTTTTCCCAAACACAGTGTACTATAATCCTTTGAAGTTATTAACTATTGGAAAGATACAAAGTCGGAACTGCAGTCGACCCTTTAGTCCATCAATTTTACTTCCCACTTCAAAAGATTGAGGGCTGATCCTCTATCTCCACACCATACACCGAGTGCAAACTCATGTATTTCGTGTCCAGAAATCCTTACTTATATTCAATGCTTTGGCTTCCGCAGTCTTATGTGGGAGATAATTTCCTAGCTTGACCAGTCTCTGTATGCTGATATTTGTTCGCATCTCAATGCAGCTTCTCCCGATGTAATTAATATGGTAGCACCTTGGTTTAGACTTCCCACCCAGGAGAATTGCCAGGATTTTATATACTTCACGGAGATCTCCACTCATGTTCCTGAACCCGATGGAATAACGGCCCAGTCGACCCAAACTCTGCTCCCATTACAGCCTGTCATCCCAGAGATCAGTCTGGTCATTCTTCGCTGGACTCCCTCAATGTCAAGTTTGCCCTTTGTTTGAGAGTAAAACTGGATACAAGACTGCACAATGTCCGAGATGTGGTCTCACTAAGGCCTGTACAGCTGCAGAAAGACACCCTTAATCATCCAGTCCATCCCACTTGAAGTGGAGATCAACACATCAATTATCGTCCTCACGGCTTTGTGTTCCTGCAATATTGTTTTCAGTAATGGTATGCATTGAAATCAAGATCCCCTTCAATGTTCCAGCTACCCACTTGATAGATCTATGCACACTGGTCAGTGTGCCAATGCCATTCCCAATATTAACTCCTGGCTTCAGAACTGCCATTCATGAGCTTCGGAGTTCACTGAAGAAGTCAACTAACGTATGCACATAAGAATTTCATAATCCAACATGTTTACATTAATATCTATTGAAATGATAACCAGCCATTCTGTTTTCTAACCAAAGTACTTAAGGCAACGCCCATCCATATTGCTCTTCCTTTTCCACGTATTGGCCTATCCAGTTTACTTGTTTCAATCACATTGGAACGTCTTTAAATGTTCCTCACCAACTCACAATCTCACTTTTATGGTATCAGCAGATTTGGAAAGATTGCATTTAATACCCTCGAACAAAGGTGTGATCTGCTTTCTGAGTATCCAGGGCCCAAATATCAATTTCTGGATTATCCCGCCAGTCCCCGCTTCCACTCCAAGTTCTGAATCAAATTCTGTAAGTTATCTTAAGCAGGTTTAAGGTGGATATCCCAGGAGTGGTACAGCCAGTCAAACGTTTAGTTTTAACGCAACAATAATTCTTTTAAAGATCATCAAAAAAACCACAAACAAAAGAGGATAGAATTTTGAATAACTTAGCCTATCTGAAAACTGAACCCATTATCGCTAATGAATGAAATTGCTCAAAGTATTTGCAACAATCCACATAAACACCCATGGCAATAAAAGGAAAAAAAAATCCAAACACAGGTTTTTGCAGGAGAGATGTCGTAGAGTGGGAGGATCAGCGCGGTATTGCTTCTTTGGGTTCAGCATTTTCACAACTGGCTCCCTACTTTCAGTGTTGAGCCAGCCTGATAAACGCCAAACCAAACAAACTAAAGCAGAGGAGCAGGTGCAGGCCATCTGACCCTTCCAGCCTGCTCCACCACTCAAAAGGATTATAGAATATTTTTTCACGAATTCCCATCCACTTACCTTCGCTCTCATCCTATCCCTTAATTACTTTACTGCTCAAAAATATCTATCTTTGCTTTGAAAACGTTTACTGAAGTAGCGTCAACTACTTCACTTAGCAAAGAATTCCATCGGTTTACAAGCCACTCGGTGAAGAAGTTGGTTCTCAATTCAATCCTGAATCTGCTCTCACTAACATTGTGACTATGCTCTTTTGTCCTAGCTTCACCAGCCATTTGAACCATCTTCTCTACTTGTATCTTGTGCCTTCCCGTCATAACTTTATATATTTCTACAACATCCCCCCTCGTTGTTCTAAATTCCAATGAATATATTTCCAGACTAATCAGTATCTCTTCATACATCAACACCTCAACTCCAGAATCTAACTAGTGAACGTATTCTGCTTTCCCTGCAGTATCAGTATATAATTTCTCAAGGAAGGAGAACAAAACTGCGCACAGTACTCCACGTGTGGCCTTACCAGCACCCGATTCAGCAGCAACACCAACTTCTTGCTTTTCATCTCAATCTTTGCAACATGATGGACAAAAATTGTTTGCCTTCCTAAGTACCTGTTGCACCTGCAGACCGACCTTCTGTGAGTCATTCACAAGGATACCCAGGGTCCCTCTCCATAGCCGTATTCTGCAAAATTTTATCATTCAGGTAATAGTCCTTTTTACGGTTACTCTTCTGACAATGATTGACTTCATGTTTATTACCATTGTGTTCCATCTGCCCGATGTTTGCCCACTCACTTTTGGGATCTATATTACTCTGCATAGTTTCACAGTCCTCTGCACACTTTACTCTGGCCCTCATCTACGGTTCAACTGCAAATTTTGACACCCTACACGTGGTCCACAACTCCTCCTCATCTTTATAAAATGTGAATAATTGCAGTTCCAACACCGATTCCTGAGGCACTCATCGAGTCACTGATTGCCTGCCAGAATAACACTCATTTAGCTCCACTCTCTACTTCCTGTTAGTCATCCAATTCTATGTCCAAGCTAATATTTTACCCCAAACGTCATGCATTCTTATCCTATGCAGCGGCCTCTTGTGCAGCACTTTGTTAAACATGTTTTGGAAATCTCGGTTCACCACAGCTACAGGGTACCCGGCGCTCTCTTTTCTAATAATGTCTTCGTAGGTTTCCAGAAGATTTGTTCAGCATGTTGTGTCTTTCATTAAATCCTGCTGTGTCTGCTCAACGGGACAATTTCTCTCGAGATGCCTTGCACTTATTCCGTGGTGATGTCCTCAAGCATCTTCCCCACATAAGAGGTTATACTAATTGGTGTACAATTGCTGATCTTTTCTCCAACTCCCATTTTAAATCGTGATGTCACATTCACTGTTTTGCAATCCGCTGGAACTTCACTAGAGTGCAGCTAATTTTGGGAAATTAGCGCAAGTCCATTTGCTATTTCTCCCTCCATCACTTTTCGTGTTCTGAGATGCATTCCATCAGGTCCAGGAGGCATGCCTATCCTCAGCTCCATCAGGGTTGCCCAACACCGCATTTCCGTAATAATGATTGTTTCCAGGTCCTCACCTACCTTCATCTCTTTATCAAATACTGACATGTTATTACTCACACACTTTGAAGACCGTCACAAAATACCTGTTCAATGCCTCTGCCGTTTAATCAGATCCCATTACTAAATGAACCTTCTCTTCCTCGAAAGGACCAACGTTCATTTTAGCCATTCTAAATCGTTTTATGTATTTATAGAAACTACCGTTCTCTATTTTTATTTTCTGCGCTTTTTCTCATGTTCTATCTTACCTTTCTCTATGCTACTTTTTCTGGCTTTCTATTGACGTTTACAATTTTCCCAATCTTCCATTTTGTACGCACTTTGGTCACTTTGTGTGCCTTCTCTTTCAATATGATAGATTTCCTTAATATCCTTAGACACGCATGGCAGACTACCCCTTTTGTCACAATCCTTCCTTTTCACTGGCATATATATTTGCTTTGGACTTTGAAAAAACTGTTTTTAAGTCCTTCACTGCTCGTTACCTCTCTCACCGCAAAGTATTTGCTCCTAATCTACTTTAGCCTAAGTCCTCCCTCTCTCTCTATTACAGTGTGACCTGTTTAAGCACAGGACCATAGAATTGGATTTTATTTTCACAGTCTCTCTCTCTATTCTGAATTCAACCAGATTGTGATCACTCCTTCCAAGAGGATCTGTAACCAAGAAGTCATTAATTATTACTTTCTCATTACACGGGACTACACCTAGGACAGCTAGCTCCTTATTGTACAAATTGTATTTTGACGTTCAAAACATTCCCTCACAGTCATACCCAGAGTTTTCGGAAACACTGCTTTTCCGACATCTCTGAATAAAGAAAAAACACCAAGGACAGCTTAACTTTGTTAAAGGAGCAGCTTTGTCACAACGCTCGACTTGGGATATCATCAAAAATGTTTTGTGAAAATCAAAATTCACAACATCCATTGCTTTACCCATAATTTATTTACTACTCTGTTTGTCAAATATGATTTGCCTTTAATAATTCGATATTGCCTTCACCTATGTTCATTACGTTATAATTAATTCAATTTTCAAAGTTCCCTGGTAATGCATCCTTTAGAATAGACTTTTGTATAGTTGTGACTGCTTCTTTGGTGCTCAGCAGACTGCAGTTTCCTGCTGTCTCCCTGCCTCATTTTGAAATATTATGGTGGTATTTGCTTCTCTCAAACCTGAAACTTCGGTTCCAGAAAACCATCACTTCCTGTCTTAATCTGTTAAGTAGTTGATTTTCCACAATCATACAGTCAGAGAAGCATGGAATCTGTACCGTCAGAAATACAACACCGTCTTCGCTCTCCCACATTCCGACACAAGACCCGTTGCCGTGAAGGTTATGATACTATAGGTGCTCGCCCAATTACTTTTTTAAACCATTTTTTGTGACAAATGCACAGTCATGAAGTGCATTCCAAATTCACAACATCATCTGGGTGAAAACAATCCTCGAACCCTTTCTGAACCTCGAAACCTTCACTTTCAAAAGTGTATTCCCTAGTTCTTGATCCTTTGATTAAAAAGATTAGCTGCTGTCTGTTCACTTTGTCCATTCTCATCGAAATTTATCCTTCCAAATCCCACCACCCCCAGCCTTCTCTGCTCCAAAGCAAATGACCCGAGATTATCAGGCCTCTCTTCATAGCTGATATGCTCCATCGCAGGGAACGTCCTTTTGAATTTCCTCTGCACCCCAATCAGTGCAATCACATCCTTCCAGTAATGTGGCTCGCAGAACTGTACACATTATTCCATCTTGGCTGAAACATTTTTATATCGCTCTTACAATCTGCACCTGGATGAGTAAACGCTATATTTACTACTCCCAGTGACTTCTTAATAACCGATCACCCTGTTCAGTCACATTCATAGAGTTGTGGAGAAACACCCTCTGAGCCTCCTAGTATGCTGTCACTCCCCGTCTGGTTCCTTCTTCCAAATTACATCACCTCATATTTATCAGGGTTCGAGTCCACGTGCCATTTATCTTCCCTTCTGAGCATTCTTTCTATATCTTCCTGTAACATAAGACCCTCCCTCTCAGTGCCAACCACCCACGCAATCTTACTTACCACACTGATCGCACTGGTGATTCCACATTCACACCAACGTCATTTATGAATACCACATGTAATAAGGGGCACAGCAGTGATCTCTGTGGTACAGTAGTGTATGCCGGTTTCCAGTAGCACAAAGAGTATTCTGCCGCCAGCTGTGTACTTTCGTTGCCCTAAAACTGTTGGAATACTCACTGGTCTCTACTTTCCTGGTTTATCTCCTCCAGCCTTCCCATCAAGGGTGTTGTCCAGTCTATGGCACGACCTCTGTGAACAGATTCTATTAAAATGTTTTCATCAGCGCCGTTCCTCCCTTGTCTCCAACAGCAGTTCCTCCCTTGTCCCCAATACAATTCACCCAGGCATAGGGACTTTTCCAATGTTATACCAGCTAAAACCTTCAAACCCTATTCGCATCTTATGACAATCTGTCAAAGAGTTTTCCAACCCATATTGTCAAATTCCATCTCTGAATCCCCAATGCAATTATTCGGTCCATTGCTGCGTCCTCCGAAATTTCGGTATGAAGAACATCTCGTCCGTCAGACTGAAAAATCCTCAATCCAGCCATGTTTCTAAATATTACCTCGGTGCTAAAATGATTGATTTTCGTCTTAATTAATAAGGTCCCATCGTCAATTGGTCTTTCTGGGAGCTTTTCTGGATCTTCCTCCATGCAGACAAACGCAATATAACTGTTTAGTTTCACTGTCTGTTTTCTGTTCTCTACAATAAAATATCCTGTCCACATATTCACTGTTCCACATTTGTTTTCATTTTCCTTTCAAATATCAACAGAAGCTTTTTGCGAATATTTGCAAGGAACAACAACAAAAAAAGAAAATCACATCACAGGAACAAGCCCTTCGGGCATCCAAGTCTGCACCGATGAAGATACTCTATCTAAACCTGTCGCCGATTTTCCAAGGACATGTTTCCCGTGCTTCCTGTCCATTTATGTATTTGTCTAGATGCATGTTAAATGACGCTATCGTGCCCACCTCTGCCACTTCCTATGGTAACATATTCCAGGCACTGACCTACTTCTGCGTGAAGAACTTTCTGAGCATATTCTTCAAAAGATTGAACTCGTGACCCGTAGTAATTGAGCCCCCACTTAGGGAAAGAAAGCATTTTGCCATCCATCATGGTTGCACCCCACATGATTTTGTAGACGTCAATCAAGTCCTTCGTCAACCTCCGTCTTTCTCATGAAAACAATCCAAATCTACTCACCCTCTCGTCATAGCAAGCGTCGCCATACAGACAACAAATGGTGAACATGCTCTGCCCCCTCGCCAAATCATCCATATCCTTTTGTTATTGAGACGATCAGAACTGTACAGAGTATTCCAAATATGGCCGAAGCAAAGTCTTGCACAAACATGTCAAACCCTGCCAACACTTGTACTGAATAAATTCCAACAGATTCCCTCCTGTGGATGACAATTCATCACAGTAGTTCACCACTTTCTCTTTTCTTCCCTTCTTAAATCTTTGGAATGCAAGAAGGAAAGTATACCGTATGCCTTCTTGATCACTTTATTGAACGCGTTGCCACTTTCAGTGCAAAATGGACCTGAACTCCCAGATCTCTCTGTGCATCAATTTTCCGAAGCATTTTCCATTTCTCATATAGTTCGCTCTTGAATTGGATTTTCCAAATTGCACCACCTCACCTTTGCCCGGATTGAACTCTGCCTGCCATTTCTCTGCCCAACTGTTCAATCCACGTTATATTCTGCAGCATGTCCTGACAGTCTGCATCATTATCTGCTCCTCCAACAATCTTACTGTCATCTGCAGACTTACTCATCAGACTACCTAGACCGGCCTTCAGATCATTTATGTATATCACTTACAACAGTGGCCCCATCACAGATCCCTGGGAAACACCACTGGTCAGAGGTTTCCATTTTGAGAATCTCCCTTACACCACTACTCTCTGACTCCTGCGGCTCAGCCAGATCACTATCCAGCTGTCTCTTACATCCTGGAACCCATGAGACTTTAATTACTCCATTAGTCTATCTTACCAGACGCCTTGTCAATGTATATGGCATTGACCATCTTTTCCGCACGTTCAATTTTGTCACTTTGTGCAAGAAATCTCCCACGTTTGCTAAGACGTGAACTTGCCTGCACAAACAAAACAGGGACAGTGATGTACTTGCGCAGAGTCAGTCTGTCCCTTAA
Source organism: Chiloscyllium plagiosum (assembly GCF_037043375.1). Taxonomy (NCBI): domain Eukaryota; kingdom Metazoa; phylum Chordata; class Chondrichthyes; order Orectolobiformes; family Hemiscylliidae; genus Chiloscyllium; species Chiloscyllium plagiosum. The sequence goes on from NW_028270167.1 coordinate 82,123,013, forward strand.
CCTGGAGTCAGATTCTTTCTTATTTTCAAAGTAGGACATTAAAAATGCCATTTTGACTGCTTGTCTACAGAAATGTATGTTTTTGAACAAATGGAACCTATGCACAAACTTGCAAATGCAAATTCAACAAATAGATTAGTATGTGCGTGTGCCTGTGTGAACATGCGCGCGCGTGTGTGTGTGTGTGTCTGAGAGAGAGAGAGATTAACGGAGAGTGTGAAATGGGGAGACATTGAGAGAGTGCGTGTGCATGTATGTGACAGAGAGCTCGGGGGTAATCTGTATGTGTATGTTTGTGTGCTTGTGTGTGTGTAAGGGTGAGAGTGAGTGTATCTGTGTATCTAGGTGAAGACCCAGACAGACATGGAAGACCTCTTTCCCCCCACACAAACTCACTCCGTGTTTTCAGGGTTTCCCCTCTCTGCAGCCTCTGCTCCATTCGCTGTTCATTTTGCAGACGCAGATGCTGTAACTACAGTCCCCGTGCTGCGTTCAGAGTTGCGACATTAAATCCTCTTGTCTCCCTGAATGTCTGAGGCAATTCCGAGCACAACCTGCAGCAAAGCAAATCCAGCACCTCCACTAAATTTTCAATAACATGTGTCAGTCAGCAGCCCCTCAGCTACAAGTTCGATGCCTGTTCCTTTACAATAGTACTCGAGATGCTTCCTCGTGTTACTTGCCGCACGATCAGCTGTGAAGGACCAACACAGGCATTCAATGATAGGCAACGACCAAGTTTCAAAGACTTGGCTCAAAGCTGCTGAGCCCCTCTATCCAATATGGAGCACAACATGGTACACGCCAGGAAGTGAACAACAGCCCGACACAAATAATTTCACTGTTTTGAGCTTGATAATGCCAGCACTCAATACACGAGGGAGACAGAAACCAAAACCAGTGAAAGGTAGAAAGGGGTAGAAGGATTCACATTCAAGACAGAAAGAGACAATTCAGATAAACACACCACATGTTGTTGAAATAGGGCGAAACAGACAAGAGAATGGGTCTAAATAGAGTAATGAGACTTTCGAGTGTCCAATCACACGAATGACAACATTGAATCAAGGCAATGCCAGATCAGCTGAAATAACTTGTTACTTAAAATTTTGAATCTGCCTCACAGAACCAGCTCAGACAGTATAAACTGGGACAAGCCGACAGCTCAACATGGAGAGCTGTGCAGACTATGCCAGTGTATTGCTCATTAAGCTGGACTATGTACCCAGCATTGGGTGTATTTCCAGCATTTGCCAGTGTATTGCTGCGCCGCTTGCACTCGGGAACTGACAAGCACAGGAAGATTTGCAGCCCATACTACTGATGACAGTGAAAGGGTCTCCTACAGGTTTGTGTCTCGGCATCTCCATGCATCAGCACAAGGCAAGGGGTTTTAAGTGTGCATGTCTGTGCGTGTGTCCGGAACAATGATAGATGTGAAAATCATGGTCTGAGAGAAAACGTGCATGGAGGAAATCAGTTAAAAGATGAACAACTGTTGGAGTTCGATAAATAGACAGAGAGAGACGGAGAGACTTTGCATGGATAGGTGTTATGAGATTCTTAAGAATATATAAGTATACCCAGTAACAATGTAGATCAGTGTGCACATGAGTAATGGTTGAATGTGGATTTTGTTGTGAGTTCAGATACGAGCTGTGGAGTATCGATTCAGATTTGTTTCTGCAGAGTTGAAGCTGGGAGTCTCAGTGGCAGATTATTGCCATCATAAAGACACCATTTCATAGATCAAGAATCAAACAGCAGATGCGATGTGACAGTGAAGTATCGTGAGAAGAAGTCAGATATTAACTACGGATGGGATTCAGTCGGAGGAATGAAATAGCGTTTGCAACCACAAGAGACGACAGTGGTCTCCATGCTCCCAATATTTAGCTAACAAGGGCAGTGATACAATGAATTGTGGCTCACAGCTGAAACTGTGAGACCCATGAGAAACACTGCCAGAAGCAAACTGGGAGAGTGTGAAATATCAAGTTCATTGGTGCAGTTAGTAATGGTTTGTAAAGTGAAAATCTGGATTCAGAGTCTTAGCAGGATAAAGAACAGTGGCAAGGATAGTAGAATAAATTAAAAGAACAGTGTTACAATCAAACATGATTTGTAGGGTTAATGATTGAACAGTAAAACTTACCAGAGACACCGACGAAAGCCAGAATTGGATAATAAAAATATTGAATAATGTAAAGTGCATACAGGGTCCGCCATGATAATGTTACTGTTTCATCAAATGTAGAAAAAAACCAAACATCCAAAGATAAACTCCTGTTCATTCTTACAATATTTGAATCTCCCTTGCTCAAATCCTGAATGAATGTTATAATATTCCAATCACTTGTACTCAGGTTCGGATCTCTCCTCCCCCTCTCTCTGGAGCTGCTAATCCCTGTAAATTCTGTCGGTAATGCTGCCGCACATACATTGCAATAATGCATTGACAGAGCCCATTCATAATTAAACGATGGAAACCATCCCCTGGGGTAATTACAATCCATGGAGACTGAGATTAATCACAGACACCGAACAAATAGTTTCAGTTAACACCTTCCTGGCATCACTTTTTAAATCATAACAAAAGGAAACATGTACTGGATCTCCATTGAATTTATGGCGTTTGCTGAGGGACAAACCATAAATTTTCAAACTTTTTTACTCTACCTTTCTTGCATGTGAGCATATTGCCAGACCACTTTAGGGTTATATATGTTCCAACCCGCTTATAAAAGTTGACAAGTATAAAATAACAGATCAGCTGGATAAAATATCTGGTGGGGAAATTTCTAGAGATCATAAACCATGGTTACAATATTTATTGCCCATTGACATTGTGCAATGCTGCTCCTGGTTTTAAGTGCTCCGTTATCAAATAGTTCCATAACAATTAGACATTATTCAGAGCATTGAGTCTGTTGGTCAGGTACAGCAGGAATCAATTCTGTCCCCATGTGCCTGTTTCAGATTACTGGAGGAGGCTATTCAACCTCTCAGGCCAGTCACATGGGAACAGGAGGAGGCCATTCAGCCTCTCGAGTCTGCTACAGTTGGCCAGTAGGAGGTCACCTAACCTCTTATGTCAGCTACAGAGGGACAGGAGGAGACCATTCAACTTGGGGGAACGTTGCAGAGGGATAGGAGGAGGTAATTCAGCCGCTCAAGCCTGTTACAGTGGCACAGTAGGAGATCACTCAGCCTCTCGTGACTGGTACAAAGGGACAGGTGAAGTTCATTCAACCTCGCAAGTCAGTTACTCCGTAAATATTAGTTTTAAAATAGTTAAGGAAAACGACAGACCTGATGTCAACATTACATAGAACATAGAACATAGAACATTACAGTGCAGTACAGGTCCTTTGGCCCTCGATGTTGCGCCGACCTGTCATACCAATCTGAAGCCCATCTTAACTACACTGTTCGATATGCTTGTTCAGTGACGATTTCAATGTACTTAAAGTTGGCGAATTTACTACCATTGCAGGCAAAGCATTCCATACCCTTACGACTCTTTGAGTAAAGAAACTATCTCTGACATCTGTCCTATATCTATCATCCCTCAATTTAAAGATATGCCCCCTCGTGCTTGCCATCACCATACTTGGAAATAGGCTTTTCCTGCCCTGCCTATCTAACCCTCTGTCTCTATTAAGTCACCTCTCAACCTTCTTCTCTCCAACGAAAACAGCCTCAAGTCCCACAGCCTTTCATCGAAAGACCTTCCCTCCAATCCAGGCAACATCCGAGTAAATCTCGTCTGCACCCTTTCCAAAGCTTCCACATCCTTCTCATAATGCGGTGACAAGAACTGTAATGCGGCCGCACCAGGGTTTTGTACAGCTCATGGTTCCGGCACTCGATCTCTTTATTAATAAAAGCTAAAAAACTGTATGCATTCTGAACAACACTGTGGACCAGGGTGGCAACTTTCAAGGATCTGTGTACCTGGACACCGAGACGTCTCTGCTCATCGACACTACCAAGAATCTTACCATTAGCCCAGTACATTGCATTCCGGTTACTGCGACCAAAGTGAATCACCTCGCACTTGTCTGCAGAAAGCTCCATTTGCCACCTCTCAGCCGAGCTCTGCAACTTACCTATGTCTCTCTGCAAACTATAACATCCTGCGCCACTGTCCACAACTCCACCGACGTTGGTGTCCTCTGCAAATTTATTAACCCACTCTTCTACGTCCTTTTTCTTAACATGATGAACAGCAGTGGACCCAACACCGACTCTTGCGGTACACCACTAGTAACTGGACTCCAGGATGAATATTCCCATCAATCACCACCCTCTGACTTCTTTCAGCAAGCCAATTACTGATCCAAACAGCTATATCTCCCACAATCCCATTCATCCGTATTTTGTACAACAGCCTGCTGTGGGGAACCTTATCGAATGCCTTGCTGAAATCCATATACACCACGTCAACCGGTTTACGCTCATCTACCTGTTTGGTAACCTTCTCAAAGAACTGAATAAGTTTTGTGAGGCACGACCTACCCTTCACAAAACTGTCCTGACTGTCCCTAATCAAATTATTCTTTAACAGATGATTATAAATCCTATCTGTTTTACGCTTTCCAACAATTTACCAACAACTGAAGTAAAGCTCACTGGTCTATAATTACCCAGGGTTGTCTCTACTACCCTTCTTGAATATGGGAACCACATTTGCTATCCTCCAGTCTTCTGGTACTATTCCTGTCGATAATGACGATTTAAAGATCAATGCCAACGGCTCGAGAATCTCCTCCCTGGCTTCCCAGAGGATCCTAGAATAGATCCCATCCGGCACAGGTGACTTATCTATTTTCACACTCTACAGGATTTCTAATACATCTTCCTTATGAACCTCAATCCCACCTAGTCTGGTAGCGTGGAGTAAGGCCAATTTTGAAAGTGTCCGGCAAGCCCGTTGAAAGTCTGATTGGGAGCCCGTATTCACAGGTAAAGGGATGGTTGGAAAATGGAAGGCATTCAAAAGTTCTATTCTGCGTTTCCATAGGCAAAGTGTTTCTATCAGTGAGATGGGCAAGGCTGGCAAGTGCAGAGAGTGCTGGATGGCCAGTGGTATTGATGATCTGTTCATGGAAAGGAAAGAAGTATACGTCAGGTAAACAGAGTTGGGACCAAGTGAATCCCCAGTGGAGTACAAGGGCAGTACGTGGAAAGTCAACAGGGCTTTCGGGGCAGAAAATGTTGGACATGAGATGGCTTTGTAAGTAGTGTGAACAAGGTATTGACGAAATTCGACAAATACGTGATAAGATTAACTAGGGAGAGAATAGGGTCCATCCAGGATCAGTAAGACTGTATGTGTGGAACCACAGGAGATGGGTGAGATGTGAATCGAGTATTCCCCCTCAATTTTTACTGTGGAGTAGACGACAAGAGCGAGAGAACTTGGAAAAATACTTCGTGACATCTTGAAAAGTGGCTTTCTTTCAAGAAGTGTTGGACGTTTTAAAACACATAAAGATGGACAAAACACTCGGACCTGATCATTTGAATCCCAGAACTTCGTGGAAAGCTCTGGATTGATCTCTAAGTCTTTTGCTGATATATGTGTCTCGTCGATTGCCAGAGGTATGGTGTCAAAAGACTGGATGGCTGCTAACATAGCCTAGATTAGAGTGGTGCTGATGAAGGTCCTTTGTCCGAAACGTCGATTTTCCTGCTCCTCGGATGCTGCCTGACATACTTTACTTTTCTAGCACCCCTCTAATCTCGACTCTGATCTCCAGAGTCTGCAGTCCTCACTTTTGCCTGGCTGCTAACATAGTGTCATTATTTAAGAAAGTAAGAAAAAAAATGGAATTATAGACTGGTGAGCCTGAAATCAATGATGACGATATTGTAGGAGGGACTATGAGGGAAAGGCTATATATGTATCTGGAAGAGCCAGCAATGAAGAGGTTTTGTCCGTGCAAAATCGCGTTTCAACGACTTGTTGATTTTTTTGAAGAAGTGATTAAGGGCGTTTTTGAAGGCAGGGCTTTCGATATTATCTTCATGGATATCAGTAAGACATCGACATGATTCTGCATGCTAGACTGGTTAGCAAGTTCAGACTGCTTGAAATCCAGGATGAGCCAGCAAATTAGATACAAAATTTCATGAAGGTTGGAGACAGCACCTTCAGGTTTGTTTATTGAAATTGGAGACCTGTGTCCAATGACGTGCCACAAGGATCAATAGTTTATACACTGCCATTTATTAATCGACTGGGACAATTTTTATGTGTCGAGTCTGTGGGATGACCTCTTAGAGCTTTATGCCATCATAAGCGAGATAAATAAGGAAATTTGCCAACATCTTTTTCCCAGTGTGGGAAGGTCAAGCAATAGAAGACAAAGGTTTGAGGAGAGGGGGAAGATTTAAAAGTGGGAAATGAGGCGCAACTTTTTTACACATAGGGTGATGTACGTGTAGAATGCCCAACCATAACAGGGTGTAGAAGCAGGTAAAACTACACAATTTAAAATGCATTTCGAAGTGTACATGCATAGAAAGCTTTCAGACATATATGGGCAAAGTGCTGACAAACGGGACGAGATTTATTTCTGAAAGCTAGTCGGCATGGACAACCTGGACCGAAGAGTTCTTTTTTGCTGTGCTGTACATCTCTGAGAAACTATTCTCTGCTGAATGTGTAACAAATGAACAGGAAGAGATCATTCAGAATCAGAAATCTGTCAGTCAGCTTGCTTGCTGAATTACTGAGAGTAAAATCCAAAAGTACAACATTTAGATTTTGAGGATGTGTTACAGAAGCAGGAGAAAGGTTTTCAGTCAACAGAAGCTGTGAGGAATGTGAAGAGACCAATTAGTTCATGAATTCCACTCGAAAGGAGCAGCAGGATAGCACAAAGCTGAGGGAGCCCGTTCCTCAGGAGAAGCAGGAGAGCGAACAGGTATTGGAGCATTTTACTCACGAACAGGAGGAGGGCATCTATTTTCACAAACCTGGGGCAGAAGAAAAGGAGGCAGTCATTCATCTGCCCAAGACTAGGAGACAGGAACAGGAGGCAGTCATTCAACGGCTCGACACTGGGACACAGGGACAGGAGGAAATCATTCAACTTCTCGACACGGGGACAAAGGACAGCAGGCAACCATTCATCTGCTCGGGACTAGTACAAATGAACAAGAGGCATTCATTCAACTGCTCGACACTGGGACACAGGGACAGGAGGCTGTCATTCATCTACTAGAGACAATCCCTCAACTGTTCGAGACTGGTACACAGGAACAGAAAGCAGTCATTCAGCTGCACCAAACGAGGTTACAGCGACAGGAGGCAGTCATTCAAATGTTTGAGCGTGGGGCACCCGGAAATCACGAAGTCAATGAGGCCCCAGGATACCGATACAGGAAGGGAAATTCAGGCAGTAGTTTTATGATTAATGCTCGGCCCTAAAGGAGTGTAGTGGAGCAGACATAACTTGCATATCAGGTGCATGGTTCTCTGAAAGTGGAGTCGCTGAAACACAGGGCAGTGAATAAGGCTTTTCGCACACTGGCCATCATCAGGACATTGAGTATAGAAGTTGGGATGTTTTGTTGCAGATGCACAGGACGTTGGTAAGGCCTCAGTTGCTCAGGGGAACCTTCGACTTATTGAGCTGAATCTAATAATAATTTAGCTCAGTGACATTTTCACTGAGTTTGACAGAGGAATTGACTGCATCAAGCTGAGCGAGTTTCCTGGTGCTACCATATTGAACTCACCTCATTAACTGTCTACCCCACCCCATGGTGTTCCTAAATTCAATGCCAGCTGCATCTCCACCCATCATGCTGGAGGTACTCACCATTACCCAGATGGCGCTGGACCTTCTGTGATTCCAGGCACAGGTATCATCTTTAAAAGACCAGTGAGCACACCGTTGAGATTTCTCAGTTCAGAGCTGCCCTGCATAGTTTACCCGGAGAATGGTAGATAAGGGGCAATTACACCACTGTTTGTCGACAGGGGTGTGGAGGGCCTGTGGATGGGCTAGTACAGAGGAGACAATTCGCTGACTGGGGGGAGTGCAGACAAACTACAAGACCTATCAGACCCATGGTCTGAGCTCACAACGCAGCTCAGTGCAGTATCTGCGGTCTGAATATATGTCCAGCAATACACAAGAATGAGAAAACTTCTCCACTCTGTCAGGATAAATGCCACTATATTCGCTCTGCCCTCTCTAACTCACAGCATGTCTGTCATCGTGCTTAACCCCGAACAAGACCCATGCTCACTGTTGCAGGCAGAACCACTCTCACTGCTGCAGACAGGATGTCCCCTCTCTCCGTCTTGCTTTTGTAATACCCCCTGAACTGTTAGAGAATGTTGTGAAGAGTGCCGATGAGGGAATGCCCCAAATAATGCTCCAATTAATTCCCAGTTTCAGGAAAATGGCAGTGCCCCAGTGTGGAAACATAAGAGGGAGGATCAGATATGTATGTTTTTAAAATCACTTGCACTTCAAATCCATTGTGAGTCCTTATATCCATTCAATTGTGGTTTAGCATTTAATTCGATCACCGCTGATCTGTATGTTTTCTCAGCTCCATGTTACGGGAACTTTCATTCGTTCCACCCCCTGTGTTCCTGTCACTGACCAGTTGACACTCAGGCACCTTTACCAAGGTGTTCATCGAGGATGTGTTCGGGAAGCATTTCCCACGAGGACTGACTCTCCAATATATTCGATCAGGTTTCTCTTTTCAAGTAATAGTAAGCATGTTTTACACAGACCAATCAAAAATCAAAACGTGTTTTATAGTTTTCGAAATCCAATCGCAGTTAGTAATCGTCTCCCACTCACAGATTGAATTCCCCAAACTGACTGAGGTTACCATTAACAGACCGCTTTATCAACCTCATCCCTCCCCCGAAATGTACTGATCCTTAATTTAAACGACCATTTGTGGTCTCTCGAATGAGAGTCCTTCGGGACTCTCTATCAATGTTAACATTTTAATTTTTAAAATGTTTTTTATTGAGAAAGATATTTATTAATTTTATAATAAACCAATAACATCACAACTCAAAAACTGTACAAATTGAGCAGCATTACACCAATGGGCATGTACATACAAAGCAGCAAGGTAAACACAGCCATCGGATAGAAGAAAAACAAAAATAAATAAGTGATAAATAAATATTAGAGCTCAACAGAACGACATGATAGCTCTCGTTTTTCGAGGGCTTCACACAGTGTACATTCATACGTTCGTAATTCTTCCTATCTGTATATTAAATTCATTAGAAAAGACCGTCATGGCCATACAAAAGCCCTTATTAGAGTGGAAGATAAGCCTGTATCTACTTGTGAGAAAGTCCAAAGTAATATGCTCCATGACCAGCTTACGCCAACCGAACAGATCAGAAGAGTTTTCAGACACCTAACAGAACATAATATTTTTTTCTACCACAGAAAGTAATGATGCTATCTTTTTTTCTCCCCAATGCACATCTGCAGAAGGTACCCTGGACAGGCACTGGAAAGGACAAACCGGTCCATCTCCAATTCGATCCCCAAGACCCCCTCTATCACACCGAAAACTGCCCTCCAATGTATATGAAGCCTGTGGCAAGGCCACAGGCAATCGATAAGAGTGTCCGGAGTCATTCTTTATTTACGACATGTTGACGATAACACCATTTTGAAGTATGAGAACCACTCTTGGCCAGATAGACTCGATGAAGCAGCTTTATCTGCATGGAATGGGTCCTATTACATATTAACATCCTTTTATATTTTTACAAATATCCTTCCAGGTCTCCCAAGAGATCTGAACACCAACTCTCTTTCTTTGACATCACAAAGCCACACAGTCCACTCTCCAACTAATGATATATTGGACTCGCTGAGAGTGCGATCTAAGCATTAAGCACCCTCTTCTCTGTAAAGGATCTGTCAGGCTCCATTAATGGTGTTGTTCTTTTTTGAAAAAAAATCTCAGATGTGCAAAAAAGGAAGAGGTCTGCATAACGTAGTCCATACTTGCCAATTATTTGATAAAAGGACATAATTGTGTCACCCGCAAATACTGCACAGTAGATCAATGATTAGGACTGCTTATTCACAGCACTAAGAACTCGATTTTGATTCTTCCCTTGGGGGACTGTCTGTGTTGAGTTTGTAAGTTTTTGCAGTGTCTGTGTGGATTTGATTCAGTTTCCTCCCACAGTCCAAAGATGTGCATGTTCGATGAATTTGCCACGCTAAATTGACCATAATGTTCAGTGATGTATAGGACAGGGACATTAGTCATGGTAAATATAGGATGATACTGGAATCGGTCTGGGTGGGATACTCTTTCGTGTGTGTGTGGACTTGTTGAGTCCATTGGCCTGAATCCACACTGTAGGGTGTTTTCTGATTCTAAATCTGCCATGCAAGATACATGTACGCTGCCCACAGTTTAAATCCAGAATCCATTGTTACTGGTTAAAAACCCTGTATATCAAGTATAGGGGGAAGAAATGTACTTTTGGGTATGTTGTCCTAGAGATGACGCATTGCCCTCCATGCTGTAACAGTACTGATAATTATTGAGTAATGACAATACTCCTTAACTTTCATGGTTTTTTTCTCAGAACAACAGACTAAGAATACAGCACTTTACCTGAGATGCTTCAATATCTAACCATATTGACGCCGAGTCCTCTCAGGACCAGTTACTAACATAGGATAAAAAAGGGCTTAACTGTTAGCTTTTAATATGTGGGGGAGCCTCATCCCCCAGTCCGTGGGACAGTTGAAATTTTGTTATCTCGATAAGGTATCAATTACAATGCCAAATTAAAGAGCTAAACTAGACATTGAGTTTCCTAAATATTTGCCTGGGAAACATCAAAGGAAGCATTCGCACGGGGGAGAACAAATGAGGAAGGACCATCATTTTAACTGGATCTATCCGACCGAACAAGATATTAGAAGTGCCTCCCGTCTTCGAAGGTGTTGTTTCAATTTTGACAAAAAATGGGCAACTTTCATGTAAAATGAATGATCAAAGAGCAATGAATGCACCTAAATAGAGGCTGCCTTTAAAACGAAATCGGCATTCAACCACGGCATCGGGTATTTCCCTAAGACCACCAGATGGCATGGCCATCGAAATTGTAAAATTAATCTTACAGCTGAAAAAGGCGCCAAACAAATTGATGCATTGCATCAAGTGAGGTACGAATACTGGGGGATTTGATAAAAAGATAAGAGCATCATCTGCATGCAATGTAATCTTATTTGACTTTTACCCAATGTCTGGGCAGATATATTGCGGTCCCGACGGGTGTCCTCATCCAATGGCTCTATCAACATTGTAAACAACATAGACGAAAGGATACAATATTATAGATTGCCTATAGAAACATTAAAATTAGTGGATCGCTCACCTTTGGTGAGATCAGCGGCCAGAGGAACCTTGTAAAGGACCATCACCCACGTGATAAAAGCTTCGCCTCGACCAATCTGTCGTAATGCATAGAAGACATACCACCACTGAAACCAACCAACTGCCTTCTCTGCATCGAAAAACACCACTAATCGTTGTTGACACGCTTGAATCATATTGAGTAATCGCATAATAATGTTGGAAAATCTGCAGTCCATTGGAAAGCCCTGGTCGGCCTCCACCAGTGACACTATCACCAATGTGAAAAACAATGGCGAATGAGGACAACTTTGTCGACTGCCTCCAGAAATATGGAAATTACTGGGTCGCACATCAATTGTGAGAACCGCTTCCAGAATATCGCTATAAAGCACCCTCACCCACTTCATAAAACTTCACCTGGACCAAACTGTTTTAATGTATAGATGACACGTGACCACTCAGCCCAATCAAATGCCTTCTCTGCATCAAAGCAGACCTTGAAGTCCTTTACAGATTGATGTTGACACGCTTGTATCACATTGAGTAATCTCCTAACATTATTGGAAGAATAGCCATTTGTCGAGTCAGTCTGGTACTCTTTGACAATGGAAGGTAGCACTGCTTCCCGGCTAAATGCAAGGGTCTCAGATAGGATTTTAAAATCGCCAGTTAATCGTGACATGGGCCTATAAAAATCACAGCCCTCTATGGTCTTCCCTTTCTTCAGAATAAGAGATATATTTTCCTCTTTTAAGGATGGTGATAGGCAGAATGATTTTATGAGTGACTGAACATGGCCCTGACAACATTCATTGGGAAGGCGGTCACGATTGGGCGTCTTTCCACTCTGATGTTGGTTCACAGCGTCCTGCAACTTCAGCACTGGCAATGATGCATTAATGCAGACACTTCTTCAAAGGTTATTCATGGAAGATCCAAGTTCTTGAAAAAATACTCCAACTTAATTAATCTATCCTCACAAAGTTCAGTCTGATATCGGTCGGAGTTAAGTGACCGAATTGCTGCATTTATCTTTTTGGAATCGCAGGTAAGGGTCCCCGTACCTTTCCTAATTGAGGTAATGACTTGGGAGGCGCTCCTTTTCCTGGAAAGATTCGTTAAACACTTGCCCGGCTTATCACCATTCTCAAACAACCTTTGTTTTACAAAAGAAAATTCCTTCTTGGCTCTGTGAGTGAGCATGGAATTCAATGTAGACGGAATCATTGGGATCATCTGTCGCTTAGCCACCGAGGGTTGATCAAAGTCTGCCCTCTCTCCAGCACACAACCTTGTCTCGAGCAACTGCTGCTGCTCCCCATTCTGCAGCTTCCAAAAAAAAATAACTATTTCCTTGTCAGAACCTGAGCTGTTTCCCATAGAGTGGATGGATTACTGGCGAAATCTGAATTAATGCCTCAGGAAGTTCCGGAATCGTTATAGAAATAGATGGTGAACCTATAACCCTTCAGAACAAAGGGATCAGTTTGCCAGTGTCTCTACACTGTTATATTGTCCATACTCTTAGCCAATAAGTATACCACTGCATGGTTAGAAATGGCAATATTCCCAATTGCACAGGACACCCTCGAATCTGAGATTGCTGCAGGCTCTGAGGAAGTGATCAAACTTCCTTTGACATTACTGCAGGTTAGAGAAGAAAGTAAAATCTCGACCTGGGGGCTGGAGATTCCTCCAAATATCTGCCTGCTCTAGTTCCACACACAAATTTACGAATTAATTCGTTTGCAAAGAAGGTATTGGGAGCCTTTGGGCGTCTGTCAACCGTGAGGTCCACAAGACAATTGACATCTACTTGTACATTAATGTGTGGCGATGCAAGATTACTTCATTTGAAAATGCATCTACCATGAATTGAAGGGGGTGTGCCGCAGCAAATAAACTCTCGAAATACCGTATTATTTCCCATATATCAAGTCTTTGAGGATTATGACCTTTCTCTGAATGTCTTGTACAATCTAACTGTTTAAATGGAAGATTCGTCCTATGAAGTATGGCTTCTCCGCTACTCGTGATATTCAAAGAAGAGAAATAGACTCTATCAAACCCACCCTGCTGTAAATTCAAACGTTCTTGTCATCAAGGTGCGTTTCCCGCAATAGAGCAATATCAACCCTCACCTTTTTAAGAGGAGAGAGTAACTTTTTCCTCTGAACTGGCGAATGGCTCCACTTAATGTTCCAGGTACACAATTTCAGTACATCATTGGGAAGAACACACTGTCACAACATTTGAAATCCAGACAGGAAGAACTCCAACAACAAATCGCCGAGCAGCAATGAAAAGAAATAGAGCCTAAAAACTACAGAGACTAAATCTACAACAATTAACATGCTCTCAAAACCTGCCAAAACTACTTACATACAAAACCACAAAAAGAAACGCTTCCAGCCACTGCGCACTGGGGGCATTCATATACCCCAAAACTTTATCTTCTGCCTCGCTACCAAGGTGGTATCCAGGGCAATTAATTACAAAAACGGGCTTAAGCACACCATAGGGGGCATTTAGTCATCACAGCCACATTGATAACGACCACCAGCTTGCGCCACACCCAGAGGAAGATAAAAATGAACATGCTCCCCATTCCCGACTATAACATCACATTGGTTGATAACAGAAAAATCCAGCAAATATTCTTTCAGAATGAAAAACATGGTTATCTGTATTTTTAATTCATCCAACACACCGTAAAGTGTGCACAAAGGTTTCGCTTTCACTGGAGAGTCAAGTAAGTTCGAGGACCTATTGAGGAGAAAGTGAGGTCTGCAGATGCTGGAGATCAGAGCTGAAAATGTGTTGCTGGAAAAGCGCAGCAGGTCAGGCAGCATCCGGCGAACAGAAGAATCGACGTTTCGGGCATAAGCCCTTCTCGAGGACCTACTGAAAGTTATATAGAGCACCGCTCGGTACCTGAAGGATTACTGAATCCCGAGTTCCCTTAGTTCTCTTAATAACATGGATAAACTTCCTTTTTGAATCACCACCATAGAAAATTCCCGAAAGAACATAATCCTGAAGCTCCCGTGAAGTCAACCCGTCCGAAACTTCCACTGGATGTTGAAAGCTTCTGTATCTCTTTGTTTGTTCCCGTAACTACGTAATCACACAATGGCAAGGCGAAGGCGCTAATTCGAGCTTGCCTGTGGCCCGTAGCACGATTAGCTGTCTCAATCTTCATCCGATCCGTTTCAGCATCTAATTGAAGGAATCGTGACAGCCAGTTCTCACACAAAAACTCACTGGCTTACGGCCTTCCATCCAGTCTAGCAGACCAATGATGAGATTTTTTTTTTCATGCTGCCCCTGTAGCCAAGGTCAATTTATTCAGCTAAGTAACTGGCCTGTTTTTCAAGGGTTTTGGATCCGCTCCTCAGAGGGATCGATCTCAGTCTCTGCCGCTTCAATTCTTCGTTTGCATTTTTCCGTTCTGTTTTCAAGGCTTTCAGTTTGCTGCTCATGTCTTTGGAGCTTGACTGAGAACTGGGTCTAGCCGACTGCTGAACATGTCTTCATTTATGGCTTCAATCATTTCTCGCCTCTTTGTGAAGTCCATAATCTAGGCTAGTAAGGTATCGATCCATCGAATAAGCAGAGGCGATTGTCGCTGCAGCTGCAGGTACAACCAATGCTTCTGACGGGTGCCTCGGGCGTTGGGATTTCCTTCATCCTTTGCCGTGTTTTGTCATTTCCACTGAACAAGGTTAAATTGGGAGGTGGAGTAAGTTAGAGCACGTCTTAGCCTGTGCTTTGATTGCGGCTACCTGGGATCACACACCCCCCAAAAAATGTTTTATTACCTCTTTGCTTTGCACTGGATGATGTGGAGCCTTCTCATTTGGTACCAATGTCAGCATAGTCTACACCACTGCACATTTAAGTCCACTCCCCGTAAATTCTTGACTTCTTTACGATTAATGAATCTTGCCTCAAAAATATTCAATAAATCTACCTCCAAGACTCTGTGAGGAAGACTGTTTTAAGGGTCACAACACTCTGAGAAAACTAAAGTAAACCTACTATTCGGTGTGTGAAGTTATACTTTGTTCTGTGTCCTTACCTGAGAAAGTATATAGTTACATTGAAAGCATTTCAGAGATGTTTCCCTTCACGTATTCTGGAGAAGAATGGTTTATATTATGGAGGCTTGAAAAGGTTACTCTTGTAATGAGAGGTAATCTTATTCTTACATACAAGACCTTGAGCAGAGTGGATCAGGTATTTACCCACGGGGTGTTCGTATAGTCAAAATCTATTGTAATTCTAAAAGAACCTATGCAGTGTGGAAGCAGGACAGTCCGCCACAGTGAGCCCACAGGGAACCAACGAACAGCATTTCACCCAGAGCTGCTCCTCCACCATATCTTTGTAACCCTACACTTTCCATGAGTAACCCACCTAAGATACACATCCCTGAGAACTATGGACAATTTATCATGGCCAATTCACTGTAATGTGCATGTCTTTGGACTACGGAAAGAAACTGAACCATTTGAACGAAAAACCCACAGACACTGATAGATTGTGCAAACTTCACATAGCGGCTCGCCCGATGTTGGAAATGAACCGAACTCCTTGGTGGTATAAGGCAGCAATGCTGACCACAGATCCACAATGCTCCTCCTTTAGGTTCTAACATATATTTGTGGTTAACTAGAAAAACCTGCCTGATTGTTCCTTTCTCTGAACCTGACCCAGTCTGAGTCCTTTTTTCATTGGTCACGTCATCAAACTGGTTATAATTAAAATCTGTTGCGATCAGTGGAGGATTGGAATTTGAAAATGAAACAGTGACACTCTGAGTCAGAACAGAGTAGAAATTCACAAATTGGGAATTCAGTCAGTTGGAAATTCTCCTTCCCAGAAATTTGTGTTGGTCGGAAATTTAAATTCTATCGAAGCTGAGTTCATTTGTTTATTGATAGACAGGTGATTGAGGGACAATGATGTATTGACAGAACAGTGCATCGGGGAGCACAAAGAGATGAGCCATGACCATATTTACTGGTAGAGGCGTGTCAAAGGATTGAATTTGATGCCCCTCAATCCCATGTTCTGATGTTCCAATTAGCCCTAAAAACCCGCTACACAGGATTTCGGTCGACAAGATAGTAGACGACACCGATTAGGTATTGTTTGGAAAATGTGCTTAGAATATCTAGGCTGAGGTATGAGTCGGACCACACCTAGAATATCATGAACAGTGTGAGCGCCCAAAGGAAAGATATTCTTTCATTGGAGGAGGGTCAGAGAATTTTCACTCGGCTAATCATGGGAATGAAGGGATTTTCTGATGACAAGAGTTGGAACATATTAAGGTTGAACACGTTGACATTTGAAAGAATGAGCGACCATCTTTATGAAAGATCCAAGGTTCTGAAGGGCTTTGACAAGGTAGATGCTGGGAAGATAGAATATAGAACAGGAAAGCACATCAATAGGCCATTTCATTCACCATAGCTTTACCGACCATGATGTCATTCCAAATTAATCCCATCGGCCTGCACGTGGTCCATACCACTCCATTCTCTGCTCGTTCATGTTTCTATCTGAGTGACACTTCAAAATGCTGCTAAGATGTCCGCTTCAACCACCTTACGGGTTGCCTCGCCCCACTTTAGACAAAAAGATCTTTATTCAGTCATTTCGTTTAAAATTTCTCACTCTCATCTTAAACTGATACGTCCTATTATATTAAATTTCCACATTGGCAAGGAAATTCAGACTATCCACATTATCCACGCCTCTTGTGATGCAATAAACCTGTATAAAGTCGACCCTCCAACTCCGACACTCAAGCAAAACATTCAAGTACGTCCAAACTCTCCTTATCTTTAACACATTCTCATCGAGGCAACATACTAGTAAAACTCTTTTGCATCCTCTCCAAAGCCTCCACATCCTTCCGATAGTGGGGCTATGAGAATTGCACACAACATTGCAATAGTGGCCGATTTGAAGTTTTATTATGTCACAACATGACGTGCAAATGTCTAGACTCAACGTTGCGACCGAGAAAGGGAAGCGTACCATACTGATTCCTTATTATCTATTCTGCTGTGCTGTTATTTTCGGAGAGCTATGGATTTGCATCCATGATCCCACTGTATATGAATGTTCCTTCGAGTCAGGTCATTTGCAGTGCAATTTTCTCTTGTATTTGACTTCCCAAAATGCATCACCTCACATTTCTGCCGATGAAATAGAATTTTCCATTTCTCTGTCCAGCATTCCATTTGATCAACATATTGCTGAAAACTTCAACATAAATCCTCACTGCCCACTATTTCCCTCAAATATCACTAATTAGAACATGCCTTTCCAAATGTCGACGGCAAAATTACCAATCAGGTTCTGGAAATTTCCATCTTACTTCTAATGAAAATAACAACTAGCAATTACCGCACTGATCCTTGCGAATCACGACTGGCCACTAACCTCCAATTAGAAATGCACCACTCCACATTCCTTACCCTCAAAAATTAACGTTGCCA
The DNA here is from genome assembly GCF_037043375.1 of Chiloscyllium plagiosum. Lineage (NCBI taxonomy): Eukaryota > Metazoa > Chordata > Chondrichthyes > Orectolobiformes > Hemiscylliidae > Chiloscyllium > Chiloscyllium plagiosum. Next base: position 82,140,922 of record NW_028270167.1, read on the forward strand.
GTTCCTTTCTTTCCTTGTGCAAAAATATGTAACCGGGGGCATAAAATGCCCAGAAAGAGCTCACTCTTTCAAGATGGAGACGAAGAGTACTTTCTTTTTTTCGGAAGGTAAGGAATCTGTGGTAATTCCTCGCTGCAAAGGGCTGTCGAGGCTCGGCCTTTAAGTATATTTAATAAGGGGTGGCGTTTATTCACGAAGCAATGTGGGAGGAGGTGTAGTCTTGGTAGCTGTGGGACTCTGTGGATTTGTAATAGATGTATGTGGTTAGTTGGTCGCCGGAGATGGTGATGGAAGGTCCAGGAAAGGGTGGGTGATGGGCGAGATTGGTCAGGTGAACCCCGATCTCTTATTACTTCCACAGCCGCCTCCTCCCATCCGACCTCCCTTATTCCCAATTCCTCCGCCTCTGCCGCATTTGTTCCCAGGATGACTAATTTTACCTCAGAATGTCCCAGATAACCTCTTTCTTTTGAGATAGTAACTGCCATTTCCACAGGATTAATGATGCGCTCCAGTGCATCTTCTCTACGTCAAGCAGAACTGCCATTGAATCCCACCCTTGCAAATGCAACAAGGTCAGTATCCCCGGTCCTCAGCTTCCACACCATCAACCTCCACATACATTGCATCATTCTCCATGACTTCCTACACCTCCAGACTGACCCCTCCACCAAAGATATATGTTCCTCGTTGTTCCAATCAGCGTCCCAAAGAGACTTTCCCCTCCGTGACTCTCTTGTCACGTCCACGCACCCCACCAGCGCGTACACTACTCCTGACACCTTGCCCTGCCACTGCAGGAATTGGAACACTTGTGCCCACGCCACTCGTCTCACCTCAATCCAAACGCAGCACAGGGATCCTGTCACCTCCTTCAGAAATTTATCTCTACCACTACCAATGTCATCTGCAGCAAGCGTTGCATCTGATGTGGTCTCCTCTACATCGGGGAGAAAGGATGCCTTCTTGCTGATCGTTTCAGAGAACATCTCTGTGGCACTCACACCCACCAACCCCACCACTCCTTGGCTGAACATTTCAACACTCCCTCCGACTCTATCAAGGACACACAGGTCCTGGGCCTCCTCCACTGCCAAACCGGCACCAACTGACGCCTGGAGGAGGAACACCTCATATTCCGCCTTGGGACCCTGCAACCACACCGGCTAAATATGGATTTCAACAGCTTCCTCATTTCCCCACGCCCACACGTTATCCGAGCCCCAAGCGGCCCATTCGGCACTGCCCTCTTCATCTGCCCACCAATTCATGCTCTGACCAACCACCTTATCCCTCACCTTCATCCACCTATCCCTTTCTCAGCCACCTTGTCCTCAACACCACCCTCTCATTTTCAGCTCTCAGCACAATCCTCATTCCTGATAACGGCTACTGCTGGAAACATAGATTCTCCTGCTCCTCGAATGCTGCCTGAAATGCCTTGCTTCCCCAGCAAACACACTCGCGATTCTGACCTGCAGCATCTGCAGTCCTCACTTTCTCCTGTGTTCTCTAAAATACCTCTTCACTATCTGTTACTCCCTCAGTTTTAATGTCATCTGGAAACTTGCTAGTCAGGCAACTTATATATTTCTCCAAAAAAAGTATGTACATCAAAAAAATGGTCCCAGCACCAATCCCTGTGGGACATTATTAGTCACAGTTCTCCACTTTGAGTAACTCGATTCCACTATTCGTTTCTGTCTCATGTTTCAAAGCCATTTCTCTCTCCATTGAGCTATTACACGCTTGACTCCTTGCGAATTGCCCTTGTCCACCAGGGAATGACATCAAGCGCCATACTGAAGTCCACGTACATGACATTTGCAGCCCTTCCCTCGACATCAACTTTGTCACTTCCTCAAAGAATTCTATTAAGTTTGTAAGACATGACAGCAACTGCAAAATAACATGTCGCCTTACACTGATAAGCCTATTTTCCTCCAAATGGTAATAGATCCTACCCTTCAGTATCTCAGCCAGCAGCTTCCCTACCACAGACGTCAGACTCACTAGTTAATAATTTCCTGGATCATTCCTGTTTCCTTCTTTAACAAGGGGCAATATTATAAATTTTCCAGTTCTTCGGACCACACCGTATTAAAGAATGCTGAAAAAATATATGTAAAAACTCCAGCTATTTCCTCTCTCTGGCCTCTCATTAACCTGCGATAGATCCCATCCGGACCTCCGCATGTGTCCACCTTCATGCCTTTCAGAATACCAACATTTCTTCCATCCTTATGCCGACTTGCCCTAGAGTAATCAAAATCTATTCCTAACCTTATCAACCGTCATTCCCCTCTCCCCGGTGAGAAACGATGCAATGCACTCATTAAGAATCACATGCATTTCCACTGACTCCAAATATACCAATTTTGCTTTGCCCTTGCTGGGCCAATCCTTATTCTAGTTGCACGCTTTTTCCTTTTATATGAGTAAAAAGGATTGAGATTTTCCTTAACCGTGCATGTTCCATGGCCCCATTTAGCCTTCTTCATTCATCATTTCAGGTTGGTCATACATTCCCGATATTTTTAAAAACCTTCTTCTGTCTTCAGTCGCCTAAACCCTGTGCACGCTTCCTTTTTCCTCTTAGCTCATGCAACAAATTCACCTCTCATCCATTGTTCCCTAATCTTGTCATTTCTATCCCTCATTTTCGCAGTAACCTATCTCTCCTGAACTCGAATCAACCTCGTTTGAAAAGACCTCTCACATATCAAATACGGAATTACCTTCAGACGGCTGCTCCCAATTTATCTTCTCCATCTCCTCCCGAGTTTTGGTATTATTGGATATCTCCCAATTTAGCAGCTTCATTTTGGTCCACACTGGTCTTTGTCCATAAGTATTGTAAATCTTACGGTATTGTGACCAATATTTCCAAAGTAATTTCCCGACTGAAACTTCAAACATCTGGCCAGAATCATTCCCCAAAACCAGGTTCATTGCAGCCCCTTCGCAAGTTGGACTAGTTACATACTGCGATAGAGAATACTACTGGGTGCTCCGTCCAAATTCATCTCCATCCATACCTCCACCGCTACGTAAATACCATTCAATTTGGAAAACTAAGATCTCCTATCGCCACCACGCTGTTGCTCCGACATCATGTCATAATCCGTTGACATATGCTTCTCCATCCCGTTTACCTCCCTTTACTTCCCGCCCGAAGCATCGATATCTGGGGATATTTAGATGCCAAAAATAACCTTTGGGCAATCAAGTCTCACGAATCGCAAGAGCATTTAAGAAGGTAAAAAGGCATTTGGTCTGCTTGCTGTAATTGCTCAGATCTTCTGTCATAGGAATTGGGACATCATGTCAAAGTTGGACATGACAATTGTGAGGCGTCTCCTGGAGTACTATGACAAGTATTGGTTGCCGTGTTATATTGAGGATATTTTAGGTTGTGGAGGGTTCAGAATAGATTTAGAAGACAGTTTCCATGAAAATTGCGTTTGAATCAAATCGAATAGAACAGCTCAGTTTCAGTCAGCAGGGTCAGCAGTTTGCATCTTTCTGCAAAGTTTGCTTTGTGAAAAAATGTCTTCCACAGACATGTTATGTCAAATCTGGTAAAATTTTCTTCCATAATCCCACAGCACTTTTGGGCAGAACAGATTGGAGCTTTCAGCAAAAGGAGGCATATACTCAGAGCAGGGTGTTTTTCAGGGGTGGAGGTTAGAGATCGGGCAGATCATCCTCAGGTTCAGAAAGGAAAGGGGCAGAAGGTTGCACGGATTGGGAATCATCATCGGGGGTTTCATCAGCAAGGGAAAATCGATGCACCTGCGAGTTCACTGGAGAGGTGGGCGACAACAGTGAAATGAACCAAACATGGGATTGTGTGCAGATTTACGTCGATTTCTCGTCCAGAAGTTTCAACTGCAAGGGCAAGCTGCAAGTCGCTCAAATTCGATATTGGCTCAATGGTGCGAATGAATGGCCTTCAGCGAGAGTTCTTGAAATTTTGTGCACAAACTAAAGTATGTGACTCCTGTTTTTTGGAGGTTATCTGGTTATCTATTGTGTCCCAATTAATCATAGTTAGTGAAGGAAAGAAAATAAAGAATGTAGTGAAAGGCAGAGAGATCAGGCTGAGCCATTCTCGGAAGGAGGCTGAACCGGTATCTCTTCAGGACCTTCTGGTTTTCCTCCGGGGTTTCACACTCTTTTGCATTGCATCGCGTGCGTCCTTTTCGGCCTCCAACTGACCTTGCCTAAAGTGCAGATGACCAGCACGTCAAGGCATAGACCTTTTCACCAAGGCTCCAATTGGTCCCGGTCATAATTATTTGGCTTGGCCTACATGTGTAATAAACTTTGAAGTGTTTTGGTTAACTGATGCAGGTATTTCCCAATTGTTCAACATTATTGTCGCTGTGTCGTCAGTCGGTAGGATTATTTTCTTTTATTTACTCAGACATTTACTATTATTAGACTACATTCATAAAAATCTATGCAATGTAATCCTATCAATGCAAGTTGGAGACTAGTAAATGTCCCAGGACGTAAGGAATTCGTTCAACAAAAACAGAACATTCCCTTTACAGTATTTGTCTTTTTTTTCCACAAATCAGTCATTCTTCAGCTCTTTATTCAGCCGCTTTCTGAACATCTAGGTGCCACGAAGTTTGTAAAAAAGTATTGGCGATTCACTCCTCTCGCACGTGAGTGAGGAGATCAACTATAACAGGCATTAGCGATAAAGGAACACAAACGTTCGAGCAGTGCCCACCCACATTATGGTTTGAGAATCGAGGGATAACCCTATTTGAAGCCATAGGTTGTGAAGTTCAGCAGGGCCTTCCACTGTGATTACTGTACTTTATGTAGGTCTGAATTGCCCGGGTTTTGCTGGACAACCAATGGGACGAGAAGCGTGGAGTGTAATGTTGCCTGCTTGGCAGCAGCGACTGCCCGCTCGTTTCCTTTCGAGACTGCATCAGTTACTTCAGCGTGAGTCGAAGATTTTAATAACCGCCAGGCTGGTTGGACAAACCAGGATTACTAAAAAGATGTCCCTTGGAGGTTAAATTAAGTGAGTTCCCACAAGTCTCCGTTATCGTGGGTCACATCAAAAATACCACGACAACCATTGTATATGCACTGAATTTCTCCTTGCTAGCATGTGAGCATACCGATCACGAGGTTATCTCCAAGTGTACATTCAGGACGCATCGCCCCCAAAGTGGTTATATTTCCACAGTTAAAGCAAAGGCTCGTCATTCGTTCCCAGGAGTCATAGCTGATTTTTCCCCAGTCGTAAAGGTGCAGTACTGAGGCCTGCCTGTCCCCATATCCAGGGTCCCCTTGTGAAAGGGTTGCTCAGCAGTGCTCCCTGGGTGGTCATCGGAGGTTCCTTCCAGCCCCAGTGGATATCTTGTTCCCAATCAAGCGTCTAACGCATAGTAGACGGTATGCGGGATCACGAGCGCACTGGATATAATCACTTTTACCTATAAGTCGCGTCGTGGTTCAGTTTAGCTCTGGCCATCCCAATAGAAAATCACTGTCCATCCCATTTGCGACTGGAAATTCCTGGACTGGTTCATATTGTTTGTCTGGATCATGTCAGTGACAACACGAGGAAGAAGCGTCGGGTGAAACAAAAGTGAATCAGCTTGTCGATTATTTTTCAAATGTGGGCTGTACAACACCTCCCCATAGAGGGACCACTTATTTCAGTTTGATAACACAAACCATTCGGATTCATGCCACTCCCAGAACTTTGTTGACTTGACAACTGTATCATCCTTTGGACATATTGAGCAAATTGGTACATATAGATCATGCACTCAGTATCTCGCTCTGATTACTCTGATTACCCGGATGGTGGCTGGTTTAGGATAGCTCAGCCCGCTCATTCCAATGATATTAGCCATGAAGACTGGACGCTTTAGTTTAAAAAGAAGGAAGGGTTTGTAATGAGGGAGTGTGCTGGGGACAATTAGGTGATCTTAACGGCTCATTGTGTATCCTGGAATAAAGTCCCCATTCCTCATTCCTATCAGTGTCATCACCATCCTCAAATAGCGGCAGTATGCCAGCCATAGGCTTTGTATTCCTGAAGAGAATAATGTCTTTGTGTTTAGCCAACAGTGCGGTGCTGAAAGGCACAGCAGGTTAAGCAGCATCCGAGGAGCAGGAGAACCGACGTTTTGGGGAAAAAAAGCTCTTCATCAGGAAAGAGACGGGGAAGGAGGTGCGTGGGTGAAGCTAGCTGAAGTGGGGGTAGCTATGAAAAGTCAAAGCGGCGGGTGGAGTTGAACAGGTGTTAGATAGACAGATGGAACGTGTCATGAGGAAGGTGCTGGCGTAAGGTGGGGAAATGGGGAAATGAGGAAACTGATGAAATTCACATTGATGTTATATTGCTGGAGCACCCCAAGGCAGAAGATGAGGCGTTCTTCCTCCAGGCGTCGCGTGGTGAGGGATTGACGATGGAGGAGGCCTACGATCTGCATGTCCCCTCCATAGTGCGAGGGGGAGTTGAACTGTTGGCCTGGGGATGGTCAGATTGATTGATGCAGATATCCTAGAAGTGTGATCTGAAACCGTCTAAATATCGCATCCTGTCTCCCAATGTGGAGGAGACCACATCGGGAGCAACAGACCAAAAATGCATGTGTGGAAGCGTAGGTGAAACATTGATGAATGTGGCAGACTCCTTTTGGGCGTAGAATGAGATGAGTGGGAAGGTGTGGTCGCAGATTTTGCAACTCCTGCGTTGGCAAAGGAAGATGTTGAAAGGGGTGGGTGGGTTTTTATGTGGACGTGATTCTGATAATGTTGTGGAGGGAACAGTCTTTACGGAAAACAGATATGTTTGTGGAGGAAATTATATCTCTGCTGGTGCGGTCCGTTTGCAGTTGGCAAAAATGATCGAGGATGATGGGATGTATAAGAAGATTGGTGGTGAGAAGCTGAGTGGTGGGAGGGCGGGTTTCGAGGGTGGAGTTGCGGGATGTGGTTGAGATGCACTAGAGGGAATCATCCCCAACGTGGGTGGGAAAATTGCTTTCTTTAAAGTAAGAGGCCATGGGGCATGTTCTGTGGTGGAACTCGTCCTCCTGGGAGCAGATGCGGTGGAGGAAGAACAGTTGCGAATAAAAGATAGCATTTGTGCAGGAGGCAGGGTTGGAGGACGTTTACTCCAGGTAGCTCCCCGAGTCAGTGGGTTTGTAGAAAATGTCAGTGTTTGTTTCGTCAACATCGGTGGAGATGGTGAGGTCCAGGAAAGGGAGAGTGGTGTCAGATATTGTCCAGATGAATTGAAGGTGTTGTGGAATGTGTTGGTGAATTTAATGAACGTTCAACCTCCTCATGGGAGGACGAGGTGGCGCCGACGCAGTTATCAACGTAGCGGAGGATAATGTGGAGAGTGGTGACGGTGTAACTACGAGAGATGGTATATTCCAATGGCCGACAGAGACAGGCATTGCTGGGGCCCTTGCGGTGCCCATGGCTCCCTCTTTCATCTGAAGGAAGTGGGATTCGAATGAGAAACGTTTGAGGGTAAGGACCACTTCAGCGAAGGGAATAAACGTTTGGGAGGGTACTGTTGGGGACATCGGGAGGGGGATAACAGAATTAATGGAGGCCCTGGCCATGGCGGGTGGTGGTATATAGTGACTGGATGTCCATGGTGAAGATGAGGTATTGGGAGTCAGGGAAACTGAAGTCTTGGAGGAGGTCGAGGGCATGGGTGGAGTCGCGAATAGATATGGTGTGCTCCCTGACTGGGGTTGGTTAGAACAGTATCGAGGCACATGGAGATGAATTTGGAGGTGCATGCAAAGGCTGAGATGGTAGCTGCTGGGGTACCCAGGCATGTGGGTCTTAGGACCGAGGAGGAATTTGGCGGGGCGGAGTTCACATACTGTGAGTTTGGAAGCTGTGGGTGGGAGACCCCCTGAGGTGATGGGTTTGAGTACCGTTTGGGAGATAATGGTTTGGTGATGGGAGGTGAGGTCGTGGTCGATGGGGCAGTAGTAGGAGGTGTCTTTCAATTCAAACCCGGCTTCAGTCGTGTACAGGTCAGTGCGCTGAACTACTCCTGCAGCCCGCCTGTCCGCTGGATTGAAGGAGAGTTTGGTGTTGGAGTCGTGGGAGTGGATGGTTGCATGCTGTGAAGATGAGATGTTGGAGTGGGGGAGTGGGGTGGACAGATTTAAGCAGTGAATATCTCAGTGGCAGTTGGACATAAAGAGTTTGCGGCCGGGTAACGGACTGCCACGTTGTGTCTGGTAGATGGTGTGTGCTGGAGCCGGACGAGTTTGTCCTCGGAAGGTGGGCGGGAGTGTCAATTGAAAAAGTCAGCTCAGAGTCAGAGACAGCGGAAGAAGTGTTCGATGTCACAGCATGTATTGAATTCATTGATGCGTGAATGGAGTTGGATGAAGATAACTGGGGAAATGTGGTAGAGGCGGTCCAGTGGTGTCACCATTTGTCTTATTGATGACAACCCCCGGTTTCTATGGTGCGAGGCGGTAACACTGAGATTTGTGCTTGGCGCGTTGTTGGTGTGCATTCAATTGGGTATGTGGGGTTTAATGTGGTTGTGACGTTGGCAGCTGCGGGGATGGATGTGGTGAAGCCCATGGTGGAGGTGATGCTGCTGGTGACAGTAGTGCTTGCAGCAGATTAGAAGCTTGTGTTGGTCTCCGCAGCAGCGGATCTTGTAGCCATTGCAGTGGCAGTTGTCTGGCCCTTGTAATGATTGTGGTGGCAGCTGCCTGGCCCTCATGGTGATCATGGCCGAGGGTGTCTGGATCTCGTGCAAATCTGGGCAGAGTTTATCTGGCCATCCGAGCGATCATGGCAGCGGTTGTCTGGCCCTCGTAACATTTGCATTGGTGGTTCTGTGGCCCTCATCACGATCGCAGCAGCCGTTGTCTGTCCCTCATAACAATAGCGGTGGCAGTTCTCTCGCCGTCGTTGTGGTCAAAGCAGCGGTTTTCTGGACCTCATTACGATCACGACGGCATTTCTCTGGCCCTCATCCCGATCATGGTTGCAATGCTGTGCCTCTCGTAGCGATGACGGTGGCAGCTGTCTGGCCCTCGGAATGATGATGGCAGCAGTTTTCTGGCCCTCGTAGCGATCGTGGGGGCGTTTGTCCGCCCTCATAGCGACCATGGCAGTGGTCACCACTGTCAACAACACTGCCCCCAGAACCCGGGGATGAGCATCACTTCCCAAATGTCATGACTCCCGGTACCCCAATACCAAGCCCACCCCAGTTATAGTCTCTGCCCCCTCACAGATCCAGCCCATTCCAGGATCTGGCCCCCAGCCCTGCCATTTTTCACTTTCTTCCCAGATCTCCACCTCACTGAGAGCAAACAAACAATCATTCGTATCGGCCGTATCTTTATTCTCATCCCTTCACATACCAACGAATTCAATATGTGTTGTCACATCAAACACTGCTGCCATGTCCGCCTCTGAGCTCACTTAATTCAACGAAGACTCCTTCCCACCATCCAAGGACACCATAACCCATCCACAAAACACTCCACCTCCCTACTCCAACCATGCCGATCTGTTTCCAGCCCTCGAGCTCTTTACTTTGAAATGCCGACGAGATATTCATAGCCTCAACCTGTCCACACACATCCGCACTCCAAGGTCTTACACTCACAAAGCCCAGCCCACCACTCCCTTTGCTCCAATGTTAACCTCACCATCAAACCAGCAGAGACGGAGGTTCAGTGGTAGTTTGGTGCACTGACCTCTACACTGCTGAAGCCAGGCACCAACTTAAAGACACCTCCTCCTACCACCCATTCGACCACGACCTCACTCCCAGCACCAAACGATTATCTCCCAGACCGTATGCAACCTCATTACATCAGGGGATCTCCCAGCTACAGCTTCCAACGCTTCGGGAACTGCTTACCACTCCATTCAAACCAATACGGAAGACCTACAAGCCTGATCACCTCCGGCGAACTGTCATCTCAACTCGGTCGTGCCCCAACAAATTCATCTCCAAACACCTCGATATTGCCGTTCCCACCACACACCCCCCCCCCCTCCATTTCGGGACATGAACTCCCCTCATATGTTTGGGATACCAGCAACGCCCTTTAGCTCCTCCAAGATTTCCGTTTCCCTGCCCCCAACGCTTCGTCTTCACCATGGACATACAGTACCTATAAACTTCCATTCGCCATGACCAGGACATCAAGCTCTCCATTTCTTCCTCTCCCGACCACTCCACCAGTACCCTTCCATTGACACTCTTATTCCCTTGGGTGAAATGGCCCTCACACTCAACAATTTCTCCCTTCGAATGCTCCCATTTCCTCCAGACGAAAGGGGTAGCCATGGTCACCCGTAAGTGCCCGAGCTATGCCTGCCTTTTTATCGGCGATGTGGAACAGTCTATCTCCCGCAACACTGCAGACCTTTTCCTCCAATACATTGATGACTGCTTTGGCCCATCTCATGCTCCCACGTGGAGGTAGAACAGTCCATCAACTTCAGTACACATTCAACCCGCACGTCAAATTCACCTGGACCATCTCTGACACCTCTCTCCCCTTAGTGGACTTCGCCATCTCCATTAACGGTGACCAATTGAACACTGACATTTTCTGCCAACCCACCAACCTCCACAGCTACCTGGATTACACAACATCCCACCCTGCCTCCTGCAAAAAATGTTATCTTTTAATCCAAAACCCTCTGCCTTTTCCGCATTTACTTCCAGGAAGTCCACAAAACATACCAGATGGCCTACTTCTTAAAACAACGCAATTTCCCACTCACGTGGCTGAGGATGCCTTCCCGCGCATCTCATGCACATCCCGCATCTCCGCCCTCCAAACCCACCCATCCAACCGCTACAGATCCAGAATCCCGTTCCTCACCTTTCATCTCACCGTATAATCCGCATCACCATCCGCTATATCTGCCACCTACAAACGAACGCCACCACCAGAGATATATTTCTCATCCCAGCCCGATCAGCATTCTGTAATGAGAATTCCCTCGAGACTACCTACTCAGAATCATGCACCCTAACATTGCTCCCTCCCCTCCCGACGCCTTCCCCTGCCAACGCAGGAACTGCAAAACCTGTGCCCTCACCTCTCTCTCAATTCCATCTAAGGCCGCAGAGAAGCCTTTAGTATTCACCAATGTTCCACCTGTACTTCCACACATGTCATTTACTAAAGCACTTGCTCCCGATGCGGTTTCCTTTATATCGTCTCCGGGACATCCGCAGCAATCAACCTAACCACGCCGTGGCCGAACACTTCACCTCCTACTCCCACTCTGCCAAGAGGATGCAGGTCCTGGACCTCCTCATTCACCTGTCCCTTACCATCCGAGGCCTGAAGAAAAAGCGTCTCATCTTCCGCTTCGTGACCCTCCCACCCCAGGACATCAATTTGGATTTGACCAGTTTGCACATTTCCCCTCCACCCGCCTTACTCCCGTACCAACTGCCAGCTCGGCACTGTCCTCAGGACCCGTCCACTCTGTCCATCTTTGTTCCCATCTATCTGTTCCACCCTCTCCGCCGCCCTATCACCTTTAGCCCCACCTTCAGCCAGCTATTGCACTCTCTAGATAACTTACCCTCAGCCCCACCCCATCCAATTTATCTGTCCACCCCCGTGTCGGCCAGCCTAATTCCTGATGAATGCTTTATGCAAAAAATATCAACTTTCCTGCTCCTCAGATTCTGCCTGACTTGCTGTGCTTTTCTCAGCAGCATATTCTTGGCCATTATCTACAGCATCTTCTCTACCCACTTTCTCCTCTTTAACAATGTTTGCATATTCCTCAGCCTTAGTGGCCTTACCCTGTTTCCCTTGGTTTTTCTTTCGACCCATTCAATGTCATCTGAGAACATCTCCAAGCTTGTACGAGTACCATCTGGTGCATATATCTCTATCGCCCTATCACATGCGGAATTCTTTAAACTGGCCAGTAAGGTATTTTTCAATGTTAACAAGGAATGAATGCAACAGCATTTCAAATTACGCAAGGACATAGATCACTGACAATGTACAAAGAAATAAACCAATCAATCCTGCCAAATAATTGTGATTTGTGATTCAGGGCCAGTACAATTGAGTCTTAAAAGAAAATGAAATAAATCATTAACGGTAATTCAGAGGTGGAAACTAAACAAGTGATGAAGGCACTTTAAAAGTCACCAATGGAAATTCAATTATTCAAAATTCAATATGAAAATCTAAAACTTGCACAGTTTCCAACACTGCAGTCCATTATAATTATCTAGTGCCAATCCATTAATATAAATCCCAGAGGAGAAACCTAAAGTAATTCTGACCAGTAAGTGCTCACTTATAATGTTAAAGGCTGTGAAATGACTGCAGCTGCATTAAAACGTGTGTCTGCTTTCATAGAGTCATAAAGTCATAGAGATGTACAGCATTGAGACACACTCTGCCGTCCAACCCGTCTCTGCTGACCGGATAACCCAACCCAATCTACACCCACCTGTCAGCACCCGTCCCATAGACCTCCAAACTCTTCTTATTCATATACACATCCAAATGCCTTTTAAATCTTGCAATTGTACCATCCACCAACAGTTCCGCTGGAAGCTCATTCCATACACGTACGACCCTCTGCGTAAAAATGTTAACCAGCAGGTCTCTTTTATACCTTTCCCCTCTCACGCTAAATCCTCTTGTTCTGGACTCCCCGATCCCAGGGAAAAGACTTTGCCAAATTACCCTATCCATGCCTCTCATAATTCTGTAAATTTCTATAAGGTCAACCCTCAGCCTCCGACGCTCCAGGGAAAACAGCCCTCGCCTGTTCAGCCTCTCCCTATACCTGATATCTTCCAACTCAGGCAACATTCTTGTAAATCGTTTCTCAACCCTTTCAAGTTTCACAACACCTTTCCGATAGGAACGAGTCAAGAATTGTGTTCAATATTCCAACAGTGCCCTAAACAATGTCCTGTACAGCCGCAACATGACCTCCCAACTCCTGTACTCAATACTCTGACCAATAAAGGAAAGGATACAAACGCCTTCTTCACGAGCCTATCGAACCTGCTACTCCACTTTCAAGGGCAATGAAACTGCACTCCAAGGTCTCATTGTTCAGCAACACTCCCTCGGACCTTACCATTAAGCGCATAAGTCCTGCAAAGATTTGTTTTTGCAAAATGCAGCATCTCGCATTTATCTGAATTAAATTCCATGAGCCACTTCTCAGCCCATTGACCCATCTGGCCAATGTCTTGTTGCGATCAGAAGTAACCCACTTCGCTGCCCACTGCACCTCCAATTTTTGTGTCATCTGCAAACTTACTAACTGTACCTCTTATGCTCGCATTCAAATCATTTATGTAAATTACAAAAAGTAGAGGACCCAGCTCCGATCATTGTGGCGCTGCACTAGTCACTGGCCTCTACTCTGAAAAGCAAACGTCCAAAACCACCCTGCGTCTTCTACGTTTCAGCCAGTTCTATATCCAAATGGCTATTTCTCCTGTATTCCATGAGATCTAACCTTGCGAATCCGTCTCCCATGGAACGCTTTGCTGAGCGCTTTACTGAAGTCCATATAGATCACATCTACCGCTCTGCCCTCATCAATCATCTTTGTTACTTCCTCAAAACCCTCAATCAAGTTTCTGAGACATGATTTCCCATGCACAAACCCATGTTGAGTATCCCAAATCTGTCCTTGCCTTTCCATATACATATACATCCTGTCCCCCAGGATTCCCTCCAACAACTTGCCCACCACCGACTTCAGGCTCATTGGTCGATAGTTCCCTGGCTTGTCCTTATCACCCTTCGTAAACAGTGCCACCACATTAGCCAACCTCCAGTCTTCTGACACCTCATGTGTGACTGTCGATGGTAAGAATTTCTCAGCAAGAGGCGCAGCAATCACTTCTCCAGTTTCCCACAGACCTCGAGGGTACACCTGATCAGGTAGTGGGGATTTATCCTCTTTTATGCGTTTCAAGACATCCAGCAATTCCTCCTCTGTAATATGGACATTTTGCAAGATGTCACCATCCATTTCTCTATATCGATATCTTCCATATCCTTTTCCACAGTAAATACTGATACAACATACTCATTTAGTATCTCCCCCATTTTCTGCGGCTGCACACAAAGGCCTCATTGCTGATCTTTGATGGGCGCTATTCTCTCCCCAGTTACCATTTTGTCCTTTATGTATTTTTAGTAAATTCTTTGGATTCTCCTTAATTCTATTTGCCAAAGCTATTTCATGACCCCCTTTTACCCACCTGATTTCCCTCTTAAATATTCTCCTGTTTTCTTTATGCTCTTCTAATGAATCACTCGATCTCTCCTGTGCATAATTTACATTTGCTTGCTTCGTTTTCTTAAACTAAACCTCAATTTCTTTAGGGTTTCCTATACGTACCAGCATTCTCTATACATACCAGCGTTTCCTTTCACCCCAACAGGAATATACTTTCTCTGGGTTCCCGTTATTTCATTTCTGAAGGCATCCCATTTTCCAGCCGTCGCTTTACCAGCGAACATTTGCCCCCAATCAGCTTTCGAAAGTTCTTGCCTAATGCCGTCCAAATTTGTCTTTCTCCAATTTAGAACTTAAACTTTTCGACCTGGTCTATCCTTTTCCATTTATTATTTTAAATATAATGATGCTGATAAAGGTAATGAGGAAGTCGCATTCCAGAATATTCAAGTTACGAAGTTCAGATTCATAAATCATGGCTGTGACACATGGCTGCTGAACCAAAATCTAAAACCTTCCAGCTGTTTCGTTTGCATTTCTAACAGAATGAGCATGGCAAGTTGTTCGTGCCACTACGTGTGTCCAACACCCAGGGGAAATACAACTGAGCATTTAATAATTGCCCAATGTTGCCCAAAAATTGCACAAATTCATTAAATTTTGGACATCCTGAAGGAAGCAACTGGAATTACTGCAGATTTGTAAAGCCAATTAAAAACATTACTGGACACTCTAACGGATCGGGGAATCTCGGAGCATGCTGCGAAGCTTAGATTGTGTCCGGGGCTTATCAAATGGTGTTTCGCCTGTCATAACCCTGGATCCACCAAATTTTTAAAAACTAACTTTGAAAAACCGAAGATGCTCTCAGCATCACTTTCGGTCCGGAAACTAGGACCCCGTTCAATAATCACGCCAATATCTTGTGGCCGATTAGCGAGAATGGTATCAGCATTTCTAGTAGCATTTTGCACCTGGCGAGCTTTCCTTTTTAATTTTGAACGGGACAAAAGAGCAAACGCCCTCTATATTTCATCTCTCAAAGATTATCAGCCTGTGACCTGGAAGGACCAGGATATCTATTAGAAGAGAAAATGAGGTCTGCAGATGCTGGAGATCAGAGATGGAAATGTGTTGCTGGAGAAGCGCAGCAGGTCAGGCAGCATCTAGGGAACAGGAGAATCGACGTTTCGGGCATTAGCCCTTCTTCAGGAATCAATTCCTGAAGAAGGGCTAATGCCCGAAACGTCGATTCTCCTGTTCCCTATATGCTGCCTGACCTGCTGCGCTTCTCCAGCAACACATTTCCAACCCATGATATCTATTACCTTGATTGGAGCATATTTACCACGACGTTTCTATGTTTTCTTCGAGACACAAATAGACCTTGATCAGCGAGGTTGGTTTCATTTGTCCCTGCCGGCAGACATTCTCCTGCATTTAGAATTCAGCGATTCCATTATCCTGGAATGGAAGAAAAGAACAACAGGAAGCAAAGGACAAACACCAAAACAAACAGGCCAAAGCCGAACACACAAACAAGACAAAACAGCAAAGCATGACAAGAAAAAACAGATACAACAAAGAAACAGGTTCAGACAACAAATATCGGGATCCCTGCCAACAACACAAGGCAAAGTGTGGCGCAGTCTCCTTCAACCCAAGATTGCTTCAGAGATTCAGAACAGCCCGTACTTAATAGGGAACCCAGCACCCTACTCATGCCAGTTGGCTCAAAGGACAAAATGCTGGAGGAATTTTATGAAACCCTCCAAAAGCAACCGCTCTTGCGCACAGGCTGTAGCCCGAAGCTCACTGAATGTAAGAGGAAAAAGAAACTGATCCTGCGGGATCAAAACAAAATGAAAGCATAAAAGCCTCTGGTGCCACAGCCAAAAGTAAAACACTCTGGCCGGCAACGTAGGGAAACGCCACCAGCGGTGAATTAAACTCTCCTGTGTTGTGGCGAGAAAATAGTGTTTAAAACAACGCAGGACCCCGTACATCCAATGAGGAACCGCGTACGCCTTATAAACTCAAACCCAACCTCTTATTAGTGAAATAAAAACGCATAACATCGTCGGTTCAGGGACAAAACGTCGATTACCTTCTTCAATCAAAACACAATCCCGCAATAGTAAAGAAAACACAGAGCACGGTTTCGTCAGGCAGGAAACTGCGTCTCACTTCTCAACTCAAAACTCAACCCGATTGTTTAAGGGAAGAATTCTCGTCACCCTTTTCAAGTAAAAACAAAATCGCCGACTCAGGAAGATTGCAAATAAAAAGAAAAAAATAAAAGTTTCAGGTCCAAAAATCTCGTGTAATAGAAGTCCTGCAGATGTCTTCAACTTTAAGAACTGGGATAAGATTATGCTGTGGGTGACTCGCTTGTTGCGGTCCAATTTCACGGAACAGTAACCTGCGCCACACAAATCTTGAGGTATTGACTGCCGTGTGCTGAAGGGGAGAGACAAGTCGTTCTTATTGTCAAAAGTCACTCCGACGAGATGGAGAGAGCTGAGTGGTTGTGTAGGTTACAATCATTTCACAATTAGCAAACGTTCATTCCCCGACAATGAGCAAGAGGGCACTCAGCCCAGTCACGAGCCCCAGTCACATATCGTCTGGACAGTGCTGCTTAATAGTCGATCAGCAAGAGTTAGTATGGGAATAAATGCCTGTAAGAGAAGAAAATTCCCTTGTGGAATGAGTGCACTATCAGGTGCGACGACATCTGCTGACCATGCATCCATCTCACTGAGCCTGGGAAAGTACAAGCTTGATGAAGCAGACACTGACACAAACGTTAAAATTCTTTCCAAGTTTTGAATATATGAAAAGATGCTTGAACATAGAACATAGAACATAGAAAAATACAGCGCAGTGCAGGCCCATTGGCCCACGATGTTGCACCGATCCAAGCCCACCTAACCTACACTAGCCCACTATCCTCCATATGCCTATCCAATGCCCGTTTAAATGCCCATAAAGAAGGAGAGTCCACCACTGCTACTGGCAGGGCATTTCATGAACTCACGACTCGCTGAGTAAAGAATCTACCCCGAACATTTGTCCTCTACCTATCACGCCTTAATTTAAAGCTACGCCCCTCATAATAGCTGACTCCATGCGTGGAAAAAGGTTCTCATGGTCGACTCTATCTAAACCCCTAATCATCCTATACACCTCTATCAAGTCACCCCTAAGCCTTCTTTTCTCCAATGAAAACAGCCCCACGTGCCTCAGCCTTTCCTCATACGATCTTCCTACCATACCAGGCAACATCCTGGTAAACCTCCTCTGCACCCGTTCCAGTGCCTCCACATCCTTCCTATAGTATGGCAACCAAAACTGCACACAATACCCCAGTTGCGGCCGCACCAGAGTCTTATACAACTGCTACATGACCTCAGGACTCCGGAACTCAATTCCTCTAACAATAAAAGCCAGTACGCCATATGCCTTCTTCACGCACTATTTCCTGGGTGGCAACTTTCAGAAATCTGTATACATGGACACGAAGATCCCTCTCGTCATCCACACTACCAAGTATCCGACCATTAGCCCAGTACCTCATCTTCTTGTTACTCTTACCAAAGTGAGTCACTTCAGACTTACCTACATTGAACTCCATTTGCCACCTTTCTGCCCAGTTCTGCAGCTTATCTATATCCCGCTGTAAACTGACACATCCTTCCTCACTGTCAACAACTCCACTGACTTTCGTATCATCCGCAAACTTGCTCACCCAACCTTCTAGCCCTTCCTCCATGTCATTTATTTAAATGACAAACAGCAATGGTCCAAAAACAGGTCTTTGCGGAACATCCTTAGTAACTGCACTCCAAGATGAATCTTTCCCATTATTTACTACCCTCTGTCTTCTTCCAGCCAGCAAATTCCTAATCCAAACCTCCAACTCACCCTCAATGCCATACCTTCGTATTTTTTGCAGTAGCCCACCATGGGGAACCTTATCAAATGCCTTACTAAAATCCATATACACCACATCTACGGCTTTACCCTCGTCCACCTCCTTAGTAACCTTCTCACAGAATGCAATAAGGTTTGTGAGGCTCAACCTGCCCTTCACAAAACCATGTTGACTATCCTTGATCACATTATTCCTATCCAGATGTTCATAAATCCTATCCCTTACAATTCTCTCTCAGACTTTGCCACAACAGAAGTGAGACTCACCGGCCTACAGTTACAAGGGTTATTCCTACTCCCCTTCTTGAACAAGGGCACCACATTTGCTATCCTCCAGTCTTCTGGCACTAATCCTGTAGACAACGAGGACATAAAAATCAAGGCCAATGGCTCTGCAATCTCCTCCCTTGCTTCCCAGGGAATCCTAGGATAAATGCCATCAGGTCCAGGGAACTTATCTATTTTCACCCTTTCCAGAATTTCCAACGTACCTCTCTTCCCTACATACCTCAAAGCCATCCATTCTAATTAATTGTGACTCAGTATTCACATCGGCAACAATGTTCTGTTCCTGAGTGAATACTGACGAAAAGTATTCATTCAGTGTCTCCCCAATCTCTTCAGCCTCCACACGCAACTTCCCACTACTATCCTTCATTGTACCTATTCCTACCCTCGTCATTTTTTTATTCCTTACATCCATATAGAAAGCCTTAGGGTTTTCCCTAATCCTACCAATTAAGGACTTTTCATGTCCCCTCCTTTCTGCTTTTAGCTCTCTCTTCAGATCCTTCCTGGCTACCTTATAACTATCAATCACCCCAATTGAACCTTCACGCCTCATCTTTACATAGGCTGCCCTCTTCCCATTAACAAGGGATTCCAATTCCTTATTAAACCATGGCTCCCTCACACGACCCTTTCCTCTCTGCCTGACCGGTACATACTTATCAAGGACACTCAATAGTTGCTCCTTGAACAAGCTCCACATATCAATTGCGCCCTTCCCTTGAAGCCTACTTTTCCAAGCGAAGCATCCGAAGTCGTGCTTCACCGCATCATAATTTCCCTGCCCCCAGCTATAACTCTTGCCCTGCAGTGCACACTTATCCCTCTCCATCACTAGAGTAAAAGTCACCGAATTGTGGTCACTGTCCCCAAAGTGCTCACCTACCTCCAATTCTAACACCTGGCCTGGTTCGTTACCCAGAACCAAATCCAGTATGGCCTCACCTCTTGTTGGTCTGTCTACATATTGTGTCAGGAAACCCTCCTGCACACATTGGACAAACACCGACCCATCTAACGAACTTGAGCTATAGCTTTCCCAGTCAATATCTGGAAAGTTAAAGTCCCCCATAACAACCACCCTATTACTTTCACTCTTCTCCTGAATCATCCTCGCAATCCTTTCTTCAACGTCTCTAGGACTATTAGGAGTCCTGTCGAAAACTCCTAACAGGGTGACCTCACCTTTCCTATTCCGAACCTCAGCCCAAACTACCTCAGATGGCGAGTCTTCATCCATCGTCCTTTCCACCGCTGTAATACTATCTTTGACAAGCAGTGCCACACATGCTCCTCTTTTACCCCCACCTCTGACCCTGCTAAAACATTTAAAGCCTGGAACATGCAACAGCCAATCCTGTCCCTGTTCTACCCATGTCTCCGTAATAGCCACAACACCGATATCCCAGGTACCAACCCACGCAAGTTCACCTACCTTATTTCATATACTTCTTGCATTGAAGTATACACACTTCAAGCCATTTTCCTGTTTACAGGCACCCTCATTTGAGATTGATTCCATGTTCCTAATCTCCCTACACTCCAGGTCCTGCACCCTAAAGCTACAGTCTAGGTTCCCATGCCCCTGCAGAGTTAGATTAAACAACCCCGAAGAGCACTAGCAAACCTCCCCCCAAGGACACTGGTGCCCCTCAGGTTCAGGTTTAGACAATCCTTTTTTTGAGGTCCCACCTTCTCCAGAAAGAACGCCAGTTATCCAGATGCTGGAATCCCTCCCTCATGCACCATCCCTGTAACCACGCATTTAACTGTTCTCTCTCCCTATCCCTCGACTCTCTATCACGTGGCACGGGTAACAAACCAGAGACAACAACTCTGTTTGTTCTAACTCTGAGCTTCCAACTTAGCTCCCTGAAAGCCTGCCTAATATCCTCAGCCCTATTCCTACCTATGTCATTGGTGCCAATGTGGACCACGACTTCGGGCTTCTCCCCCTCCCCCTTAAGGACCCCAAAAACACGATCACCCTTGCACCTGGGAGGCATCATACCAAACGTGAGTCTCTCTTGCCCCCACAGAACCGCCTATCTGTGCCCCGAACTATCGAGTCCCCAATAACTATTGCTCTGCTCTTCTCCACCCTTCCTTTCTGAGCAACGGGGACAGGCTCCGTGCCAAAGGCCTGAACCCCATTGCTTACCTCTGGTACGTCGTCGTCCCCACAAGTCTGTGGCACGGTGGGTTAGAGAAGGATACAGAAAATCTCTCGGAAATACCACAGGATCATGCGACATGTGCAACTAAACCCGGAAAGCATGCATTTCAGTGGCATGCTAGTATCTGGAAGATTGAGTATTGATGGGTCTGATGGACCAGCTGTCCTTCATACCAGAATTTCGCAGGAAGATCTATCGATTGTGTTGCCAATCAATTTATTCTTCCCTATTCACTTTCAAAGATCATAAATGCATTCCATTGATGCAAAAACGGAAGAAGAGGGACAATGGAGAATTACAGACCATAAAACCTTTCATCAACGAGAAGGAATTTATTATAAAGAATGTGATATTTGATACTCAGAAAGTAAGGGCATTCGGAGCAGCACCTGAAAATAGGAAGTTTAAAATTATATCTGAATTCATTTCAAGCATGCAGGTGATGAAACGTCGTCTCGATTGCAATGTTATTTTTTCTCTCTTTCCATGGATGCTATCTGACCGGCTGTGATCACGACTATTTGTTGTTTTCAGTACAGATATCAGCATCTGATCCGACTCAAAATAAGGACATATTGCAACACTTACACCGTGTTCATGAGACTGTATCTGGTGACTATGTATAGTTTTGGTGTCGTGATGCAAAACATCATATATTGACTATACTTGCTGTATGGAATTCTCCAGATTAATTCCTCAGATGCCAAGATTGTCTGATGAGTGAACTCGGTCTTTGTTGTCAACAGTTTCAAGGAATGAGAGGTGATCGCAGTGAAACTTAGGAAAATCACATGGAGGAGATTGTCAACCACAGGACCCGGAGAACTGTTGGCAAGCAAGCTTAGGTAGAATCCCAGTATATTCTAAGCATACATCAAATGTAACAAAATAGCCACGGGACCTGCCAGAGAAACAAACAACAATTAATGTGGTTCCACTGGATGGGAAATATATTAGGGATGTAATAGATAACCATAGAGAAGTCAGTATCAAATCATTGCTTAGGAATGTATTGGAGAAACTACGAAAAGGAGATAAAAGATTTCCATTTCGAGGCAATATTTGAACAACAATAGTGATGATAACGTTAACGGAATTTAGCTATGTGCAACAACTTTGATTAAATTTGTTTGAGATACTCGCCTCATTAGTTCGTTCAAAACCCCAAATAGGAAACAGATTAAAAAAAGCAAAATATTATTATAATATGACCATTTTAACACATTACATTCGAAAATATTTTAGTGCAGGAGACAGTGGGTCGTATTTGAAGCCATTTTTCAGCAGGAGAACAAGGCCTCCTGGTCTGCTACAGGGATCAGCGCTGTGTTGCGCATTATGTGTGGTATTTCTGAATTATGTAGAGAGGAATATGAATGGGGGGTGTAATAAGTACATTCGCGCATTCCCTGCAAAGGGAGTTGTCACGGATATCCACACAGCCATTATGCTACAGGAATATATGGAAGCAATGGTCAGACTGGCAGTTCAATGGCAGATGAAATATAACTCCATTAAATATGAAGTCATTCACCGAAGAAGAAGGAACGAGGCGGCGAGTACTCAAAGAATGGGAGCGCATTAGCCAGCTGAAGAGGCGATTCTCCACGGATTCCTGAAGTGAATGGACAGGCTAATGGACAAGTTAAAGAAGGTGTAAGGTACCGTAGGCATCGTGTTTATTTATGAAGCCATTGATTAAAATGCCAATACAGGACATTGTTTATACCAAGATGGCATACTGGGTCTCGTTCTTCGTGTCGCATCACAGGAAGGATGTGATTGCAGAGGTGATTAACCAGGATGTTCCTGGGTTGGAGCATATCAGCTATTAAGAGAGGCTGGATAAGACCTTGTTGTTTCCTTTGGAGCAGAGATGTCTAAGGGGGACGTGCTTCAGAGTTACCAGTTTATGAGTGAAATGGTTATGATGGATAGACAGCAGTTGATGGTTCAAGGCAAAGGGCGAGGAACAAGGGAGAACACTTTGGAAATGAAGTGGTTGATGTTAAAAGAGGACTGGAAGATGTATTTTCTTTCAAATTCTTTTGGAGTCTGGAATGTACTTCCTGAGAGAGGAGATGTCACAGGTCAGCTCACAACTGTCAAAACGTACTTGCACGAGCACCTGAAGTGTGATAACATTCTCGGCTATTTCCCTCATCTTTGAATGTCGGTCTAATGATGATCGTTTTGTATTTCCGTCTGGTATCTGTGATTATGGAAGGTCAATCATTGTGTAGGTTGAGTCTGGAACTTATGGATTTCTAAAGAGTGTTTGCGCATTGTGCAAAAGCGTGGACTTTAACAGCTTCTAAAAGTGTTCCAATTGCAAAGGCTGGAGAAAGCAACTGCACCCTTGTTACAGTCTGAAACCAATGAATTGAGATTGGAGAGCAGGGAAATGGCTGAACAATGAAACAGCCACTTCCGTTCTGTCTTCGAAGAAGGAAACATCAAAACAAAACGGTTCCCAGCAATACTGGTAAATCTACGTCTGGTGTGCAAAAATAAAAATAATTTATTGAATAAACAGTTTTGGAGAAATTATTGGAACTGAAAGTAATCAGCAGAGACAAAGTCAATATAGATTGATGAAGCAGAAATTCCATTTGAAAAACTGACTTACCGATAAATTACAGAAAACCAGTTTGCAATATGTTTGGATTTTGAAAAGGATCATTGTTAATGTCTTTATCTCATTGGTAAAGATCAAATCCTATTGGATTGGGGCTAATATAAAGAAATTGTTGAAGAATAGTTGAGTTGGGATGGAACAGTGTGTAGAATTTTCATTTTCTTGACACATGTCTTTTGCAGTAAAAATACAATAAAATAGGGCGAATGTTTTCATTTATTAACAGAAAACCTGTCATTTTGAGCAGTATAAGAACAAGGAAATAGGGAGAGTTTAGACTGGCGGGAGTCCATCAATCCTGCGGCAAATCATGAACATTGATGATTCCTGCACCGCCATCCTTCAAGCAATACCTCGGTTCCATCTACATTGGAGACCATTGCTGTCAAATTTGCTAATCCACGTGGGCCATCTTGTGCTACTGATATTCTCTCTACGAACATGCAGCAGCCACTAGATGGACGTTTGCTGGCTGAGGTTCCAGCTCAGCGAGCTAACCTACACCCAGAAACTGAACCTGAGGTACAAATCTTACGAAAACGCGGTAGCAGCCACTGATTGCACGTCTGCTGTCTGTTTCACAAAAGCCAGTAATGACTCACTCTCCTGTGCACTGGGTCCAGTCGATGTTCGCACTCTGCGCCCTCCTGAAGAACCGCCCATTGGCCCATCTCGAAGTCCACAACTGTGCCCATTTCCAAGTCCACATTGTGGACACATCTCGAAGTCTACAACCTGGGCCAATCTCGAAGTTCTCAAAATGGATCTATCTCTATGTGCACACTCCAGGCCGTGGTCTAGGCCTACTCGTTGGCCCCAGCTCAAAACAAGTTGATGTGCACATTTTTTAGATTAGATTCCCAATAGTTTGGAAACGGGCTCTTCAGCCCAACAAGTTCACACTGACCCTCTGAAGAGTCACCAACCAGACTTATTTACCTCTGATTGATGCACAAAAAACAGTCAAATAGCCATGAACAATTCACCTGACTTTGCACTTTGGGAGGAAACTGGAACACCCAGAGGAAACCCACGCAGGCGCGTGGAGAATGTGCAAACTGCACGCAGACAGTTTTGGGCGATCACCACCATCCAAGTGATGACAGAGCTGAGATTTAACTAAGTAAAAGACAAAAAACAAGAAACTGAAGGAAAAAATGCAAATGCAATCAGAGTGGCCAACCTGCAGCACAGGACTCCTCCACGACCACTATCTTTCATTTGAAACACTGGAATAAAGGAATATTCAATTTGGAGTGAAAGGCTCATGGGATGTCATACAGATTGGTGCTTGGGGGCTACCGATTCGTAATACTTATCAACATTCTTTTGAGAGAATCAAATGCATTGTTTCCAAGTCTGCAGAGAGGATGTATTGCTGAACAGTGGGACATAGAACATAGAATAAAAAACAATATAGCGCAGAACAGACACTTCGGCCCTCAATGTTCTGGCGACCTGTGAACTCTTCCCAGCTCGTCCCCCTACACTGTCCAAAAATCAGCCGTGTCCTTATTTCTCTGATGTGACTGAGTTGACTACCTTAGCAGGTAGGGCATTTCACGCCCTTAGTCTATCTGCGTGAAGAACTCGCCTCTGACATCTGTCTTAAGTCTATCATCCCTCAATTTGTAGTTGGGCCGTCTCGTACTAGCTGACGTCATCATCCTAGGAAAATGTCTTTCACTGTCTGCGCTATCTAATCATCTGATAATCTTGTACGTCTTGGGTTGCTGGTTCACACTCGTTGCAATTCGAGACGCAGGTGGATAACATAGTGAAGAGGGCGTTTGCTATGCTTTCCTTTATTGGTCATAACATAGCGTATAGGAATTGGGTGGTCATGTTTTGGCCAATTTTGGAATATTTTGTGCAATTCTGATTTTTTCAATTGGAAAGATTTCGTGGAACTTGAAATGGTTTGAAAAAGAAATGCAAAGTTGTTGTGAGGGTTGGAAGATTAGATCGACAGGGAGAGGCTTCAAAGGCTGGAGCTGTTTGAAACATATTGCTCGTAAAAGAGACTTAGGCTCCTTGTTTTGTTTGTTTCTGCACAGACCTCTGAATTCCAGTGGAGTGAGTTCTGAAGATAGACGTCAATAATGGGAATGGCAATTTCACGCTGATCAGTGTACATAGACCAAGATGGGGCTAGCTATAACATTGAACTGGTCTTGAATCTCCTTGTGCAGCAGTCATTGTTGGCATCATTACAGGACAGAACGTAGTAAGGAAGATAAATACTGTTTTGACTTCGATTTTGGGGATCTGAGTTCAGGGGTAAGAGTGACTTACCATAACTGTGCACAGTCTTGGTGAAATGCATCGCGAACATTGTGCAGTATATGTGCAATTCTGGTTGCCTTACCGAATAAGGGACAAACCGAATAAGGGACAAGTGCACTGAAGGAGGTCCATCTGATCACTGTGATGAGAAGCTTATTGTGTGAGCACGGTTTGGGCCTACTGGGTCAGTCTTATATGAGATTGCGGAAAATGAGTGGAGATCTCACGAAAATATATAAATATCTGACGAGATGAGACAGATTGGAAACAGGGCTGATAAGTCCCCTGCCTGGGACGTCTCAAACAAGGGACCACATTCTTAAGTTTAAGCAGGACACTCTGCGTTGAAATGAGGATAAAGGTTTGCACTCAGAGACTGGTGGACCTGGAGAATTCTCCCCCACATAATGCTGAGAAGCCAAGATACTGAATATAAATGAGGAGATCTCAACTCTCAATTAATGAGGAGAGGACATGTCTGGTTTTGGGATAGAGGCGTAATCATCACTTTATTTCCTGGGGAAGCAAAATTGATGGACAGAAGTGATAACTAAAGACCCTATTTTACATTTTTTCCGATAGCTAATCACAAGGGATATGAGCATGTTGTGGGATAAGTACACTAAAGAGAAATTCGGTCATGAAATTGAATGGGCGAACATACAATGGGTTGGATGACCTGATCCTTCTCCTGTCACCGTGCAGTCTGTAAATTTTGTCATAAGTTCTCAGATCTGACGAAGACGTCTCTGCAGTGTCTCCAGAACTGTAACTCCCATTTCCCTTTTCTGATACCGAGGCTGTTGCCGTGTGTTCTACATGGTTTGATCTTTTCATACATTGCACCAGTTTAGGTGTCTTGATTGGCCATTTCAGACACCATTGAAGAGTTTATCACATACCTGTTTCCTGAAAGTACATTGGTAAAGTAAATTGGTATTTGCAATGGATATTGGCTTCACGTGCACAATAACTGCCAGGAGATTTTAAATCTCTAAATTTTGTTACTTGTTTTTAACATCCAACAGCTGCCAGAGCGTCAGCCTGGGTCCGTATTAGGATTCCAATAGCATTTCCACAACAGTACCATTTACAAATGGATACTTACCAGAAATCACACTGAGCAGATTATATTTCATTGTTGCTCCCATACTCCCTCCATCTCTCACTCTGATCCCTCCAAGTCACTCTCACAATACAAAACTTATCTAGCCCTGTCCCCATCTCTCTCTCTCCCCTCGCTCCTTTTCTCTCTCCCTCCCTCTCGTTCACTCATGTGTCACTCACTCCTCCTTCTCTTTCTCACTCTTTCTCCCTCTCTCTCGCTTCTCTCTCTCTATAACCCAGGACATCTCTCTCCCGCTCTATTCCCTCCCTCTCTGTCTCACTTATTCTCCCAATCCTTATCTCTCCCTCCCTCTCTCACTCGCTCCCTCTACTGATCCTTCCACCACACTCCAGCTCAGCTTCTCTCTCGCCATTCTCTATCAACCCCTACTCTCTACCCCTCTACCTGCCTCACCCTCTCCTCCTTCATCCACTTTCCTCTCCATCCACACTCTCTCCCACATCCAATTTCTCTCCTTCTCCCCTCTCTCTCCTCCCCTCTCTCCCCTTTCTCTCTCTCTCTCATACCTCCAGCGCTCTCCCCTTCCTTACAATCATCTGTCTCCCTCTCCTGCTCTCTCTCCCATTCCTTTCTTTATCTCTCCATCCCCCATTGCTCTGTCTCTCCCCCTCTGTCTCTATCACCTCCCTGGATTTCTCAATTCTCCATCCCATTCTCCATTCCTCCTCCTCCATCTCTCTTCCCCCCATGGCTGTTATGTATTCCTATATCTCCCTCCCCATCTCTCTACCCCTGCCAACTCCATCTCTTTCTCCCCGCCGATATCTCTGTCATCCTCTCTCTCTCGCATTCTCCTACCCACGTCCCTCTATCGTTCTTACTTCCTCTCCTTTCCCTCTCTCTCCCTAGCCCTCATTCTCTATCACTCTGCCTCTTGCCTCTCTCTTTCTCGCAGCCCAGCTTCTCCGCCTCTCTCGCTGTCACTCTCTCTTTTCCTCTCTCTACCACATCCGTCTCTCTAACCGTCCTCTCTCTCCCCCTCCACTCACGCTCTTTCTCGACCTTTGATTTCCCCACCTCTTTCTCGCTCATCTCATCAAACTCTATCTCGCTCTTTCCATCCCTCCCTCCGTCTACTCGTTCCCTCATACTCCCACCTCCTTACCACATCACCCTTTCCTCTCGACTCCCTGAATCCCAACTCTCCCTTTATTCAACTCCATCCACCCTCGGTCTCTCTCGTGGCAGCCTTACTGTCGCTATCGCCATCACTCTCACTCTCTAACTCCCTTTCTCTTTCTTTCTCCCTATCTGTGTCCCCTTCTCTCTCTCCGCCACCCTCCCTATCCTTCTGTCTCTCTCATTCTTCTCTCCATCTCTTTCTCCCTCCCTCCTCACTCTCTCTACCCCGCTCTCTGTAGCCCGCATCCTCCCTTATCTTACTCACTCTCTTTCTCTCCCCATATCTCTGTCTCGAGCTTCCGTCTCTCTCTGTCATCCCCTTCACCTCTCTTCAGCATCCTCCCTCTCGTCAGCCCAGGCCTACTTCTCTCCATCACCTTCCTTTTCTTTCCCCACCCCCTCACTCGTCCTCTCCTTCTCTCTCCACCCTCCCTCTTTCTCATCTCTCCCTCAGTCTCCCCCTCTCTGAATCCCACTGCTGTCTCTCTCAACAATCTCTGTGGCCCTCTCTGTCTCCAAACTGCTCTGCCTCTTTAACTGTCGTTCCCTCCACCCTCTCTCCCTCGTCTCCTATCTCAGGCTGTACCTCTCTCTCTCTGTCCCCTTCCTCGCTCTCTCCTCCTCACTCTCTCTGCCACCGCCCAATCTCACTTTACCCTCCCTTTCTCTTTCTTCCTCCCCCTCTCTCAACGCCCCTCTTGCTCCTCTGTCTCTTCTCGTCTCACTCTTTCCATTCCCTCCTCTCTGTCTCCATTTCTACTCCTCACTCTCTCTCTTCTACTCTGTCCTGTCTGCCTCTTTTCCCTCATCCGTCCCGGTCTCTTTCTGCACCATCACCCCTCTCTCTGACTCTCCACTTCTCTCTCTCTTCCCCCAGCTTTCCTCTCCCTCTTCCCCTACCTCCCCACATACTCAAACTCTTTCGCCCCGTCTCTCCCCACTCCCACTATCTTTGTCTCCCACTCCCTCTCTTCTCTCTGACCCAGCTCGCTCTCTATCTCCCCTCCTCTCTGTCTCTCCCCAGAGCGCTCAATCTCTTACCCGCCTCTCTCTTTCACTCCTCCCATTCCTCGCTCTCTTACTCCCTCTCTCTGTCTCCCCTTCTCTCTCTCCCACCTCTCGAAACCCCAATTTATCTTTCACTCACGCGTTCACTTCCTCTCTCCCCTTCGCTCTCTCTCTCCCACCCTATATCTTTAGCTTGGTCACTTCCCCCTCACTCTCTCTCCCTCCCCATCCCTTTCTCCCTCCTCACCCGGCCTCTCCTTCTCTGTCTCCCCTCCCTTTGGCTCCTCCACCCCTACTCCTCTCCCTTCTTCCTATCTCTCCCCTTCCCATTCGTTGAAAATCCATTTCTCCATCTGTTTTCATCCCCTCCCATGCGCTCGCAACCCTCCCATTGGCCCTCTCTCAAACCTCCCTTTGGCCCTCTCTCAACCTCCCTGTGGCCCTCTCTGTGTCTCTGTACCCTCTTTCTTTCTGTTTCAATCCTCCCTCACTCCCCTTCCTCCCACTGACTCTTTCTTATCTTTTTCTATCACTTCTCCCCTCCCTCTCTCCCTTCCTAATCCTCTCTCTCTACCCCACACGGCGGCCATGTCTACCCCTATCTTCCTCATACATCTCTCTATCCATGCCCACTCGTTCTCTCTCTTCCCGCCTGTATCTCTGTACTCATCTCTCTCTCTCTCCCTCCTGCCCACCTCGCTCTCTCGCTCTCACTTTCTCCCCTTCCCTCTACCACTCTATCTCCATCTCTCTCTCCTTCTGCCTCTCTTTTTCTCAGCCCTCCCTCTCTGATTCTCACTCTCTTAGTCTTGCTCTCTTCCTCTCCGTCCCATCTCCCTCTCCCTTAACACTCCCTCTCTCGTCATGCCCTCCCTATCTTCCTCCCACCCCGATTTCCCCTACCCCTCTCTCCCACCATCCATATCTTGTTTGCCCCCTCGTGCTCTCTCTCCCACTCTCCACTGCCTCCCTTTCCCATGTCTCTATTCTCTTCACATTCTTTCCATTCCCTCCTCTCTGTCTCCTTTCCGACTTCCTCTCTCTCTTTCCCTAATCACTCCCGGTCTCTCTCTGCCTCACCACCACTCTCTCTGTCTTTCCCCCTCTCTCTTCCTACAGATTTCCTCTCTGTCTTCCACTCCTCTCCATCCCACTCTCTCACCACACTCAATCTCTCTCACATTGTCTCTTCACACTTTCTCTCTCTTTGTCTCCCACTCCCTCTCCGCATCGCTGTTTCCTCTCCATCTCTGCCTCCTCCTCCTCTCTGTCTCTCCCTAGAACTCAAACCGTTTTACCCGCCCCTCTCTATCACTCCTCACATTCCTCTCTCTCATTGCCCCTTTCTGTTTCCAAATCCCTCTCTCCCTAACTAAACCATATCTCTCTCCTTCACCCTTACTCTCTTTCTCTCGCCTCTTCACTCTCTCTCCCAGCGCTCTCTCGCTTGCTCTCCACTCACCCCGCACTCTGTCTCTCCAAATCCCTCTCTCTCCTGCCTCTCTCTCCCTCCCTGTATCCCCTCCCTCTATCTGTCCTCCTCCCTCTCTCCCTCACATATCGCTTTCCCCGTCTCTCCCCTTCCATTTTTGCCACCACCGCCTTGCTCCTCCTCACCTTTTACCTTCATCTCTCCTGCTCTCTCTCTCAACACATTCTCTGGCGGCCTCTCTCTCCATCCCACTCTCTCTCATACCTCCTCCCTTTCTTTGTGTGCTTATACTTATCTCTCCCATCCTCCCGCTCTCTCTCTGTCAACTATGTTCCCGCCCTCTCCCCGCCTCTCTGTCACTTTGTACAGATCTTTCACTCTTTTTCTAGCAACATGCCTTTGTTTTGTCGTTCCTGTCAATCTCTCTCTCCGCCAACTCACTGTCTCTCCCACCAAACTCTCTTTCCCTCTACCTCGCTCTTTCTCTCCTCCTTCTCTTTCTCCCTCCTCACCCTCTCTCTTGCTTTCTGTTCCCCCCTCCCTATCTTCCTTATACCCCTCTCTCCCATCCTACCACCCTTTCTCTCACCTCCTCCATTTTTCTCTCTTCCCCTTACGCATTCTCCCCTGTACCTCTGTCTCCCTCGCTGTCCCACAGTCCTTCTTTCTCTCGTTATCCCTCGACACCTTTCCATAACACCAGCCTCTCTCGTTCTGTCTCTCACAAATCCCCCTCTCTATTGCTCCTTCCTCCTTCTATCTCTCCCTCATTCAATCGATCTCCCAACATCCTTATCTCTCTTCCCGTCCCTCATGCTCTCACTCTCCCGCTCCCCCTCTCAATCTCTGCCTTTCCCCACTCTCTTCCCACACTGTCGCTCTGTCCCTTCCCCATCCGTCTCGTCTCCCATTCCTCCCACTCTCTCTTCTCCTCCACCCTGAATCCCTCTCTCTCCACACTCTCTTTCTCTTCCCAAACTCTCCTCACCGCGCTCTCTCTTCTTTCTCTTTTGCTCGCTCGGTCTGCTCCACTCCCTCTCCATCTCTCCCTCAACACATCTGTCTCTCCCTTTCCGACTCAGTTCCCACTCCGGAACCGCCGCCATCACTCTCCCTTCTCTGTCTATCTCTCCCTCTCATTCCACCACCTGCATTTTTCCCTCTCTACATTCCTCCCTCTCGCTCTCTTACTCTCGCACATTCTCCATCACTCTGTCTCTCTCTCCCTAAATCTCCCGAGAATACACCCTCCATACTCCTTACCTTTCCCGCCTCACACACTCTACATCGTCTCTCTCCCTCTCATTCCCTCGCTCTTGCACTTACGCTCCTCTCTTTCAAACTGTCTCTCTCTCCACCCTCTCTCTCCACGGCTCTCTTTATCTCCCCCCTCTGTCTGTCTGTATGTCTGTCTCTCTCACTTTCGCCTCCGTCTCCCTCTCTCCTGCCACCCTCTGTCTAACTGCATGACAGTCTCTTCCCTCACTGTCTTCCTATCGCTGTCGTTCTACCCACCTCTGTCTCTTCACTCCCCGTTCTCTCACCCCGCCTCCCTCTCTCCACACCACAACCTCTCTGCTACATCTATTCCTGTCTCTCACCTCCCTCTCTCTCCCCCTCAGCCCCTACAACACTTTCTCTCCCCCTCACTTCATCCTCGAGCGTCCCTTCCACTTTCTTTCTTCCCCTCTCTCTTCCATCTCTCTCCCACTCTGGCCCCTACCTCTCCCTCTTCTCCTGCCATTTCTCAGTTCCTTCCCCCTCCATCTTCCTCTCTCTCTGTCTTTCCTGCTTCATCTCTTCCACTCTCTCCCCTTTCCGTCCCACAATCATTCTCCGCCTCCCTTCCCACTCTCTCTTTCCACTTCCCTACGTCTCTATTCTTACTCACTCTCTCTCTCCTGTCGCTCTCCCTCTCGCACCCACCCCGCCGCTCGCGCTCTCCTGTCCTCTTCAATCTCTTTCTTCTCGTTCAAGATCTCTCCCGCACACTCGACCTCCCCTTTCTCTTCCCCACCAATTTCTCTCCTTCCTCCCTCTCTTCCCTCTCTCTCCGCTTCGCACTCTCCTCTCGCAATCTTTCCCACGCCACACTCTCTCTCTCCCTACTCCCTCTCACTCTGTCTCTCTCCTGCCCCTTAATATCTCTCCCTCCCCTCTCTCCCTCTCTCCCTCCAACTTATCACTCTCTTCCATTTCCCTCCCTTTCTCCCACCCTCTCCAACTATCCCAAACCTTCCTTTCCCCGTTACCTTCTCTCTCCTCTCTCTCTCCGTCCTCCCACTTTCTCTCCCCTCTCCAACCGCCCTCACCCCTCAGCATTTCCCTCTTTTCCCTTCTCTCTCACACTGTTTCCATGCCTGTCTCTACTCTCCCCAAATCTACCCCTCCCTCCACCAATATTTTCTCTCCAGTATCCTACCACCCTCATAATCTTCCACCCGCCAATCTCCCAACCTCAGCTCTCTACCATCTCTCTCTCTTTCCTGTCCCTCACACTCTCTCTCTCTCTCACACACACCTTCCGTCCCTCTCACAGACAGAGAAGACTGCATTCCGGTGGAGAAACTGCGGCATGTATGACAGAAAAAGAGACAGATTTGAAGACGGCAAGTGAAAGGGAGAGAGGAAGAGAAAGAGAGATTGTGCAGAGAGAGAGAGAGAGAAATAAGGTGTAAGAAGCTGGGAAGGGAGAGAACGAGTGATCGATCGAGAGAGAGAGACACACAGAGAGAGAGAGAGAGAGAGAGAGAGACGGACTTTGTTGAGTGGAGATTGGGAAAACGGGGTCGATGGATGGTCTGTGCCGTAGTCCATGTATTGGTGGGGGTACCCAGTGGTGATAGCAAGGACTGGGTGAATTAAACTCAACTCCAGAGATCAGGCCCAATCCCCTCTTCTTCCCTGAAGATCAGTTCAGCTTCGTCAACACAAAGTCAAACAACAATATTGTTCACTCTACTGCTCGGCGCTTCTTAATGAAGATTTTTATTGTTTAACAATTTATGTGATCGATACAGTAAATGGGATGGTTCCTTTCATAACTGGCCCCTGGGCTAGGAGAGATATTGAAATGTGTCCCCGTAACCCTGCTGTGCGATAAGGTTGGATAAACCAGCCTGTTGCCATAGCAACGTGCGACTTCACCACTGAAATGTTGAACTGAAATTCGAAAATCCAGGATGGATTGATTAATGAGTGAATTTGATCGATTGATAAATTTGGGTAAGGGGGTACTTCAGCACGTTCTTAAACTGCTTTCTGAACTTAGACTGTGTCAAGGCATAAATCGCAGTGTTTGTGCAGCAACTGAGGAGCTGCAGCATGAAGCCCAATTCACGCACAAAGTGATGTAGATACACAGGGATATCTGCAATATACCAAATACGGTACCATACAAAATACACCATTAACATTGACCATAACAGAATGAAATTGGCTGAGATAACAAACAGTAAAATCATGGATTTTTTTCGATTTCTCATTTCTGTGTCAGAACGAGGGTCCACATTTGTGTGAGCCCGGAGTCTTCTGCGGGCTTTGCTGGTCACTGTAATGTATCTGACGGTGAAAACATTGAGCAACAGAATCAGGAAAAATGGCAGAGCCGGGGTGAGAATATTGTGGACGAACTCAATTGTGATCCAGACACGGGAATCATAAACATCGATTGCTCCCACACAAAACCAGGGTGTGTGCCCCAGCCGATACCGAGTTGCGAGCATAAAATACCAGAAAATATTCTTTAAACAACTCAGTACAGTCACTGTTCCCAGAACCACAGCCGCCGTGTTCTCACTGCAATATTTACTTTTCAGATTCTGGCAACAAATGGCCACAAATCGATCAAAAGTGAAAGTGACGGTGAACCAGACAGAGCAGTCAGTGGCTGCATAAAGCAGGACGGCGTGGATATTACACAAGGGGATGGACTCCAGGAAATAAAACTTTTCATTATAAACAATGGGAATGTGTCTCATTATAAGGTCGAGGATAATGACCAGAAGATCCGCCACTGCCATGGCCCCCAGGTAACGTCTGACACATGGAGACAATTCACAATCTTTATAAAGCAGAACGTAGATGGTCACTACGTTAACTGTGAGGAAGAAAAACAAACACATTATACATTAGCCTGGAGACAAAGTGACCAGTTTGACAGAGGGGCCAGTGAAATTTTCAAATGTGTCACCGTATTTAGAGATTTATGAAAATAATTTGAGGTGGAATAACAATACGGAACGTCTGAATTGCTGGCAAAAATACATCGTAAAAAACAAAATGCCCTCCCTCCCTAAACACACAGAGACATATCCATAACAACAGGTGCTTTTTGGAATATTCCCACACAATCAATCACTCGAAAGCAGACCCAAGTCACTTCCTTCCTGTTCCGAATAAGTTAAGTGAAATCGTTTCTGTTCTGCATGCTCTCTCGAAGCTCCTTGAAGACAAATGGAGTTCGGAAAATTCTGTCTTTTCGGCTAAATTGTGGGAGAAGGTATGAAACGCTTTAACTGCCTGAGGGTACTTCGGAACATTATCTCCTTCTCCCTGGAAGGGGATCTATTCCCTCGAGATCTTATCGTTTGCTCAATTCACTGAAGTCCAGCCGTTCACAAGTAATGTCAGGGACAAAATGTTCCAGGCAACGTCAGTTAAAAAATGGCGGGTTTAGAATATGACGGGGAATGTTTTCGAAAGTTTAGTACAGAATGTTCCGGGAAATGTCAGTTGTAGAATGTTGGGTACAAAATATTCCAGGGAATGTCAGTTATGCAATGTTGGGTAGAGAATGTTCCGGGAAATGTCAGTTATAGAATATCGGGTGCAGAATATTCCTCGCAATGGCAGTTATACAACGTTCTTCACAGACTTTTCCGGGAAAATTCCTTTCTAGAATGTTGAGTACAGAATGTTCTGGGGAATATCAGTTATACAATGTCCGGTACATTATGTTCCAGGAAATCTTCTGAAGGTATAGCAGCACACTTCCCAACCATTCCCTCCGCTATCTTGATGACGTTATCGGCCACACAGTTCATAAACATTAACATCATATTGAACCCCGACCTCAAATTCACTTGGACCATCTCAGACACCTTTCCCCACTCACTTCCTGGACCTCTCCAACTCCATCAATGGTGACAGACTCAACTTTGCATCTTGTAGCTCACTGACACCCACAGCTCCCTGGAATATACACGCACCCACCCTGCCTCCTGTCAAACGCCATCTCTTAAATTGAATTCCTTCACTTCCAAAGCATGTGCTTCCAGGATGACCAATTTCAATAAGAAAATCCCAGAGGGCCTCCTTCTTCAAAGATCACATTTTCCTCTCGAAAATGGTGGATAATGCCTTCCAGCGCATCGCCTCTAGAACTCTCCACTCTTGAAAACCCAAACCCCCTCTCCCACCAAAACAATGTCAGGGTGCCCTGGTCCTCATCATCCACCGCAACAAACAGCGGACACCACACATCATCCTTCGCCGTTTCTTCCACCTACAGTCGGACACCATCATCAGAGACATATTTCCCGGCCCATAATTATCAGCTTTCCGGAGAGACCATTTCTTCTGCTGCTCCCCTGTCAGGTCCCGCCGCCCCCCGCCTCCCCCCCAACTCCCCCACCAGTCTAACCACCAATCATGGCACCTTCCAATACCACCACAGGAAGTGCAAAACCGACAGCCATATTTCCCCCGCACCTCCGTCCAAGGCCCTAAAGGATCTTTTCACATCTGGCATAAATTTTTGCAGCTCCACACATTTGTGCCCGTCGATCCCGATGTGGACTCCTCGACATTTGGGAGACAGGATGGCAACTTATGGATCGTTTCAGAGAATATCTCTGGGACAAAAGGATCAACTATCCCAACCGCCCAATGGCTTTAAACTACATATCTCCCTCGGTTGGCATGGTGGCTCAGTGGTTATCATTGCTGCCTCACGGTGCCAGGGACCGTGGTTCAATTCCAGCTTTCAGTGACTGCCTGAATGCGGTTTTCCTGTTTTCTTCCAGGTGTTCCGGTTTTCTCCCACAACCCGAAGATGTGCAGATTAGGTCAATTGGCCGTGTTAATTTGCCCGTATTTTTAAGAGATATGCAGGCATGCTGCATTAGTCAGTTGTCAATAAAGCTTACGGGAATGGGTTTCCATGAGGTCCGGTTCGGCGTGAAGGCGTGGAATTGTTGGGCCGAAGACCCGTTTCAACACTGTAGGAATTCAAAGTCAAACTCTCCCAGGCCATCAAGGATATGCAGGTCCTTGGCCTCCTCCACCGCCAAAATGTGACTACCCGACTCCTGGAGAAAGAACTCATCACATTCCACCTTGGGAAGAGATGTACATGTGTTTGCAAACGAAAGGACTGATTAGGGATCGTCAAAATGGGTTTGTGCGTGGGAAACCATGTCTCATAAACATTATCGAGTTTTTTTGAAGAAGTAACAAAGGGGATTCTTGAGGAAAGAGCGTTAGATGTGATCTATATGGACTTCAGTAAGACGTTCGACAAGATTCTCCATGGGCGACTGGTGAGCAAGGTTAGATCTCACGGAATACAGGGAGAACTAGCCATTTATTACAGAACTGAGTCAAAGGTAGAAGACAGAGGATGGAGGTGGAGTGTTGTTTTTAAGACCGAAGGCCTATGACTGTTGGAGTGGCACAGGGATCGGTGCTAGGTCTCCGAATTTTCGTCATTTATATGAATGATTTGGATGTGTGAATATGTCGTACAGTTAGGAGCTTGCAGAAGACCCCTGAATTGGCAGTGTAGTGGACTGGGAAGAGTGTTAACTTATGATCTTGACCAGATGGGCTAATGGGCTGAGAAGTGGCAGATAGAGTTTATTTCAGATAAATGCGACGTGCTGCTTTTTGGGAAAGCAAATCTTCGCAGCACCTATACACTTGTATATCTATTCGTGGCGATTAAGCCAGAGAGCGATAAGTTCAGTGAGCGATTCACTCGCCCTGGAAGCAAGCAACAAAGTTAATCCCATCAACACCGATATTTTTGATGGGGACATGCTGCACTGCAAAGCATCTATACACCGCGATGACAATGATGAACCATATGAGAAGAAGTGGTTCACGAGATTGGTTAAACCAGATCAGTTTTCATTGTGCGAGTATTTCTTGGAGTAATCACAGATGTGCAATCAGTGTGAACTGATGCAAAATATCTGTAATGGCAAGTAGATCCTATCTTTTTGATGTGAAAGGGTTTGCTCCTCACGTGCCACTGGCACAGGCGTCCGGTAACAGGTGGCAGGATTTGAGGCCATGGGCGCTAAAGGCACAAAGAACGAAATACTGGATCTTCAGGGATGATGTGGGTATCTGGTTCAATGCAGATATGCGGACATATAAGAAGAAACTTAATTGGCTAAATCAGGCACATAGGTAACACCCGCCAGACCTGAAAAGCTAGGAGCGTAGCCTGGCGTTTCCCTAATATAGAAGTCTCTGACCCAAGATTAAAAACGGTCCGTACTGAGTTGTGGGCAAAAGGCAAACATAATGTTCGGCTCATACGGGGCTGTGAGCCCATAATGATAAGTCCGAAGTCTGAGTATCGTCCTTGCTGAACTCAATACCCCTTAAAACCCGAGGCCATTTAAGGAATTACGCCAGTCTTTGAATTCCTCCTAAAGGCTGGAGTGATAATCACTTGGAAAACTCACCAGTGAGAACCCCCACCGTTCCAGTCAAAAGGGCAAACTTTCTCGGTGAATCAGAGGCAGTCAATAATGCTGTTGTCGCACACACCTCAAACGTTCCCAACACCTATACTATATGAGCTCAAATTCCAGCGGACAGTAAATTGTTCTCTGCTGTTGATTTCGCAAATGCCTTCTTTTGTGTACTGGTGCACCCTGATAGTCAATTCTGGTTCACTTTTTCATTCAAATAGAAATCATATACTTTCAGCCGACTTTGTCAAGGTTAGTGTGAGTCCCCCACAATATATATAATGAGGCTCTACATCGGGATTTGGTAACTCATGCTTCTGCAGTATGGAGACGATTGCTGAATAGCGGCACCGACAGAGGAACAATGTGAGAAGGATACCCTTGCGTTGCCCTGCCCTCTAGCGAGGGAAGGGCACAAAGTCAGTCTCACAAAGCTAAAATTTGGGAAACAACAGGTGAAGTTCTAAGGTCACTTAATATCTGAGCAAGGGAAGGCCATTGGTCAAAATAGAGTTCAAGCAATCCAGCAAATTCCAAAGCCTCACACAAAGAAACAATTACTATCCGTTTGGGGCATGCGTTCCCACTGTCGAATGTTTAGTCCACATTACGCAACCCTTGAGGCACCCCTAAGTGACATAGCCCATGGCAAAGGGTTACAGAACCAGAGTCCGTTGCAGTGGACCCCAGCGGCAGGGGATGCCTTTGTTGAATTTAAAAAAGCGCTCCAAATTACACCGACACTGGGAATTCCGAATCCAAACAAGCCTTTTCTTCAAACGGTAGATGAGAATCTTGGCTGCATGACACCTGCGCTTTTGAAGGATCATGGGGGGGAAATTGAAGCCAGTATCATATGTTTCGGCTAAACTGGACCCCATAGCGGCAGGATTGCCTAAATGCCTGCGAACTGTGGCTGCAGCTGAAAAGGCTGCTGTAGCGTCCAGGGATATATTCGGCTATGGTGAATTAACACTCCTGGCAGATGCGATATCCTCAATGCATTCCGAGCAAAAGACCGCACACGTGTCGCCAGCACGTTGGCTCACATGTAATACTGTGTTATTGGAGATGCCTAACATTGCAATAAAGCGATGTAACGACCTTAACCCTGCTAGCCTTCTCCCACAGAAGAAGATGGAAACCCAGATGCTTGTGTCGCTGTAACTCTGAAATTTGCAGCCCTAGACTGGATTTTCAGGATTTGCCACTTTCAAATCCAGATATCGAGTCTTTTATTGTGGATGGGTCAGCATGGCGCAAGGAGACAGGCAGAAATTGTGTTGGGTATGCTGCCGTGACTGCCCACGACAAAGCAAACGGGGATCATTCCCTTCTCATCTGTCAGGGCAAGCAGAGGAGCTGATTGCCTTGACTGAGAAATGTAAATTGGCTAAAGGAAGGACAGTGAATATTTACACCGATATCAGATACGCATTCGGGTTGTACATGGTTTTTGGCACTCTGTGGATACACAGGGACTTCTTGCGCTCCACCGGGAAGCCCATCACACAACGCAGCTTGATTTCTGACCTCCTGGAAGTGGTCCTGGTGCCTAATGCAATGTCAGTGTGTAAATGTGTAGCACACCAAAAAATAATGATTCAATTTCTCAAGGCAATGCGAGGACAGCCTCAGCGGCAAGAACGACAGCCCAGCAGCCGATAGACATGTGTACGACAAAAATCTGTACCCCAACAGCCGACGTACAGGAGTTACAGTCCCAGGCCATGCCAGACGAAAAGCGTGAGTGGATGAAAGCAGAATGCAGTGTGAGGGAAGGAGTATGGTATGGGTCCAATGGTAAACCCTGTCTACCACGATCATTGTTTCCATTTCATGCCAAACTGACACACGGTTAGGACCATGTGTCAAAAGAAGGGACGTATGGTACTATTTCGGCACACTCAGACACGAAGGGACTTACTCATTACTCCCAGAAATATTGTGAACGTTGTGTATTCTGTGCCACTAATAATGTGGGGAGGGGAATACAGATGGGTCAGGCAGCACAACCTCAATCCCCAAAACCCTTTGAACATTTGCAGATGGATTTGATTGAACTTAAGCCCAACAAGGGGAAAAGGTATTATCTGGGAATAGTTGATACGTTTTCCAAATGGATGGAAACGTTCCCCCCTTCTAAACCGGATGCCAGTGTAGCAGCCAACGCTTTAATAAGTGAGATAATTCCGAGATAGTGCATCCCTGAAAGGCTTGTAGCGACATTGGGAGTATGAATGGGATAATAAATATTTATGCAGGGATTCTTACGGGCACTTAGTAGCATCCAGCACGGTCAATGGGGCACCTGACACTCGAAATAGGTATTCTACGATCAAGGTAGGAGGTACCAGGGCATGAGTGATGATATGCAAGACTCAGAAGAGCAATGAGGGATTCTGGTGGTGTGCTATAGATAGAGCCTTCTCCGACATCCCTCGGCAGGTGAATTTCACATCCTACACACGGATGTTAAAAAACACCATTTCGACTGTGACAATACATCTATTCTGGGACAGGCTAAGCAAGGAGATGCCAGAGAATTCCTAGAGGCCTGGCACTCCAACCACAACGCCATAAACAAACACATTGCTCTAGATGCCATCTATCAACCCCTCAGAAAACGAACAGGAAATAACATCACCACAAACCCCAGGAACACCATCCAGGAAAAAGATATAAATAGAAATCAGGAGACAACAGCTTCGCTTCACTTGGAGGTCGCTACTGATGATGCTACCTCGCTAGGTAATGAAATGTCTGGATATCAAACCTACAGCTCAGCGAGCAAACCTACACACTAAACCTCAACCTGAGCTACAAACCTTCACAAACCTTGCAGGTGAATATAGTGTTACAGTCGCCCCCGCTGAAGATGCAGTACAGAGGATATAAGCATCCGGGCATGGCAACCAACCAAACCAGATCATGACCAACCCCAAGCAGGGCCGAGGGCATTAATGTCATGCCCAAACCTGAAGGAAGTCGGCCGAGGCTCGAGAGCGCGTCTAACTCAGTATTCGAATTGGCCCCGCAGGAGATAAAGGACGTAAATGCGCCATTAGGTTCGGTGGTGCAGGAGCCATTGCAAGATGTGAAGGGAACAGAGCATGTGATTTGGCCTTAATACAACACCAGAGATTGGACGTTGGATATCCTTGCTGGATATGTTTGCACACAGCCCAACGGTAGACTGCCGAACCACTCACAGAGATCCTGGTGAGAAATGTTAGCTGCCTGCTTCTGCGGGCAGTGACTACCCTGATCCTGATAGGGGGAGCAATTAGGGCAAATCTCGCGCCACCACACGAACTCCAGGCTACCTGCAGTCCCAAGGCTGACAGTCTCCCGACCACAGCCTTTTGCACCAATATTGCGAGACTACACTTGGGGATCGCTCAATGTACTACGACGTTGTGCTTGAACAATGATTCTTGCTCAGCAATCTATGTAAATGGTACCATCAGAAACATTGCTTGTTCCTTTATCAATAATGACACCATGATGGCGGGCATAATATAGCCTTGTGGAGAGAAAGGGTACCATCTACTTCCACTGGGATGGAAGGAGTGCTGCTATCCCGTGATACTTTCCACTGTCAACTGGCACAATAGTGCTCGTCACAAGGGCCGGTAATAGACGCACCCTAAGAGAACATCCCACGGCATTGCAATGTGTACACATTCGCAGACCTTGGACTACACCAGGAGTGAACATTGTGAGGTCCATTCTCTTGGCAGCAGGGACAACGGTGGCAATAAAAAAGATTAATGATCTCGAATATAGTGTATGAGACGGAGGAAGGCCAAGGACTCATTAACACTGAGATAACTGCGGTGAGGAAGCACTGATGCAAAATCGACGATTGCTCGACGTACTGACGGCAGAGATCGGGGCGTCTGCAAAATCTTATGTACCTCATGCTGTTTTAATATTCCCCCCCTGATGAGTCCCAAAATATCACGAGTGTCATAAATCATGTGAAGGCAGCAATCAGGTCGCCTCCCCCAGCAGGTAACTCCTGGTTCCGATGGCTCACTTTCCTTTGGCGAGGATAGGATTTATTGGATCCTACACGTTCTTCGATTTGTAGGACTGGTCTTACTCATAGTGCTTTGTATCGGATACTGCTTGTGTAGCTGCCGACGCCGCTTGCTATGAGTGCAGTAGGATAGGAAATGGTAAAATTAGCACTGGCCCCACGGCAGGACGATCCGATTGTATGGACCCCACACTACCGTGATATTGAGGAGTGGACGTGTGAACATGGCCAGTGGACAGGGCACACTTGAGGCAATGTGACGATACCGCCACAAAGCTGTGTTACAGGGAGGTTGCGTCTGAGGAAAGGCCTGGTGTTCCCTCAGCATTTTTGATGCATAGCTATTCTGGCTCT
Organism: Chiloscyllium plagiosum; assembly: GCF_037043375.1. Lineage (NCBI taxonomy): Eukaryota > Metazoa > Chordata > Chondrichthyes > Orectolobiformes > Hemiscylliidae > Chiloscyllium > Chiloscyllium plagiosum. The sequence continues at coordinate 82,183,296 of NW_028270167.1, forward strand.
GTATTTTTTATTATTGTTGTCCTTGTTGTCATAAAATGACAAAAATGGGGGAAAACGTAATAGAAAATGAAGAAATTTAACATTTATTGTGAAGTCTGAAAGAGAATGCTTTGCTAAATTTAATACTTTTCTGAACTTTGCAAATACTTTGCTGAGTTCCTCAGTCGTGGAGAAAGCTTGTGTTTGTTGAACTTCGTAGACATTCAACCTGACCTCGCAAGCAGTCGACTTCAGCGAAAAGCTAAGGGAAAACATAAGAACAGTTATGTCCACGGCTAGGGAATGAGAAAGTAACAACTCGAGTCTTCCCAACCCTTGTCCCTGAGCCCGTGATAAGAATGGTATAAGAAGAATGCTTGAATTATCTGCGCTGCCCTGACACAACATATTTTTGCCAAGTGTACCGCCCTGCATGAAGGTTTTAAAATGAAGCTTTTTCTTAACCTGAAGTCAGATCGGCTTTAATTTCCAAGTCGGATTTTTTTAAAGTCACATGAACTTACTGCCTACAGATTGTGTGCTGTCTCAACAAAATAGTATGTCTCTGAAAATACAAATACGCAAATGAAATTTCGCTCCATAAATTGATATATACGCACGTATGTGTGTGAGTAAAAGAGAATGCATACGTGTGTATGTATGTCAGGAAGTGCACGTATGAAAGGGAGGATGCGTTGAGAGAGAAAAGTTTATGTATTATGGAGTATATGTGTGTGACGGAGTGTGAATGAATGTGTGCATGCATGAGGGTGTGTGTAAGAGTGAAAGTCTGTGAGAAAGTCTGAGCATTTGTGTGCATGTGTTTGAATCGCTGCATGACAGCATATACTGTGGTGGGCTACATGTCGTGTGACATGAACTCAAGATCTCGGTTGATGCACTCCTCGTGGATACTGATTTACTGAACATGGTTATCAGCCACTGCTCAGCGACTTAGCATTCTTGTGTATCTAGAATTCCAACTTGGAGGATGTTCACCCGAAGTTGCACGGTGGATTAGCCTTTATAACAGAGTTTTGCGAGACTGGGAGGGAATATCCCTGTCTGGCGCCTGTTGTACGGTGTCCATTCATCCGTTGTCGCAGGGTCGGGTGGTCTCGACAATATACATTGCATTTGGGCAAATTTGCTGAGTGTGAAATAGACAAGGTTGGCCGAGTCACATTAGTACCTGCTGCCCTCGTGGTACGTGCTGTTCTCACGTGTAATGGCAGCATCTATGTTGATGCTCTGTCTTGTCTTACAAAGTTTGCCGTGGCACAGTGTGTGGTATTGTGGTCTACCGTTACCTGATGGCTGGACAATTTATTTGAAGGTTTGGCAATTGTTTAATGGCAAGAAGTGGAGATACAGGGAAGATCTTGGCGAGATGCTCATCATCATTGACAATATGTTGCAGCCTGCAAAGTACATGGCATGATCCCTCCACTCCCGGGATGTACTGGACGACAAAGTGGACCCTATCAGTCATATCCTGTATCTGTTTTCTTAAGGGACCATCTCAGTTTTCCATTGCTGCATACCAGAACCTGTGATCAGTATCATGTCCAGCTCTTACGTAGGCTTCCTTCAGCACCTTCAGGTGTTCGCCACTTTCCTCCTCACATGAACAGATATGTGTATTCATAGAGCTTGCCCGTAGGGCATGCCTTTTTAAATTTATGTTTAAATGGTCGCGAGAGAAGTGCGGCATCTTGAGGTTATCCATAGGCCTGCGGTAGAGTGAGGTGCTGAGTTGTTCGTCCGTGATAAAAATGCTTGTGTCGAAGAATATATTGATTTTAAACAGTTGGCTGTGTTAAGTGTTTTGGTGGGATGGAACGTGTTTTACCGCAATGTAGTTGATTCAGGCACTCCTCGCCATATGTTCAGATGAATAAAGTGTCGTCTATGTATCTGGTGTGTCGCGTTTCTTGGAGGCCCTGTGCAGCAATACGTCTTTTTCGACATTGCGCATGACCATTTGGCATATTGGACTGTAAACGTGGTCCCATGGCCGCACTATGTGTCTGGATGAAGAATTGGTTGTCGAAGTTTTAGATGCTCTGTTCGAAGGTGAAGCAAATTGATTGTAGGATTCCACGGGGAAATTGGCACTTGCTGGTTTTCAGTACTGAGTCTCTTGCAGCGATATCATTGTCAAGGAGGATGCTGGTGCAGATGGCCATAACATAAATTATGACGAGGAATGTTCTTCGTTTCGGTAGTCTGCGGGTGTGAAGTTACTATCGCAAATCTGTCGTGTTTCAAAAGAAGCTCGTGCGCCCCCCCCCACCCCCACTCCCGTACAGTCGGTTTCAAGATGAGCTCGACATAGAATGCTATTGAATGATACGATGTGAAATCTCCGTGTTTGGGATTTGTGCATCTTTAGAAGGCAGTAGAAGTTGCTGAAGTGAGACGTATGGGGGAATAGAGTGCGTCGTGTACTCAGGAGGACTACACCAACAATCTTGATCAATCTTTTGACTTCACGAGTATGTTCTTTAACCATAGGCTGAAAGTTGATTTTAGTGTTCCTGGTCGAAATAAATTCTGGAGTTTACATGTTAAAAAATCAAAACCGCCATTCTGACTGATGAAAGACTTAACATCAATCTCGTTTGTCCATTCAACTTCTCAATCCTGCTAAAACGAGACAGAAAGGCGCTGTGGAGCCTCTTGGGTCTGTGATAATGAAATAGGGGGAGGCCATTCAGCCTCTAAATAAATTTGCACGGTATTAGGAGTGCATTCGTTGTCTCCAGACAGTTAAAAATGAAGACGAAGGGGGCATTCAGCCTCGTGAGTCTATTACACAGGAGCAGTGGGGTGCCATTCGGCCAATTGAGTATTTTGTAGCAGAGCAAAATGAGAACCTTCAGCCTCTCAAGTGTGTTAAACAGGAAAGTGAAGAGGCATTCAGCCTCTCATGTGTGGTACAGACGAAAAGCACTCAGCCATTGTCCTTCTGAATGGGTCAGACAGGAACAGGTAGAGAGCATTAGGATCTCATGCCTGCTCCAAAGGAAGAGGAGGAGCCCATTAAGGCTTTGGTTCTATTTTCAGCAGCAGTCGGTGTCCGGTAAGACACTTACGTCTTTTATACAGGAGCTGGAGGAACTCATTTACAAATACATAGCAGGAGGAAATTCAACGTCACAAACCTGTTGCCCAAGAACAGGAGGAAGTTGTTCAGCCTCTCGAGCTATTTACATAGGTAGAGAATGAGGCGATTCGGCTTCTATAGTCCATTATAACGGCTCAAAATACGGCCATTCAAACCCTCGGGTGTACTACTCAGGAACAGGAGGAGGTCATTCAGCCTTTCGAGCCTCGAATATAACACGACAGCAAGTTATTAGCACCACAGGCCTGTACTGAAAGGACTGCAAGAGTGAATTCAATTGCAAAATACGACACATGGAAATATTACGGATTCATCATCGTATTGGTTGAATCATAACAAAAAGCAAGGAAGTCAAACAGACGCTTGAAAATGTTCTCTGAAACCAGGAACAAGCATTATGCCCCATGGAGATTAAAGAGTGAGAAAAGCTGAAGGTCTTGCTGCCTCTCACTGCAATTACACAGGAGCAGCAGGAGACTATTTATTTTCTCAAACTTGGTTGAAATCAGCGGACGTGCATACTTCAACAATTTTAACTGAATTCATAAGGAAACGTAGAGATCATTCATCCTTGGAATTGTGACCCCAGAGCAAGAACATGCCAGTCAGGTCACAACGGTATCTTACAACGTGTGATGATGCTCCTTCAACAAGGTTCGTCTTTTTCCAGAGAAGTCATAAACGCAGCTTTGCCAAGCACACTGTTTGGGAGTGTTTTAGGGTCAACGTGAGTATAGCTAAAAGATACTTCATCAGGCATCGAGCATTCAGGTTGTCTTTTTCTAGCAAAAAACGAATACACTTGTATACTGAAATGTGAGTTGACAGGTCTCCCCAGCTCAGCTTTTATGGCATGGTTTAGTCTGGGGTTTGGCAGTCTGGCTGCTCACTGAAGGCAGTCAGTCCGAATTGAAGCTGATTGTCTCAAAGAAACAAGTCCATCCCAACCCTTACTCTCTCTCTGAGATCTCTCCTTAAGCGCCTGGTGTTTATTTTTTTTTTTCATTTTTTCCCAAGGATTGATTTTGGGGATTGTTGCAATTGCTGGGAACTGCATCACTAAACTGAGTTAAAATGTTGAGTTTTCAGATTTTCAGTCATGTTATATTCGGCTCTCTTTTGTTGGTGTTCCATTGCATCATGCTGTAAATAAATCCTTTTCTGTTTTTAATAAAGTGCTTTGACCAACTGCATCACGCCAGGAATATCCACTGCACACCTGCTTAAAACAATTCGCGAAGTTAGGGTCTGGGCATCCTTGAAATGTTTTGAGCGGGTCTTACCCAAGCCATCAATAGAAACAAGAGAACTGTTTGTATGTGGCAAATATATGAACACACGAATAACGTACATGAGTAGTTTTTTTTTTTCTGGTCCTTGACCTTGCTCCACTATTCAAGAAGTGAATGGAGGAAATATTTTTCGTGTCAGTTCCAAATTTCTCCACCCCCACAGCGATAACCTTTGACTCGAGTGAAAGTCATGTAACTGCCTGCCTCTGCCTCAATAATATTCAGTGTTGTTTTCACCGTTCTCTGGCAAAAGTGTTTCAAACATTCATAACCTTCCATGAGAGGAAGAAGTCGTCACCTCCAACTTAAATGGAAAATCCTTTTTTATTCCTTTCAAGTGTCACATAGTTCGAGTCTCAGTCTTAGTATTAATTGCTGCTGCATTTTGGGAAAGCAAATCTTAGCAGGACTTATACACTTAATGGTAAGGTCCGAGGGAGTGTTGCTGAACCAAGAAACCTTGGACAGCTGGTTCATAACTCCTTGAAGTGGAGTCGCATGTAGATAGGATAGTGAAGAAGGCGTTTGATATGCTTTATTTTGTTAGTCAGAGTATTGAGTACTGGAGTTGGGAGTTGAAACATCTTCAGGGCTTATGCCTGAAACGTCGATTTTCCTGCTCCTCGGATGCTGTCTGGCCTGCTGTGTTTTTCCAGCACCACATTTTTCAACTCTGGTACTCTAGCATCTGCAGTGCTCACTTGCTTACAGGAGTTGGGAGGTCATGTTGCGCGTGTGCAGGACATTGGTTTGAATATTGCGTGCAATTCTAGTCTCCTTTCTATTGGAAAGATGTTGTGAAACTTGAAAGGGTTCAGAAAAGATTTACAAGAATGTTACCAGGGTTAGAGGATTTGAGCGATAGGGAGAGGTTGAACAGGCTGCAGCTGTATTCCCTGGAGTGTCGGAGGCTGAGGGGTGACCTTATAGTCGTTTACAAGCTTATGAGGAGCGGGGATAGGGTAAATAGACAAAGTCTTTTCCTGGGATCGTAGAGTCCAGAACTAGAGGGCATAGGTTTAGGATGAGAGGGGAAAGATATAGAAGAGACCTACGGCTCAACTTTATCACGCAGATGGTTGTATGTGTATGGAATTAGCTGCCAGATGATGTGGTACAATTGTAATATTGAAGATGCATTTGGATGGGTTTATGTTTCGGAAGGGTTTGGAGCGATGTGGGCCGGATGGTGGCAGATGGGGCTAAATTGGTTTGGGATATCTGATCGGCGTGGACAGGTTGGATCGAAGGGTCTGTTTCCATGGTGTACATCTCTATGACTCTATGACTAAGTGGGAACAAGTATTACATTTAGAAAGTGTTTCTTTGGTTGTACAGTATTTCTGTGAGCTCTCATGCAGGGCACATTACACAATTGTGTTTTCTCTTTCATGACGCTAAATTGTTGCATTGACAACAGCTCAACAATGTTTCACTTGACTGACTCCAATGATTGAAGTGTTAACGTATGAGAAAAAGATAAACAGTTTGATCCAAAACGCATTTGGGGTTTATAACAATGAAAAATGATATTCTTGCAACATGGCCCTGAAGCCGATTACAATAGGGTAGGGTATGCAGCGTCAATACCGTGTTATGGAGCAACAGGATGAGTCCAAATAGCCTGCTCATTTATATAACACAGGAAATAGTAGAGGCCACAAAGTCACTAGGGATTGTTGCACTCGAATTAGAGCACGCCATTCAGACCATTTAGCCTTTAGAATAGGACTTGGAGGAGGATATGCAGGCACTTTATAGATTTTTCAAGGAATGAAGTAGATATTTCATACCAAGGTTTCTGTTGTATTGGAACAGGAGAATACAATCACTTCCTCCATCCAATTTCTGGGACGTGAGAGGAGACGGTTCAGTATCACGAGCTGATTATGCAGGATTATGACATAGCCCTTCAGCCCCCTCAATGTGTTATATAGCAAAAAAAAACAGATTCCACATGTCTTCCGCCTCTTAATCATGGACAAGAAAGAGATAATCACACACGAAGGACAAGGCTGTAGGAATATGAAAAGGACATACAGCTCCACAATGCCCTAAAATAAGAACAAAATGAGACTATACGGCGAGAGAAACCTCTTACATTGCAATGAGAGCAGACTTTTTACCTCATTTGTCCGCAACATAGGAATTGGAATGGATTGCAGAAGTTATAAAAAGGAAGAATGTAAGAATAAACAAGATAATGAGGGATTTTTTTTAATAAAACGACAAACTATTGGGATTGACAGCAAATTTCTAGTATCCATTTATAAGGGATTAATAACAGGGATTCAAATCAAACTGCAATCTATCAGAGCCAGCAAGGTGTTCGAAGTGCATATCTTGCTGAGTAAAATGCTCGATTTGCTTAAGTATGTGTCAAGCCCACAGGATAATCCTCCAGATACATTCTTACTGATTTATCAGAAGGCATTGGATAATATACTATGCAACGAATATTATGAAAGGTAAGATGACATAATCGGTTTGGATAGAGAACGAGCTAACCAACAAAATGCAGAGAGACGGGAAATATGAGTCTTCTGTTTGGCAAGGTGTAACTCGTGGGGTGTTACAGGGTTTGATCCTTAGGCCGCAAGTATTTCCAATTTAAATTAATGATTTGCATAAGGGGTCAGAAAATGATGTAACCAAAATTTCCGATGTCTCTGAATAGCGAAGTTGCAAGGAAGTAATCAGGATTCTACAAATTCGGTGAAGGAGTCAACATTTCGCAGACGAAATGTAATACATTGTAGCATTATGTCATCTATATTATTCAGATTAATAGAAAGGAAGCGTGTTATCAAAATGAAGTGAAAATTAAGACACCGCCGTTCCAGAAGGATCTGAATGTCCTCGTCCATAAATTATAGGAAACTAGCATGTTGGCTCAGAAATAACAAAAAAGGAAGGCAAACACAATTGTCACATTCATTCAGAAAGGGAAAAATGCAGTAGGGAAGTCGGTTCAAATATACAAGGAATGAAGGAGACTGAAGCGGGAGTACTGTGTACAGCCTTGATGAGGAGGGACCTCGTCGCATTGCAGATAGTAGAGAGATCGGTTTCAGGGGTAAGGGGCTGTTTTATGAGGAGAGACGGAGCAGTTAAATCCTGTTCTCTACGGAGTATCGAAGATTGTGAGCAGACATAACTGAGGCATGTAATGTTATGAAGTTGAAGGCGTATACTGTATCTTTAAGAGAGTGAATGCAGTTGCGAACGAAACGATAACACTCACCTGTGGTATAACTGGATGCCATCTAAGAGTGTACTGGAAAATTGGAAGTTCGTAACACTTCACTAGGAAATAGATACCTGAGTTTGCCGCTGTCTTGACTACCGTAAGTTTGCATAATTTCAATAAATGTCTTATTGGAATAGCATATTGTTATCAAGTTGAGGGCAGGCAATAAACTGTTAAGAGAAAGGGATTGAGAGTTCTACATAGTTGCTGTTTAATGTTCAATTTTTGAGATAAAGCATACTTTTTTTTTAAACAGTGTAAATTGAGAGTTCTCCGTCACTCATATTTTAACAGATTACGAGGCGAGGTGAGCTTTCTTGGGCGTTTGGATTAACTCGCAGAAAGTTTCCCAGCCATGCCGTAAAACTGGCGGCTCAAGTCCGAAATTTGAACGGCTTTTGACAGATCCAGTTTAAAATGTGGACAGATTTGAATAGATGTGTGGTACGGCACTCCCCAGCATATTTAAACAATTGCCTGTTAGTGCTCTACTTGTTTAAATAAGACGGAGGTAAGACAGTTGGTTTAATTTCGGTATCCTGTGGTTATAAATTAAAATTGAGGGAAATGGCTCTTAAGATTGTGAAGGAAGGTCTGTGGTTTGAAGATGCTGCCAAAATCTTCCAAGAAAATTTAGAAAATCAGAGGAAGGGCAAATATTTCGAATAAGCAAATCGGTTGGAATTGGTTTTAATCAAGGACGAAAGAAAAGCTGAAATTGTAACATTTTTGATCAAGCACATAGATATATCAAAGGAAGAGACACATACAGTGGAATTAGAATGAAACCCTTCAATATTAGTTGATGCATAGGGAGTTAGAAGGTTAAGATAAAGACAGAGAGAGAGAAGATACGGAAAAAGAGAGAAACAGCGAAGCAAGATAGAGAAAATAAGTGGGGAGAAAGAGAGAGCAAGGCAAAATGACTGTATCGGCGCTGCCTCGTGCTCCCACGAGGAGGTTGAACAGTTCATCCACTTTACCAACACCTTCTATCCCGACCTCAAATTTACCTGGACCATCTCAGACTCCTCCCTTCCCTTCCTAGACCTCTCCATTTCTATCTCGGGTGGCCGAATCAACACGGACATTTACTATAAACCGACCAACTCCCATAGCCACCTAGACTATATCTCCTGCCACCCTGCCCCCTGCGAAAACGCCATCCCATATTCCCAAATTCCTTCGTCTCCGCCGTATCTGCTCCCAGCAGGACCAGTTTCAATACCCAACAAACCAGATGGCCTCCTTCAAAGAACGGAATTTTCCCCCAAACGTAGTCGACGATGCTCTCCACAGCATCTCCTCCACTTCCCGCTACTCCACACTTGAGCCCCGCCACTCCAATCGCCACCAGGACAGAACCCCACTGGTCCTCACTTACCACCCCACCAACCTCCATATACACCGTGTCATCCGTCGTCATTTCCGCCACCTCCAAACAGACCCCACCACCAAGGATATATTTCCCTCCCCTCTCCTATCAGCGTTCGGAAAAGACCACTCCTTCTGTGACTCCCTCGTTAGGTCCACACCCCCCACCAACACAACCTCCACTCCCGGTACCTTCCCCTGCAACCGCAAGAAATGCAAAACTTGCGCCCACGCACCTTCCCACTTACATCTCTCCAAGTCCCCAAGGGATCCTTCCATATCCGCCACAAGTTCACCTGCACCTCCACATACATCCTTTACTGCATCCGCTGCACCCGATGTGGCCGCCTCTATACTGGGGAGACAGGCCGCCTACTTGCGGAATATTTCAGAGAACACCTTTCGGACACCCGGAACAACAAACCCAACCATCCCGTAGCTCAACACTTCACCTCCCCCTCACATTCCACCAAGGACATGCAGGTCCTTGGACTCCTCCATCGCCAGAACATAGCAACCTGATGGCTTGGGGGAAGAGCACGTCTTCTTCCGCCGAGGAACCCTCCAAGCACAAGGGATGAACTCAGATTTATCGAGCTTCCTCATTTCCCTTCCTCCCACCTTATCCCAGCCCCAACCCTCGAACTCAGCACCACCTTCCTAACTTGCAATCTTCTTCCTGAACTCTCTGCCCCCACCCCCATTCCGGCCTATCATTCTCATCTTATCACCCTCCTTCCACCTGTTGCATTTCCTATGCCCCTCCCCAAAGTCCCTCCTCCCTCCCTTTTATCTTAGCCTGCTTGGCACACTCTCCTCATTCCTGAAGGAGGGCTCATGCCCGAAACATCGGTTCTCCTGCTCCTTGGATGCTGCCTGACTTGCTGTGCTTTTCCAGCAACACATTTTCAGCTCTGATAACTCCAGCGTCTGCAGTCCTCACTCTCTCCATCAGCAGACAGTGACGACCACAGGCGTTGAACGGAATGGCACAGAACATGCTTCATAAACGTGTCTCAAAGCTGCTGAATTCCCCTTGCACAACGTACACCCGCAGGACACTGGGAAGCGAGCTGTCCCTTTCAAAATAATTTCTGAGCAGCTTAATGATGAAAACCGGCGCAATAACAAATGCGAAACTTCGGGGAAGGGTACACGGCACTTGTTTCCATTAGTTACTGGACAATTGCCGAATAGATAACAAGTTTCAGAATTATGTTTTTAGACAGAGGGATACAACTTGCTCCAGGCATCAGACTTGAGAGGGCTCAATCGCAAAAATAAGTATCTAAAATGAAAACATTGCCAGACCAACTGAAATGTTTAGTTACATCAGATGAGATGTCTATTCCGCATTGCACACTGTACAGGCCAGGCCAGGTTCAATACAACCTGGAAATCTTTCCAGATGGAAACATTGTGCTGACCAGTGAATTGTTATATGAACTACATATCTGTCTATGACTGGCAGAGGCATGGCCAAGCAGTGCATTGATCTATAAACCCGGGCTAGTGATCTGTCCAGCACAGAAAGCTGTGCAGTGAACACCAATGAAGTGATCTGTCAAGCTGGGCGATTTTTATCTCAGGATGCAGAGCTGTGCAGACCAGTCTCATGCTTTGCTCGGTAACAATGTGTTTGGAAGACGCCCGGAATCAGCAAATTTGCAGCTAGTGTTAAAAGTAACAGAATACACAGCTTCCATCAAGTTACAGCTCCATATCTCCATTGTGCTATGACAAGGGGTGCTGTAGTTTTGAAAATACTTGCAGAGAGAGATGTTGAAAGAATCAATTAAGTACAAAAAGTGGGCGGGTTTTAGGATATTCAAAGCGAAATGGAGATTGATAGACAGCGTCAAGGAGGCTTGATATCAGATGTTTCAGAATGATCAAATGGAATACATCTTGTAATATGGACCAGTGTTCCATGAATTATGTGCGAATGCGATATTGGTGGGAGTTTAAATGATGGAGAATTTTCGGTGAGGATTTGTTCTGCAGCATTGAAAGTTAGAGTGACGTCAAAAGCACTGATATGAATCGAATAATAATTTATCTCAGTGTCATATTAATTCAGTATGGGTGAGGAATCGTCTGCACGAGGCGGAGCTAGTTTCGTAGTATTAGCTTATGGATCCCACGTCATTTACTAAACACCCGGCTCCATGGTGTTCCTCCATTTAATGCCAGGCCGATTCTCCACCCATCATGACTGGAGGTACGCACCATTGCCCGGATGCCCCTGGATATTTCTTGATCACTGGTACTGCTGCCATTGTTAATAAGCCAATAGGGACACGCTTGAGATTTCTCAGTTCGGATCTGCACTGCAAAGTTTACCCTGAACATGGCAGGCTAGTTGAAATAGTACGACGTTTTGTCGACAGTGGCACGAAGGTTCTGCTGGATGGGCTAGTGCAGAGGAGGACATTCTGTTCCCAGAGAAGGCTGCATCACCAGACGTACCGATCTCACCACCAAATTCAGTGCAATTTCTGCGGTCTGAAGACATGTCCAATCGTAGAAGAGCAGCATCATTAACTTTCCCCGCTCTGGCAGGATACGTGCTATTGTGTTTTCTCTGCTCCCTCACATTTACAGTACATCGATTGGAACACCTACCTCTGAACAAGGTTCATGCTCAACCTATCACACCACTGCATGCAGCACTTTCCTTACCCCTCCAACTATCTCTCACTCTCTCTCTCTTACACACACACACACACACCTTCACCATACTCCCACGTGAGTACAGAGGGTTTCAGAGAATGTTGTTTTTGGAATTTTCAGAATCATGCCACTTCTAAAGTTTTGTGCATGTGTTTGATTATGCAATGTCGCAGATAATGTTCTAATCAATTCACAGTTTCTGTAAAATGTCAGTTCCCGGCATGAAAATCAAGGGGAAGGAACAGAGTCGATCTTTTTTTTCAAATAGCAAATGATGTTCATCCATCATGAGGCTCGTCAGCCCGTCAAAGATGCCGTCATCCAACAAGATAAGGACAAGTCTGATGATGTCCTGTCTTCCATATTATTTTGTGGTCATGAGTATAAAATCACAATTCGTACTTCTGATTATTTCGCTTGCCTCAACCTATTGTATTCATCCAAAGACAACATCTAAACACTTGTCTTATTATGGAATACAATTTCAAGCAGAGAACATTAATTTTGTCCTCAGCCATTATCTTGAACGTTATTTAAATTGGATCTACTACTCTGTTTTCAAATTTTCTATTTTGCTCTGTCATTGACTATTTCTGTCCAGAGCAGCTTCATGGCCTCCCATGCTGAACAGCAGATTTATGATGCACAGGGTGGCCAAAAGCGCAGATTCAATTTTCCTCCAGTGATAGCGGTTACGAGGAAGGATATGCTCGCTCAACCTCACCTACCACATGAGGTTTGGTGACTCTCAAGTTAAACAACAACGAGTGGTTTCTCTTTAATGAGATATCAGGCCCTTTGGGTCTCTAATGTATCTCAGTTCGCACTGCTAAACTTTCTCAACATTATCATTTCATTTTTCTTTGTATTCCTGCATGTTCTCTTCATCCACAGTGTAATGTTGTACCTCTGCAAGCATTTCACCCGTATTGCGCATTCATGTGTACTACCTGATAATTCCAGACTCCATTATTATTTCTGATTCTATCTGTCTGTGCCTCAAAAATATTAAATATCTCTGCCTCCAATGGTCTCTGGGGAAGAGCGTTCCAAAGTCTCACAACACTCTGAGAAAAGGAAATAAACCTCCTCAGCTGTGTGTGAACATACTTCTTTTTTATTTTTAAATGACAAAGCTTATAATTAATAAAAGACGATAAAAGAAAATTTCTGCGGATGCTGGAATCTGAAACCAAAGGAGAAAATGCAGGACAATCTCAGCAGGTAACCCAGTATCTGTAAAGAGAGAAAAGAGCTGACATTTCGATCCTAACTGACCCTTTCTCAAAGCTTTGACAAAGGTTCAGTTAGACTCGAAACGTCAGCTCTTTTCTCTCCTTATAGATGCTGCCAGACCGGCTGAGATTGTCCAAGGTTATAATTAAACGTGAAATAGTCCAAAGAGGTTTCAATTCAATTATTCCTCAGATAAAAGACTTATGTTGTGAAGGTTTAACAGGTTACGTTTGGAATGAGAGGTGATCTTAATAAAACACCGAAGGTCTTGAGGAGAGGTTGGTCAGTTCAATACCCAATGGATGCTTCTTTCGTCAAAACTAGACATTGAACTTCAACAGTGTGGAAGCAGGCCATTCGGGCGATCGTGTCCACAACGACCCTTCAAAAACAATTCCACCCACACCTCTCGCACTCTCATGTCTCTGAATTTCCCATTACTAATGCACATAGACACTATGGGCAATTTAACGTTGCCAATACACCCAAAAGTGCATATTGTGGACAATGAGAGGAAGTTGAAGCTCAGGGAGCAAACTCAAACAAGCACGGGGAGATTATGCAAACTCCACAATCATGGTCACCTGAGGTTGAAATTGAGACTGGCTCCTTGTTGCCGTGAAATAGCAATGCTGAGCACTATGCCACCACGCTACTCGACAAATCTCTGCTCGTTATTTGTGGCTGGCTAAAGGAATTGTTTCAGTCACTGAATCCGATACAGTCTGCGAGCTTTGTCATTGGTCATATCACCAAGCTGGTTTCATTTATAATCTGCTGTGAAACGAAGTGGAGGGTGAAGAGGAAATGAAACAGCGACACTTAAATCTCGTTTAGAATAGGGATGATAAGAAATTCAACCCGATGTAATTTATTCAAGTGGGAAATCCCTTGCCCAGGGGTTGGTGTGATCTTTATCGAGGCTGAATTCATTCGAAATTCGATAGACAAAGGAATGATAGAAAATTGTGTATTCATAGTAAAGTGTAGCTCTGGCCATAAAAAAGATGAACCATGATCTTACGCACTTGTCGTTTGGTGTCAAAGGGGTAAGTGAACCAGTCGTGCACCTCAGTGCTATGACCAAATGTTCCACTCAACGTTTCGAATCTACAACACAGGAGCAGATAGAGGCAACTTTGATGATTCGGTGTACTTTGAAAAATAGTTTTGGAAAATCCAGCGAGGTCCAGAAGAGACTCGCACCTCACCCCGCCCGTTCCCATACGCACACCCCGTGGCCCACATCGTTCTTTCCAAGCTTCCCGTCTTAGCTGCTTTTGCTCCAGATGTCGGTCATGTGGCAGACCGACATTCACTGTCCTTTGAGCCCGCATACCCATGCTTCAAACAAAACCTCTACTCTCCTTCAACGCAACCTTGCACAACATGATCCTCGGGTAACTAACCAGTTAATTTCCAATACTAAAAGAAAAGAACATAAGAAAAGAGAACAGGAAAATCCGATTCCAACACGCAAGTCTAACCTTTCCTTCAATGCGGTGTGTTCCAGGGCTCAACTCCAATTTCATCTCACCTCCTTTAATCCCTGAACTCGCTTATATGTCAAACTCAACCACCTCGAGTGTAAATATATTCGTTGATCTATACTCCATAACGATCTGCACTACTGAATTCCAGACTTTCGCTGTCTTATGATAGTAGGCATTTCTTTGCAATCTGATTTAAATCAACGTCCTTATTCTGTCTCAGTGTCCTCAAGTTCGATACTCTGCCCAGAAGTGGAAACAGCCTTCTCAACATCCTTCTTGTCAATCATCTTTTGTATCGTGTATGATTCCAGACTATCAATCGTCATTAGTTTAAACTACAATGCATATTCACCTTACTATTGTTGACAACGTCAGTTAGTGATTCCATTCTAGGAATAAGCGTCATGTCCTAACGTCGTTACTTGCTGCACCAGCATGATGATGTTATGTTTCAGACACAGGAACACCCCAATCTGTTCTCCGTTTTTGAAGTCTCTCGATATACGTGATTGCATGAAACTGTTTTTCAATTGGCTGAACACATACGTGCTTGGAATGAACTCAGCTCTCAATTTTTAATACAATCAATTATCTTAACTGGAGGCCCTTTCAGATTTCTCATATCCTTATTCCAGCATGAGATCCCACCTACCTTTGTGTGAACCACAATTTCAGATCTGTACTGCGCATAGCCTTCTCCATCAAGTCATCGGTATAGAGTGTAAATAATTGAT
This sequence comes from Chiloscyllium plagiosum, assembly GCF_037043375.1. Lineage (NCBI taxonomy): Eukaryota > Metazoa > Chordata > Chondrichthyes > Orectolobiformes > Hemiscylliidae > Chiloscyllium > Chiloscyllium plagiosum. The sequence continues at coordinate 82,198,457 of NW_028270167.1, forward strand.
GCCATAAGACTGATATATGTAGTACTACAGCAGATGCATCTACCAATCCAATAAAGAGCCACTAATCCTTACTGTCATTCTTCGTGTCTTACCAGTCTACATTCCATAACTGTACATTATCCTTCATAATATAAGCTCCTGTCTTATATAATAGCTGACTGGCCTGTATTTCCCAGGGATTTCCATATTTCGTTTCTTGAACAGAGGAACAACATTGAAGTGCATACAATCATCCCGTAGTGCTCCCGTGGAGATTGAGGATGCAAAGGTAACTAGGATAGGACCAGCAATCTCATTCTTCGCTTCTCATGGCAACCTTGTAAAGTGTACATATCGTGTCAGACCCTGGAGATTAATCTATCATGATACCAGAATTTCCAGTGCATCCACTTTCTTAATAACAATCTGTGCAAGCCTATTAACCTCGTCCAATGTGTTTTCACTGTCAGTAAGATCGATCTCTCGATATTGAAACAAAAACAAACATACATTCAGGAAATCCTCCATCTCTTCAGATTCCAGGCACAGATTCTCTCCAATATCTCTGATCAGCCTTACCCTGACGTTGATCGTTCTCTTCTTCCACACAGTAGAGACGAACGCCTTTGGATTATCCCTAATTCTTCCCATCAAGGATTTTTCGACTCCTCCTCGCTCCCGTCATGCCATTTTTGAGTTCTTTCCTAGCTACCCTGTGCCAGATCCTTGTTTCATCACCTTTGCATACACTTCCTTCTTTCTGTTCACGTGTAGCGTCTCTTCTCTTACCATCAAAGGTGCCATCATCTTACCATACCTTATCTGTCACAGGGGGAAAAAGCTATCCAACAATCGCAGCAAATGTTCCTTAAATAATCTCCACATTTCTGCCTTACATTCCCAGGAGAACAAATGTTACCAAATTATACTCTACAGCTCCTGTCTGAAGTCAGTTCAATTCTAAACCCCCACTCCAATTAAATAACTTCCATTCCTGTCCGTTCCTATTCCTCTCCATGGCTATGGCAATGGTGAATCATTTGTGGTCACAATCGCTGAAACGCTCTCCCACGATATATCTGACACTTGGCTTGGCTTGTTCCCTCGCACCAAATCCAAAATGGCCTTCCTCCTACTCAGCCTATCTACACATTTAGTCAGGAAACCCTGCTGGAACTATCTGGCATAATTGACTCCATCCAGACAATCTGCAATCAGGAGGTTCCAATCCATATTGTAGTCACCCGGAACAACAACTCTCTTATATCTGTACCTTTCCAAGATCGACTATCCAATCTGCTCTTCCATCTCTCTGCTGCTATTTGTTTTTTTTTGCAGAAAACAACCAACAAAGTGACTTCTCCTTTACTGTTCGTGACTTCCACCAATACTGACTCAGTAGACAAACCGTCCTAAACAGTCTCCTTTTCTGCAGCTGCAATGCACTCTCTAATTAGCTATGCTACTTCTTGAACTTAACTGAACTGATACAATTACTTAACGAAGGAGCTCTTCGAATCCTATACCACCTAATTAACACACCAATTGGCTAAACGGTAAATGATATACAGGTAAAAATGAATAAATTCCAAAAATATTTCGAGAGAAATGTTAGTCAGAATCATTTGCTGAAGTTTCCAACCTGTCCTGGACTCCAGCATGTTCTGACTGCGACAGCTAAACTAAAGTGGAGAAAACACCTGAAATTGGAGAAATAGCTACTCCCCCGTAATTGTTAACGTGGACAAGGCCATTACGATCTCCCTTGAAGAAAAAAACAATGACAAAATAACTTGGGTCTACTTTCACACACTGCTTTCAACATTTTATCATACAACTAACTGCACTATAGATATATATATATATTTCAAGTATTTGGGGGTATCGGGTGAGCAATTCTGCATGTGACTGAAAACATGATTAGCAGAGAATGATTCCATTCTCCCAGTTTCTTTAACTCCATCATATCAGTTCGATAATGTTTCCTACACTCCAGAGGGAAGCCTCCGTAATGACATTATTTTCCTTGAATCGAGATTAGCCTCTAAATCTATCGGACAACGTCTTCAGCTGTGACTGACCCATCTGCCAGGCGTCTGCTCTCACCCCTATCCATGCTTTACTGCTGAATGATAGATATTCCTTTGTTCTCACTTAGCACTGCACGAGAATCCTCATTAAAAGAGCCACCCTCCGCCACATCCACCAACTCCAACAGGAACGCACCATCAATCATGTCTTCTCCTCCTCACAGCTGTCCGTCCTTCACAGGAACCGGTCCCTCTGTGATACCTCACATCACCCCGAACACTTGCCCATTCCCTTATGGCATCTTCCAATACAATTCCAAAAGCTGCAGCACTTCCCTTTTCACCTCGGCCCTCCAGAATGACCAAGACCCCCATCAAAACTTCCAGGTTAATCAGGATTTCACTTGTACTCTTTCATTCTAGTCGACTGCCAGTGCTGCTCACAATACAGTCTCCATTATCCTGGCGAGACCAAGCACAGACGGCTTTGAGAAAAACTTCCACGTTGTAGGAATAACTCTGACCTTCTAATTGCTTCCTATTCTAAGAACCTGTCTTCACGCTTTGGTATTTTACAGCTGTCGAAATTGACATTCAATGCCATAACTTCACAGCAGAGCCCCATTATGACTGTGCTCAATCTTTCATGCATTCTTCCTGCCAGTCTTATGATGACCTTGTTTGTATCTTGCATAACTTTCACTCAACAGAGACAGTCCTTTTCACACATTCACACTTTAATTTATACTTATTTCACTGTTGTTTCTTTTTCACCACACTGGGCCTCAAAACACTCGGTTTCTTATCACCCCTCCTCCAATTCTGTCAAAGTATTAAAAAGCTCATTTTCTAATTTCATTTATGGAAACGTGTCACCAAATAACTCGACATGTTAACTCTGCGTCTTTATCTTCGCAGATGCTGCCAGACCTGCTGAATTTCTCCAGAAAAGAACGGCATGGGGTGAATGAAACGAAGAGGTTTGTATGCTGTAAATTTGAACCAAATGCAAATATTTCTTGAGAAACGGGAGGGCTTTGAAGAACATCACTTGTTCCCAATCGATAACTCTACTTATTTCTGCTGATGTTCCTCGACCTGCTTAGTTTGTTGATCAATTTCTGTTTTTGAATATGTTTCAGAGGTTGTATCCAACATGTAGTGCTATATGCCGGCAAGTGAACAACCGCTTCTGCTCTCGAATTTTCTTGTTTCTGAACAACGTCAGTCTGACATCATTGACTGTACTAACCTCATGGCCAGGGACACAAACACCGGAAAACTCATTCGTTGTAAGCACGGAATATGAGAATACTGGAAAAGAATACATTCAAATGAACATGTAAAAAGAACTTTGGAGAATGTGACAAATTGGAGGAGTGATGTGATGGACAGACTCTCTCAAGAATACAAACATTAAAATTGAAGTGTAATCACATCAGAAATCAGAGTATGTCACTGAGTCCAGGGCTGATAGCTGAATGGGATTCGGTGCAAGTTGGGGAATAGGGAGCAGAACATCATTGCAGAAAGTTCAGCTCACAACCGGGCATCCATGTGAAGTATGGACCACAGAAGGAGCAGAAATGTGTGAAATCACATTCTGTAGTGTGGTACCGAGGAAAACCCTACACTCTACCATTGCCCTCCAGACAAATAATGGTGGAGTGACCAGTGTGAGTGAATGTCGGACCCAAATAAACAGAGATCACACAAGCGCCGACCGGGTGAAATTGAGAAGCTGCTTATTACAATCGAAGTCGCTGGAAGAGAAATTGACTGGGCTGACGCAGAACTGCCATTCTGCACACATAGAAGAATAGTTCTCATCCTCGAGCAGTCGGCAGAGACAGTTGTATTGGGTTACAGTATTAAGTTGTGAATTACAGGATAATGAAGAATAAAACGCAATCAATGGGAGGATAATCAAAAGCCCGATAGCAATGATCACTCCATGGCTGAGCTAGGAGAAAAAGTTTGATCCTCTTTTAGAGTAGGTGTCCATGTTTCTCATCCTGGAATCAGTCGGATTCCCATCGTGGATATTCTGCAAGAAAGTTACCATGATGCCGTTACTCTGAGCATTCTTTGTGGAGTTCCAGTATTTGTAAGGAGTGAGACTGCCCTTAGCGCGTGGGAGCAGTTGTGCTTATTGAGTGCTAGGAAGTCTATTGTCAGGCTGTCTCCGGAAGTGTATTACCCAGTCTGAAAGTGGCTTGATTCATCTCCTGTTTGCTGCCTTGTGTCTTATTTAGCCTGTTTGGTCAAAGCTGATACACTCTGGTCAGTGTCTGTTTTGGCTTAGGCAGGTATTGTTCCTTATGTACTTTGTGTCCATGCTATGGGTGGACAACGAAGCGGATTTTCTCCAAAGATTCCTCTTTTTTTGTTTGGTTAAAAGGTGTGATGCAAAGGGACAATGTTTCTGGAGACCGGGAAGATTTCCAAGTGGGGGCCGTGGTTGGGGGGCGTTCAGAAGTGGAGGGATAGCCATCCGTGTCGAAGTCCGAAACAGCAGAGTGCGCTCTTGTGGCAGGGATATTTGGCAAGCTCATATGAATCAGGCCATCCCCTCCAAGTTGAGTGTAAACGAGACAGTTGTGAAAATCCGCCTTGAATAAAGTCCAAACTAAAAACAGAATACACTCTGTCATGCATCACTCTTCTCCTAAATCAGAAACTTGGATAAGGGCAGTTATATAATTAATAAAACTGACGAGACTTGCATCCTTGCAGAGATGCTTCACATGGAAGACACCAGCACATCTGAGCGGGAAGTGTAGCCGCTGCAGGTTTAGCTGTATACTCGGTGAACACAGAATTCTATGCTGCTTCTGCTCCAGCTCTTCCTTTATATCTAACAAAGCCGACTTGCTGTTGTGATGGTTAGCTTGATCAGTGAAAATACATATCCCTCAAATGATCGAAAGACAAGGTAAGGCACATTTGATTTAATGTCCATAGGAAAGTTACTGACAAAAGCGGATTGATCCCTTCTTCATTGTTGTTTGCTTCGACACTTTTCAAGCTGATTACTGCGGAGCTGATTGAATCCATTGGATCAGGTTGTGAAGTGATGGGAGGTGATTGGAAGGCATGCTTTACATGCGAATAGCGAAGTTCTAGAGACGATGTTAACTGCTGAAAGTAAAGTTGCATTTCCTCTCTCAGTCCTCCAATGCCAAGTGGTTATCAATATGAAGACACTCGCACATGTATCTACACTAAATTGTGCCTGCCTATTTCAACATGCTCAATCTTCTTGAAGTGTGTTACTCTGTTCACTATTTATGACATCATCAAGTTTTACATAATCAGTAGACTTCTAAATTGTAATGCCTACACAATTCAGTCGATCATAAACAACAAGGAATGGTCCGAAAATCAAGCCCTCCAATGACCTCGAATGAAAGCTGTCAGGAAAAGTATTTCAATATCTGGAACAGCAAGAAAATAACAAAATGTTTCCTCTGCTTATGCATTTGAAGAGGCAGTTTCAGTTCACATTTAAATTTCAAATATTCGTCGGAAACAAATGCAGAATTGTATTCAATATGTTCTCTCAATAAAAGTTCCCAAGTAAAACAATCGGAATTACAGTGGCACTTACGGTCGAGATCAATATTCTTGGAAATTGCAGTATGAAGGGGCAATGAAGTCGTAACAATAATCAATAGAAGTGAAACAGCTCAGCTACAAGCTCTAATGCTCACTAAAATCTTATGAAAACTTCACACTCAAAATGCACTCTTATTCTTGTGAACACTGCATTAAAACACAGCGGCAAAGATGTTTTGATACAATTCTGCCATCTGGCTAAAACATGACCATTGACCCCAACTTTTTTTAAATAGGCAATGTAGAATTTCAAACAAATCAGGAACTCAAGGCACTCAAACAATTTGTTTCAAGATTAAAAGTTCGATAATATTTAAATATAACATGATGCTGTACAATGCAAAAACAAAACGTGTCCCATTGCATAGACCACAAAATATATGGAATTGAGGTCCTGTATCAAACAAGGCAAAACGGTGACTAACAAGGATTTTCCAAACCCAGTACTTTAACAATCCAATTTTTTAAAAACATAAAACAATCTCAACATAGTGCAGTTTACAATAAAGCTTTCCTTGTTCAACCCAAGTATTAGTCCAACCATAATTTCAGCGTTTCCCGTTTTTATTTTTTCTGCATCCTCTCACTGAAATTGCACGTATTAAAAAGAGAATGGCACTGTAATCCGAGCCACTCTCTTCCCCCAAAACAAAGACTCGATGAGCTTCAAATGTCGCTACGAGGGGTCTTCAAACCCTTTCTCACTTTACTCCTTAAGGGGGCTCAATCCCTAATAAAACATAGAGGACTCGAATCACAGTTAAACACAGGGGAGGAGAATCTCTTTTCAATGCACAGAATTCGAAAGCCAAGAAACAATAATGATTGTAGTCTCGAGGACAGTGATGGGTCCTATGCTGAAGTCGACAGTGTCAGGAAGCTCGACCATGGTTACTCCACAACCCCTGGTTGCAGCAGCAGGCCAAAAATCATGTGGACTCCAAAACAAGATTTTTCACGCGCCAATATAATTTTCTGAAAACATTAGTGGTGGTTTGGAAGATATCAAACTGTCATTAGACTCTCGGTTTTACAGTTCTATTTTGTATTTTAATTAAGCCATGTAAAGACTTGTCCCGGGGCGGTTCTTCTCCCGAGGTTTCGGGTTCCTTCAACATCATTGACCTCAAGATCGAGCTGGGAATAGCGAACAGGCTGCGCACAGACAAACGCAGAAACAAACGGGACAACTACCGGACAAACACAAGACAGATGAACAAAACAGCAGGGCTCCTGTCAATTATCCCCATTCACAGGAACTCTCAAAACAATAAATCTAAATAGCAGTCTTTCCTTCAGTCCCGCCCGGCAACCTCGATCATTCCATCTTACGCTCACTGGGCCAGAACCTCCGCTTGTGCTTTGGCTCATGTCGGATCATGCGCCTGCCTAAAGTTCTAATTTATAGTAGAACTTGGGAATTCACCGCCCTACATCACTCCAGCAGGGAAAACAGCTCAGTGTCGAAATGCAGCCGCAGTAGATCAGAATTTTGGCTACTCCCTCCAGACGTCCAACCGGTTGTAGTTGTGACTTGCTGGGATAGAACTCGCTGCCAGGTCCGAATCGTTTTAAAATGCTGTGCAAGTATGAGTCCCTTTCTAATTTAAGACCGTTCCAGACTATCTGAAACTGGCAGAGAAATTATCCATTTAAACAGAGACCAAACAAGCGAAGACCGGGTGAAATTTACAAGCTTCTTCGTACAACCGATATCACTGGAAGAGAAATTGAATAGGCTGACACAGAACTGACATTCGGTACATGTAGATCAATGATTTTCTTCCCCGATCATTGTACGCCGTCAAGTTTATAGGCTACAGTAATATCGTGTTACTTACAATACGATCAAGTGTAAAATGCAATCAATGCGAGTACAATCAGCCGTCCGATAGCCACAATGAGTCCATGATTGAGTTATGAGATTCTGATCCTCTCTGACAGTAGCTGTTACCGTTCCACATCCTGGCATCAATGGGTTTCTATTGTGATGAGTTCGGAAGCAAGTTAGCTTGATGCCTTTCAGTCTGAGCATCATTTATGTAGTTCAAGTATGTGTAATGATCAAAGCTATCCATTGGGCTTCGGGAGCAGTTTTGCTTCCTGAGGGCAAGGAAGTCTATTGTCAGGTTGACTCAGGAAGTACATCCCCAGTCTGGAAGTGGCTCGAGTCATTTACTGTTTGCCGGGTAGTGTCTTAGTTAGCCTGTTTGATCAAGGCTGAGCCACTCTGGTTAGTTTCTGTTGTGGCTCAGGCAGATGCGGTTACTTATGTTCTTTGTGTCCATGCTGTGGGTGGACTAGGAAGCAGATTTTCTCTCACAGCGAACAACACCAGGTTCAGTGTTGAGGGTGAGTTGAAGGTTTGGATTAGGAATTGGCTGGATGGAAGAAGACAGAGGGTAGTAGTTGATGGCAAAGTTTCTTCATGGAGTGCCGTCACTAGCGGTGTTCCGCAAGGATCTGTTTTGGGACCATTGCTGTTTGTCATTTTTATAAATGACCTGGAAGAGGGGTTAGAAGGTTGGGTGAGTAAGTTTGCGGATGATACGAAAGTCGGAGGAGTTGTTGACAGTGAGGAAGGATGTGGCAGGTTACAGCAGGATATAGAGAAGCTGCAGAGCTGGGCAGAAAGGTGGCAAATGGAATTCAATGTAGCTAAGTGTGAGGTGATTCACTTTGGGAAGAATAACAAAAAGATGGGGTACTGGGCTAATGGTCGGATACTTGGTAGTGTGGATGAGCAGAGGGATCTTGGTGTCCATGTACACAGATCTCTGAAAGTTGCCACTCAGGTAAATAGTGCGGTGAGGAAGACATATGGCGTACTGGCTTTTATTGGTAGAGGAATTGAGTTCCGGAGTCCTGAGGTCATGATGCAGTTGTATAAGACTCTGGTGCGGCCGCATCTGGAATATTGTGCGCAGTTTTGGTCGCCATACTATAGGAAGGATGTGGAGGCACTGGAACGGGTGCAGAGGAGGTTTACCAGGATGTTGCCTGGTATGGAAGGAAGATCGTATGAGGAAAGACTGAGACACTTGGGGCTGTTTTCATTAGAGAAAAGAAGGTTTAGGGGTGACTTGATTGAGGTGTACAAGATGATTAGGGGGTTAGATAGGGTTGACAGTGTGAACCTTTTCCCGCGTATGGAGTCGGGTATTACAAGGGGGCATAGCTTTAAATTAAGGGGGGGGGGTTAGATATTGGACTGAAGTTAGGGGTAGGTTCTTCACTCAGCGAGTCGTAAGTTCATGGAATGCGCTGCCAGTAGCAGTGGTGGACTCTCCCTCTTTATGGGCATTTAAGCGGGCATTGGATATGTATATGGAGGATAGTGGGTTAGTATAGGTTAGGTGGGCTTGGATCGGCGCAACATCGAGGGCCAAAGGGCCTGTACTGCGCTGTATTCTTCTATGTTCTATGTTCTATGTTCTAACATCGATAGAGATGGAGGGGAAAAAATCCCAAGACAAAGGGATTGGATATAATGTCTACAGTCCTGCCACTTCCAACCATAAGTGATGATAGACTACTAAACAATTCACTGGAGTTAAATTTTCCACAAATGTCGCCAACACCATGAAGTAACAGTGCAGCACATGAGTGCAACCGACAAAGTGCAAGTTTCTCCAGAATCTTTCGTGAGACGTTCTAACTGGATGATACATCTTATCCCCGTCATACTATCCACAGAATCATAGATGCCAGTCTTTAATAAATTCGATCCGGTGCACGTCACATAAAGAAATAACTGAGTTCAATGGACAGAGCAAATACAACCATTTCTGCAATAGACTGAACACTTCTGCTGCACATTCATACGTAGACCTGGGGAAGCTGTTTCATTCCAGGTTCAACTCTGTCACCTTCCTGGCAATGTGAAAACGGCCTCAACTATGTCCAGTCCTGATGAGGAGTACAATGGCAATCTGCCCAACTGCACAAGTCACATTGCAGTCGTCAATATGATGAAAGTTCCGTTTGGCAGAACTGTCGAAAAATACTGACATGGAAATAACTTGCTCAATGTGGTTCCCGATAGGTCGCCATGTGGAATTGCTGCTGTAATGAAAGTCTCACTAGCGTACTAATCTAGACCAGGCTAATGCTCTGGCATCTGGGGGAATTAAGAAAAAAACAAGTATCGAAATATTTGGATTGTCGTCTGGAGTCAGAAGTAGAGACCTTGAAGCCAAAATCAATTGGAAACACTAATTGGCTTCAACAACATGCTTCACCAAGTACTTTCAGAAAATGAAAACCGGCTGTCTTTTCCTGGTCTGCCTTAATAGTAACTCCACACACAGAGGAGAAAGTGAGGTCTGCGGATGCTGGAGATCAGAGCTGAAAATGTGTTGCTGGAAAAGCGCAGCAGGTCAGGCAGCATCCAGGGAACAGGAGAATCGACGTTTCGGGCATAAACCCTTCTTCAGGAAGAAGGGCTTATGCCCGAAACGTCGATTCTCCTGCTCCCTGGATGCTGCCGGACCTGCTGCGCTTTCCCAACTCCACACACAGAGACTTGTGAATAACTTGTAAGTACTCACTGAAACGGCCAGGCAAAACATTCAATGATTTCAACCAACTCCTCGGTCACAAACGTAAAAACTGTGTAGAAAACTCATCCACAGACGAAGTATCTGAAAAGCGAACATGAAGCAGAGCCCTGTCGAGAGCAGAAGTTCCATGTTCATTTTTGCAAGGGGAGACGGAACAGTGATATCGAGAGTCAGGAGGCTGCCAGTAAGTTAAAGTAACATATCAAAAAGTTATGCTGTGAGTCAGCAGCCTCCACTTTTCCAGTGTGACCGGGAGCTGTGAGAATGAGGTCCAAGGGGCTATCGGGAAGTTCAATTAACTCTCCAACAAGCTTACCTCGTGAATAGGCAGAGACAGGCTGATGAGGAGAGGACACGAGACTACTGAGTATGTGAGGTTAGATATTTGGGCAGTTGATTTACCCCAAACACGGGACAGTTAATTTCTCCCGCTCATCCTCCTCCTCTAATCAAAAATAAATATTGCTGTTCACCGATTTTGTAAGGTTACTACTTTACTTTCAACAGTCTTTCGCTGGGATTCCAGAGCAGTAGTAATGGATATTAGAACAGTTGAATGATCCTCCTATAGAATGTCAGGCATTGGTCACCACGAGTGTCGGTGCTTACACGGGAATTGTACAAAAGTCCAGCACCTCTGAAACAACGCTACGGAAGTCAAGCTGGACCAAGGTCCGTGATGCCAGGTCCATGGGTCATGATCCATGATATCTCGGATCATGTTTTTGGGATAGATTAGATTCCCTACAGTATGGAAACAGGACCTTCGGCCCAGCAAGTCTATAACGATCCTCCAAAGAGCAACCCTACCAGAACAATTTCCCTCTGACTTTTGCACCTCTCACTCTGGGTAATTTAGCATAACCAATTCACTTGACGTGCACATGCTTGTTACGCGGGAGGAAATCTGAGCATCCAGAGGAAACATACGCACATGCGGGGATAATGTGAAATGTTCATACATGCAGGCGCCCGAGGCCGGACTCAAACCTTGGCCCCTTGTGCTGCAAGGCAGCAGTGATAACTGAGCCACCATGGCGTCCCAGAGGGATCCTTAAGGGGAAAGAGGAACAGTTCTAATTTGGACTTATTTTGGGTAGGTGGTACCCCTACAAACAGGATGGTCTACACTTGAGTCAGAGTGGTACAAATGTCCACTGTGGGAGGTTTGCTAATGCTCTTCAGAAGGATAGAAACTAATACAGCAGGGGCCTGCGAACCTGAATTGTATCTCCAATATTCAAAAGGCTGAGAGTAGCGAAGTCATGAATAAAGCTTGAACGTCGCAGGAGTTTACTGGCAGGCGGGAAGGTGGTTGGAAGGGTGACTAGTTCAACGGTAGGTACATCTTGAATAAGGTCGTGAACCTGCAGCATGGATTGGTACCTGAGATTTCGATGGTGTGGTCATTTCGGAGATATGGATAAAGCCGGAACAGGAATACCTGTTGCTGGTTCCAGGATTTCGATGTTTCAGTTCGAACACGGTATGTGGTCAAAGAGGAGGAGGCGTGGCATTGTGACTTAAGGACAGTTTTGCAGAGGAAGAAAGGACATTTGATGTGGAATCGTCTACCGAGGTGGTGTGGACTGCGGTTAGAAACAAGATAGGAGGGGTCACCCTGTTGGACGTTTTCTATCGGCCTCCGCAAAGTGTGCAGACATGTAGAGCAAATAATTGCAAGGATGATTCTGGATAGGAGCGGAAGCACAATGGTAGTTGTTACCGGGTAATTTAACTTTCCAATTAATGATCGGAAACGCTCATGTTCGAGTTCTTTCGATCGGTAAGGTTTTGTCCAATGTGTGCGGGACGGTTTCCTGCCAAAGTATGTAGATAGGCCAACAAGAAGCGAGGACACATTGGATTTGGCACCGAGTAATGCATCAGGCCAGGTGTTAGATTTGGAGGTACGGGAGCACTGTGGTGATAGTGACCAAAATTCGGTTACATGCACTTTAGCGATTGAAGGGATAGGTATGTACCACAGGGTTAATATTTTATCTGGGGGAAAGGCAATTATGATGTGAATTGCAAGATGGAGGATGCATAGGATGGGAAAGGAACTTGCAGAGGAAGGGCACAACTGAAATGTGGAGCTTGTTCAAGGAAGAGCAAATGCGAGTCATTGATAAGTATGTTCCTGTCAGATAGGGAAGAAGTGGTGGAGCGAGAGAACCGTGGTGCACTGAAGATGTTGAATCTCTTGTCACACGAAGAAGGACGTTCATGTAAAAGTGAGACCAGAAGGCTCAGTTATGGCTCTTGAGTGTTACAAGTTAGCCAGGAAGTATCTAATGAGACAGCTAAGAAAGGCCAAGAGGGGACATGAGAGGTCGATGGCAGGTAGACTTAAAGGAGAATCCTTAAGCTTTCTATCGCTATGGTGGTTAAAAAAAAAACGCCTAGTGACATTTTAGGGACGATCAATGAAAGTAATGAAGCTTTGTGAGTGGAGTCAGAAGAGATAGTAGAGGCAATAAATGAAAATTTTTCGTCAGCATACAAGCAGTAATAAGGCCAAGGATGTTGTCAATGAGAATACTGAGGCTCAGACTATTAGACTTGATTGGATTGAAGTTCATAAGAATGAGGCGTTAGCGACTCTGGAGCATGTGACAATAGATAATCCCCCATGCCGAATGAGATTTTACTTCGGATTTTCTGCGAAGCTGTGGGGAGGGAGAGATTGTAGAGCCTTTGGATTTAATCCTTATGCAATAAATATCGGCAGGAATAGCGCCAGATGCTGAGGAATAGCAAATATTGTCTCCTTGTTCAAGAAGGGGAGTAAAGGCAGCCCTGATAATGATAAACCAGTGATCCTGACTTCATTTGTGTGTAAATTGTTGGAAAGGATCATATGAGATCATATTTATAGTCACGTAGAAATGAATCATTTGATTAGGGAAAACCAACGCCGTTTTGTGAAGGGTAGGTCGTGTCTTACAAAACTTATTGAGTTATTTGAGACAGTTACCAAACAGTCGGATTAGAGTAAAGCAGTTGATGCAGTATATGTGGATTTCAGTAAAGCGTTTGATAAGTTTCACCACGTTAGTCTATTTCATGAAGTACAGAGGCATGTGATTAAGGATCAGTTAACGATTGGGATCGGAAATTGACTAGCTGATTGGAAATGTTCATCCTGGAGTTCAATTACTTGTGGTGGACCGCACAGATCTGTTTTGTTCCCACAGCTGTTCATCATTTCTGATAATTGACATCGTTGAGGGTGTGGAAGGATGGGTTATGAAATTTTTAGATGATACTCAGTTCGGTGGAGTTGTGAACAATGCGGAAGGATGTTGCAGCTTGCAGAGGGACATAGATAAGACGCAGAGCTGGCGCCAGAAATTGGTAAATGTAGACTAATGCGAAAAAGTATGAGTTAATTCACTTTGGAAGGAGAACAGGAATTTACAGCTCGAAGCTAATGTTAAGATTCTTGGTATTGAAAATAAGCAGAGAGAATTCTGTGTCCATATGCAAAGTTCCCGAAACGTGTCCACCTAGATTGATAACGTTGTTCAGAAGGTGTATGATGTGTTCGCTTTGTCTTGTAGAATGCTTGAGTTTAGGAGCTATGATGGCATATCTCAACTGTACAAGCTCTGGTTGCGGTCTCACTTGGATTATTGGGTATAATATCTTGTCACTGTATTATGGGAAGGACGTCGAAGCATTGGAAAGGGTGCAGAGGAGATTAAACTGGATGTTGCCTGGCATGGAGATATGGTCTTATGAGGAAAGGCTGAGGGAATTGAGAGCCTTTTCGTTGGAGAGAAGAAAGTAATGCAGTGACAACATACAAGATGATGAGTGGATTGGAGAGCGTGAAGAGTTTTTTTCCCTTGGATCATGATGGCTGGAACGAGGGGCATAGCTTTAACTTGAGGGATTATAGAGTAGTAAGGCGTGGAATGCCCTCCCTGCAACAGGAGTAGCCTCGACAACTTAACAGACATTTGAATGTTGATCAGATAAATGTACAGATGAAAATGGGATAGTGTTGGTTCGATGGGCTTCAGATTGATTACAAACGTCGGCGCAAAATTGAGGGCTGGAGGGACTGTACTACGCTGTATTGGTTTATGTTGTATGCTCTATTGTATATAATTACACTGCGGTCTCCTTGTTAACATGTGAGACCTTGGGACACGATTTACAGAGGTTTCCTTCAAATCTCACAGTAAAAGGAGAACGAGAATATTTTTCAACCTATACATCCATTTCAGTTCATGGCTGAATATTCTTTCAATAGACTTTGTATGTCCGTTAATACGATTAACTATGGGAATAAAAAAAAAAGGAACTCTCGTCACACTTTAAGTCCATTGAACGTGCTCCCGAATTCAATGAAATGATGGCAGACCCCTGATCTTCACACAGTACTCCTCCTCTCTCCTCATCTGTTAAGTTTCGATAAATCTATCGATTTGATTCTACTTTATTTTCAGTGTCTTGGATTCTACAGTCTTATGTGGCAGAGAATTTCCTCCGTTCACCCGTCTCTTAATGAAGCCATTTGTTATCAGCTAAATGCAATGTCATCTGCCCATATCCAAGTCTGTGACCTCTGTTTTTTTTTTAGATATCTCGCCAGGGAAATCATTATCCTTGCTTCCATTCTGTCTCATCCTGACAAAGTTTTATATGTTTGACTAAGAGCCCCTCGCATTTTCCTGATCCTCATCGAATACAAGTCCAGTCGGCCCAAAGACGTCTCAGTGAACGAAACCGTCATCACAAAAATCAGACTGATAATACTTTGTTGTCTTCCTCCAGAGGAAATGCGCTCTTTATTAGATAAGGGAACCATCACTGCACACAATACTATAGAACATTTAAATGACTTCACACCTATACATTACCAGCTCGATAACCTTACTCTTGAACACGATCATTTTTGAAATCATTATCGACACCCTATTTATCTTGCAGTGTTGTTTTCAATGAGTAATACGCTATGACATTCAGATCGATTTTCAAAATTCTGTCTACCCACTTGGCGGTCTCTGTATACAGATTGACGCATCAACTTAATTTTCAATATTGACTTCTAGCTTCAGAAGTCACTGCTCTGCATGGACCTCAAAGGTTTGCGCAGTGCAAAATGAAAGAAAGGGACATAAGTACCTGTAGATCAATAATATTCAACAAATCACTTTGCAAGTAGTCCACTTCAGTGCTTTGTATACCGAAAACGTGCACAATGTCAGATGTATCCTAATTGATCTGTACCTGCCATACACTTGTACATTGACTCCACTTGGCCAGAGCATTCTCCTGACCATTGACAAACCCAGTTTTTAGCTGTCAGTCGGCTTGGTCATATTGCATTTGATTTCCTCAAACATTTGTTTGATAAGCTTTGTGAATAGCTCGTGTTCAAGTACTGATCCCTGCCGTATGACCACGTGCTGTATACTCCAAAAAAGCATTTACTTACATGCGTTCAATATCCATGACTCCACGTGGTTTTACTTATCACACACAGCTTGTCTACATCAAATATCTTTGAAAATCCAAATATATTGTCACCATTGATTCGGCATAATGCATTTACCAGTTGGTTTCTCAATATGATTCGGATATCATAAATCGTCCTTGAATTTGTCTGCCCCGTTTAATTTCAGTCCCAATAATTTCCCAAAACAGTTTCGTGACTAACTTCATTGCATTGTCTTTTTCTTAACAGACTTGGTTTCTTACTATTTCTAGACAGGTTCATTTTAAAGTTTTCTTCCGCGAAGACAAAACTGAAGTAGTTGTGTCATAGTTCTACAATTTCATTGTTTTCCATTCTCTCTGCTCCAGTTTTATACTTGAGGAAGCTGCACTTGTTTTCTCTTACGGTCCTCATTGGCATTCATTCAGAAGGTATTACAGTTAATTCGTATAACCATTGCTAATGTACTCTCCAGAAACTCAATAATTCCCGTCTTAAACGGCTGAATGATTGTCCTTCTAATGTTACACAATCACAGATGCATAGACACTGTAATGACAGATCTCCAGCACGATCTGCATTAGTCCTATTGTCCATTATGAAGCCAGCAGCCGTGAATGTTTTAACGCTTCAAATGTACACATAATTACGTTTTAATGGTGTGAGGCGACCCACAACAATTATTCTCTCAGGAAGTGAATTGGAGACTCTAATACCTTCTGCGTGAATTACTATCTTCAAATTCTCTTTAAATCCCAATTACGTCATTTCAAAAGGATGCTTCCCTGTTCTTGGCCCTTTGTCTAAAAGCAACAACTGCTGTCTATCCACCCTGTCGATGTTCCTCATAATCTTATAGGTCTGAATCACGTCCCCATTAGCCTTCCCTGCTCTAAAGTACAGAAGTCGAGAGTGTGGTACTGGATAAGCACAGGAGGTCAGGCAGAATCAGAGAAGCAGGAGAGTCGACGTTTTGGGCAAAAGCCCTTCACGAGAAAGGGCTTCGTTAGCCTCCATCAGGCTTTTGCGTGAAACGACGACTCTCCTGCTCCTCGGATGCTGTCTGACCTACTGTGCTTTTCCGGCATCTGCATTCCGCACTTTTTCCAAAGTATATAATCGGAGCTTATCCAGCCATTCTTCATAGCTGATATGCTCCACCTCTTCGAACATCCTGGTGAATCTCGTCTGCACCCGCTTCAGTGCAATTGCACATATCGTGTAATTTGATGCCCAGAACTGTCCATCGTATTTCATCTGTGTCATAACCATCTCCTGTACAGCTCATTTAATCTATTACTCTATGAATGAAGGCTCCGCTTATGGTACCGGATGCCTTCTTAACCTATCCAGTTACATTTTGGGATATGTGGAGAAGCATCTTCTGAGCTGCCCAGTGTTCTGCCATTCATCGAATACTCCCCTGTCTGATTCCTTCTTACAAAGTACATCTACTCATTTTTATCAGGTTTCAATTCCATCTGCCATTGATCTGCCGATGTGATCACCCCATCTATGGCTCCCTGAAAAATAAGATATACCAGCTCACTGCCAACCACCTGGCGAATTAGTGTGTCAAACACAAACTTAGTTATCCCACTGCCCATTCCCCCTCCCATTCACAGCTATATCATTGATAAATGCCACAATTATTCAGGGCCACAACACTGACCCTTGCAGTACCCATTAGTCACAGGTATGCAGTCATACAAGCAGCCATTTATTACCATTGTCAGTCTTCTGTTGATACTGGATGCTACTTGCCAAGTCACGAATGTTTCCGTCCTGTTGTCTGGTTATTCTGTTTCATTTGATGTTCTTCAGGAATAGCTGAATATTCTACACAATTTTGCCCGTGAGCAGGTTTCCATGCCTCCGTGTTCGTCTATCCCTTCCGAATTTCCTTCTCATTGCAATCTTACATGTCCACCCCCAATCCCACCATGATTTAACTTGAATGACGAGTAAACAGCCAAATAAGCATTTGGTTAACTTCCACCATGTCATACGTTTTGTTAATTTTCTAAACTTCAGTGTGATCACGACACATTCTGTAAAATTAAAGAGTCTGAGTTTCGTCATCACACAATCTTGCCATCTGAAGGATATAGCTGTCCATTGCACTTTCGCTGTGGATACTATATTCTTTCTCAGATTGGGGCACTAAAACGATACCCCTGGTGCAATCGCAGCTACATTCAGTGTAACTCCTTCATAATGTCTTCACATCTATATTCTGATTCCCTAACATGAGGGCAAACGTAACTTTAACTTAATGCTTACTTGCATTCCTCTAAATACTCTTTGCGTTAATTTCATTTATGAATTCATTGCATGAGTTCTTGTGGAAAGCCTTCAGGAAATCCAAATAGACCACTTCCATTAGCTCTCCGTAGTCTTTGTTGCAAGAAGCAAATTGAAACAATTCTGTAATTTGTCAAGAATAATTTCTCTTTCAGAAATTCATGCTGTTTTTCTCCAAAGTTTATAATAATGTCTAAATATCCAACACCATGTCCTATCTCGTAAATTCCAACAATTTCTCGAGCGATGTCAAGTTAAATGGAGTTCTCTGCATTATCTGTTCTCTTTGTAAACGGTGGATGACGTTTACCGTATTGCATTAGACAGCTTGGCTGCCGGCCTTTCCAAAAAGTACTGGAATCTAAAACGCAGTCATTGACAGTGCAACTAATATCTCTATTGTTTATCTTTCTAACATGTTGATAACAAGTACACCTGGTCCGTCAGACTTAGCAATCGTCAAGCCAGCTATATTTTGATACTTATATAAATTAACTGTACCTCTTTCTGTCTACAAGCTCCATACGAACACATGGTATTTCTCAGAGATTTTCTGAACTTTTCTCACTGAAGATAAGTGCAAAGTAACTGGTTAATTTCTCTAAAATGTCCCTATTATCCACAACAAATTCTGCAATCCTGCTTACAACTTTGCACATTTGATGTTGTTCGATGTTGCTCTATTTTGAAATATAAATGGAGGTTTAGGCAGCCTTTGTGTTTCCTGTTCGTTTACACTCATGTTCTCTGTTTGGTTTGTTTCGCAGTTTCTTCACCCACCTATTCTGCATCGTAAATTTGTCAGAGTTCTACGTTTTCCACAATATGTGGAATTGTTCTGAAGCCACTTCCATTGAATTAGTACAGTCTTTAATTTGTTATGTTGAGTCACCTTCTCTTCCTTTACTGCTTATGCCTTAGAGTGAGATACATATCTTTCAGACATGCAGTATTTATGTCAGTAACAACCACTGCTTATCTACAAATCAATATTATAATGAACTTTCGGTGCATCCAACTTGACCTCTCGTTTCTGAGCTTCCACGATGTTTGATAGTAATGTTCAAAAAATTCTATGTTGTATGCAGACATCATGTAAAGTCAATATGTTGTTGACACTATTCCTCAGCAACTGCTTTGAGCCAGGTTGTTAACTCGTGTTTCTGACGTCAAAACATGAAATCCGAATAATCTGGTCTCTCTATTGGTTCACAAAATGCTATTCACCCTACCTCACATGCAGTTATGGAATTTATTTTTCACAGCATTATCAGTCACTTAATTAATGCAGTATTAATGCAACTTAACATCATCCTTTATTACTGCAGCACCCACAATACTTGCGTAGGTCATATCCAGAGGATAAGTTGTGCAAAATTTGTACAACACTTTTGGTTTAACTCTATAAATCACCAATGCTTGCTACTCCTTGGTAATTGTATTGTCCATTGAAGCCGATTCTGTGGAACCTGTTGGACATGGTCTGTGACGGTAACTTGGACACGATATTCGGTGAAGCCTATCTCGACACTGAGGCGATCTGAAAAAAAAAAACATGTTGGGCAATAGAAGAAAAGCACGAATGACCTTCCCACTCTACGACGATAAGTTCCACTGTATTCCGTCTGCTTCCTCAAGCTCACTGTATATCTTTTATAGCAGATACCATTGAACAGGTCTTATGCTCTACCACTCTCACTCCTGCATGCAGCACCTATCTTCGCTTATTCTCTCTGCCTGCTTCACCATAACCCTTACACTAAGAACACTGCATAGATTCAACAGTATGGACTCATTCACTTTTGACACCTCAACATTTACACACACTTATTACATCACTAATACCAAGCCACACATTCATATAATCACAGCGTCCCTCCCTTTCTCTCGTTTCAGGAGAAACTGACTGTAACAGGACAGAAAGACCCAAGTCGGACGGTGGATTGTCCGATATACATTCCCACACAAAACTTTCCCCGCTCTGTTCAAAGAACCATCACACGAGTTGCAGGAGACAAGGGCAACTCCTATGGAGATTTGGAAACTTGTACGCCCTACCAAATAAGAAGCAATGTTCAATGAATAGTAATTTTCACGTTCATCCCACTGTCTGTTCTGGCATCGGTTCTCTCATTCCCAAAACAGCACCTACCTCATTTCACAGACACAGAAATGGACACAAGTGTCTTTAAACACTCCGTTATATTAACATACGCTTTAACAGCTGAAGATAGACGCACACACATACACACACATACACACACACACACACAAGCACACGTAGTGACACACAGATATACGTATGTCACGCACAAATTGAAGCAAACACATATAGAAACACACAAGTTGACACACAGACAGACAGCGGTAGACACAAGCACATAGACATATGCACACCCAGACACAGAGAGACACGCTAGATAATGTCTGTAGGACCATTTTAGATACGTTTTTGACTGATAAGAACATCAGGGGTTGCAGGGTAAAGGCATGAGAACGATGTTGAAAAATATTAACACATTATTAAATGGCATATCATATTCGATTGGCCAAATGGACTTTATGATCTTACGGTGTTATGCTATCTGATATCTCATCTGTAAAGAGCAATCGAGGTTGTGTTTGACACATATTAGATTTGAAAGAGCGAGTGGTAAAGTTGGACATATTTCGAGTAGTGAATGGTTTATGTCTGTTCACAATTCATGTGCCCTTACATTTCAAAAGAGATGACGATTGATGTCAGATAGATATCGTTTTAAAATAAACGAACAGCATTGAAAAAAGGATATCCATTTGTCTTTGGTGTTGTATTATCTATGGTGTCCACATCGTCATGCAACAGTGAAGAGATCTTTATTGAGAAAATGCAAGGTATCCTGGACTGGTATTTGTTGGAGAGGAGAGTCGTTGTTTATTGGGAACAGATAAGCAATGGCCATACACAATCGGATTAGCCGTGAATATTCTGAATGGTGCCACCGAATGGCTCACTGCTGCCCCAATTCATGCATAATTCGCCCAATCAACTCCTTGAGGCTGTTACAGAGGTAAAGGAATACACCATGCCACCAGTCAGGATCATTACAACGAGACGGGCGGAGACGGGTCTGTCTCTCTAAACAGTTACAGGAAAAGAGAGTGAAATAATTTACTTCAATGAGTAAATTATGCAGCACAAAGGAGGCCATTCATACCGCCTGAGCTCCGACACATGTTCAGCGACGTTGTCTCTCACAGAAAATATGCAGCAGAGATAAATGCTTACTTTCAGATAGCTAAGCTGTAACTAGTAGAGTGCATCAGAGATCAGCGTGGGTCAGGAGTTCATAACAACTAGAAGGAGGAGGACGCTATCGGGCCTTCGAGCTTGCTGCGCCATTCAATAAGATCGTGGTTGATGTTTGCATGGAATTGGATCTACTTACCCGCGGTCTCACAATATCCCTTAATTCATCTGACCATACCCCTTATTGTTAAAAAAACATTTGCTTTGAAAAATACTGAAGTCGTATTAATTAATTTTACTCGGCAATAAACTCCATGGATTAACAACCCTCTTGGTGAAGACGTTCCTTATAAATTCATAAAAGACCAATAATCTGTACCAGAGATTTCGATGAAGGGAACTCTTGATTGAAGCTCAGCTAGCTCATGAACCAACATGGTCCTTCAATAAGTCTTCAAATGGATGTAGTGAATGCACAATGTGATTTTAGGCCATGGGGTTTAGTGAGCAAGCCTTCATCAGAAATAACACAGAGTGAGTTATCCAGTGTGATAGGAAGCATAAAACAGCAGTAAACAGTTTAAATGGAAGACCTCTGCAGAACTCTTCGAGGCAGGTTGTTTTCGTATTCCTGGTACATGGATCATATATGGTTAGCCTGCAGATGCAGCAAGTAATTTGGATGGTCAATGGAATGATGGTGTTTCCCGAAAGAGTGTCACTTTTAATCGTAGGTATGGTTTACTGCATCGTTAAAGGGCATTACTGAGAACACATCTGACACAATGTGTGCAGGTAAGATGCCATAAACTTTGAAAATAAATATATAATTTCTAAATAAACGATTGTTTTCGAAGGTTTTGAAATATGTTTCCCTTTACTCGTTGACATTAGATTAGATTATGTTAGATTATTTATAATGAGGAAACACGCCCTTCGGCCCAACAAGTCCACACCGACTCGCCGAAGCGCAACTCATCCTTCTGGAAGGAAGGTCTCATCTTATGAAGAAAGCTCAGTTTAGATTATGGATGAGATATTTTGTTGAAACATACTCTATTTTCACAAAAGTATATCCGTTGGAAACATATTTTCGCTTGTTAAAGCGACTGAAACGCATGAATAAGTTTAAAGAATAAGATCAATTGATATTAATACAGTTATTATGAAGACATTAACCAACTGTTTAGGAAAAGCAGACGGATGCAAACATGTTATCCATTTAGAATGCGAGGACATGTTTTGCGGATGAAAGTTACTATGTACGACAACAGCAATGATGCACCTACATACGAACCACAATAATGTTCCACAGAATGTTCAACTATGTCACATATATACAGTTTGGTATTCAGTTGATATCATTGCATGTTTCAACACAGAGCGGGAGAAGAATATTACCTGCCTGAGAAGCAGCAGCCTATTGCACCATCTGTCTTATTTTGGTCCTACTGACAAAAACGTGTGAGAAGAAAATCTCACAGGCATCTTTACCACTCGTGGAGGATTCCTGATGTAGGAGTCATTAGAATGGCTCGACTGCCTGCCGCAAAGTGAATTCAGTTAAATCCACATTTTCTGGGAAGAAATCCCATTACAAGAAGCTTATGCGATCAGAACAACATCAGACACAGAATAATATTTGGGACCGGCTATCACTTTTTCAATTAGTCATAGAGTCATAGAAATGTAAAGCATGGAAACAGACCCTTCGGTCCAACCCACCCATGCCGACCAGATATCCCAAACCAATCTAGTCCCACCTACGAAAAACGGCCCATATCCCTCCAAACCCTTCATTTCATATACCCATTCAAATTCCTCTTAAATGTTTCAATTGTACCAGCCTCCACCACATCCTCCTGCAGCTAATTCCATACACGTACCACCCTCTGCGTGAAAACAATTTCCCCTGAGGTCTCTTTTATATCTTTCCCCTCTCACCATAAACCTATGCCCTCTAGTTCTGGACTCCCCGACCCTAGGGAAAAAAATACTTTGTCCCTCATAATTTTGTAAACATCTACAAGGTCACCCCTCAGTCTCCGACGCTCCAGACGAAACAGCCCCAACATGTTCAGCCTCACCCTGTACCTCAGATCCTCCAACCCTGGCAATATCCTTGTAAATCTTTTCTGAACCCTTAAGTTTCACAACTTCTTTCCGATAGGAAGGAGATCAAATTTGCACGCAATATTCCAAACGTGGCCTCACCAATGTCCTGTACAGCCGCAACATGACCTCCCAACTCCTGTGCTCAATATTCTGACCAAAAAAGGGAAGCATACCAAACGCCTTCTTCACTATCCTATCTACCTGCGACTCCACTTTCAAGGAGGTATGAAGCTGCACTCCAAGCTCTCTTTGTTCAGCAACACTCCCTAGGACCTTACCATTAAGTGTATAAGTCCTGCTAAGATTTGCTTTCGCAAAATGCAGCACCTCTCATTTATCTGAATTAAACTCCATCTGCCACTTCTCAGCCTATTGGCCCATATGGTCCAGATCCTGTTGTAATCTGATGTAACGCCCTTCGCTGTCCACTACACCTCCAATTTTGGTGTCATCTGCAAACTTACTAACTGTCCCTCTTCTGCTCGCATCCAAATCATTTATGTAAATGACAGAAAGTGCAGGGCCCAGCACCAATACTTGTGGCACTCCACTGGTCACAGGACTCCAGTCTAAAAAACAACCCTCCACCATCACCCTCTGTCTTCTACCTTTGAGCCAGTTCTGCATCCAAATGACTATTTGTCATGAGTCCTGCAATTATGCAACGCTCGAAAGCTTTCATTTTTTTTCTGTTTGCCTTAAGAAATTGCATTTGTGTATGCGTCTGCGTGTGTGCTTCTGTATATCTCATTTTACGGGGAAGTGACCCAGTCTGAGACCTATTTCATTGGCAATAATACTTAACTTGTTACCTTTAAAATTCGTTGTAACCAGTGGAGTAGTGGGACTGGAAATGGCATCGGTCACCGTCCAACATTGTTCAGAACATGAATGAAAAATTCTCAAAGGGCTGTTCAAGTGGGAATTCTATTCACCAGAAGTTAGTGGTGCCTGTGTGTTTACACTAATTCAAATTTGTCTTTGTTAACCATTTGACAGCCAAGTAAATGAAGGAAAATGGTGAACAGAGAGAAAAGTGCCGTTGAAAACATTGCCATATCAGTCATGATCTTGGTTCCTTGTGGAACTTTAAAGAAGTGTCTAATCGCACACCCCTGATACTCAGTACAGGGTCTTTATATTCTATTCGGCCTCTCAATCCTCCTGCACATGAGCAGATAGAGGCCATTTGTTCGAAACAGCTAGTCCACAGTATCACAGGGTCTCATGCAGTTCCCCAAGACTGTCACGCGCAGTTTGGTGTGGGAGCAAAATGTTATTGGGAAATCAAGTTCGGGTACAAAAGATGCCTGTCGGAGTTTCTCCTCTTTGAAAGTTGTGCTTCATTTGCTTGTCGTTTTCGAGACCAAGATTCACTATAAATACAGGCCACATACCTTTCCCAGAAATAGCTCATAAAATCATCTCGTCTCCCTGACTGCAGCGTCGAGTAACACAACGTCCAGGAAAATCACAATCATTCATTTTGCAATTACAGAATATGAAGACATAAAAACAGGAGTAGGCATTTCGGACGATCAAGTTACCTTGCCAATGTAGAAGATCATGACTGATCTACTGTTGGCATCAAACATACTGTAATGCTTAATTCTTCACATCTCACAACTCTCTGATTGTCAAAGATCCACCCGTCTCCTCTTTAATGCTTGCAATGATGTATCTCCATGAATTGTCTAGAAAAGCCAACTCTGGACATTATCTACCCTCTGTGAGATGAAAACAATCCCTGGACATGCATCATTACCTATTGATATGAAAAAAAAATAGCTGCACACAGGAGCTCATATGAGAGTGACTGGCCCTAATATCAAGACAGCATTTGATTGAGGATGTCACGAAGGAAGACCAACTGAATTGAATTTAATAGGAACCACGTGTAACACCCCCACTGGTTGGGGTCACTGAGCGCACAAATGAAGATGTTTGTGGTTGTTAGAATTCAATCCTCTCAGTCCTGTTCATCTCTGCAGAACAGCCGCAGGATAGTTCCACGGCACAAACTGCTTCAGCCGCTTTATCTATTTCTTCCCCCATTATTTGGCCATAATAGAGAAGACGACCCAATGTTCAGAACAATTTTTCACTCCTTAGTTCCTGAACCAGCCTTTTTCCATGTGGAACAAGATCTGGACAAAGGACAAATTTGTGTTGTTAAAGTGTCAGTAACATTCGTGAAACAGCGCTGCCAGACAGCACACGTGTCTACAATGGAAAAAAAGAGCTCATTCTGCATCTCAAGCTGGTTTGCACACGAATGAAGTTCCACTATTCAGGCCATCGAAACTATTGCAAAAGAAGAAGGACAATCCGTTCAATATCCCTGCCTGTTGCACAGGAAGAGAAGGAGACTGGTCAGTACTTCGATCTTTTAAGCAGGAACGGGCACAGACCAACAAAGCACTTAAAAATGTTCCATAGGACTAGCACGAGCCTATTCAGCCCCAACAGACACTTATACAGGAACAGCAGGATATCACTGACGTTCCTGAACGGCAAGCCAATGATGCAGGGACTGCACTTATGGACGGCTACATAATGTTCCACTTGGCTCCAAGCTGTACATTAACGTGGGGCGAGTTTTCTCAAAGCCTTGTGTTCTCTGTCTTTGAATGGACACAGCGAGTGATGTGGTTGGTAGTGGCGGGACGTTCTCAGAGGTATTTAAACTGTCCATAATCATGAATGCCACTTAAAAGAAAAACATTCTAATGTATCACTGCGTCAGTGACTGTTCAGAATATAATGAGAATGTTATCAGCACCCTCGAAGTTCAATGCAACCACGTCTTATTCTGTCACAGCGCTACAGATTAATCTTCACCCAGTTCTCATTGCATCATCATCGCAGGGATTAGCCGTGTGGCACTCCTGTCACTCTGTCTGACGTGAGGAAACAATCCCATATTATGGACAGAAACTCTGTCCACAATAGCCCAAATACTGCTTCAGATTTGATCTCACTAGTTCTTTTTCCTCATTTAGCCGTCTCCGTTTCTTTCTTATGGCATAAAAGAATCTATTGCTTCTCTATGCGCTACAACTGATGTAATTTTTAAAAAAATCTTGCATCTGTATACCAGCATTAATAAAGTCAGGACCAGAGGTGCCGATGGGAATGAGCACCAATCTCAGCGAGACATTCAATGAGGAAGAACTTACCTGGAGTAAGGAATGGCCACCTACGTGAATGGAAATTTGTTGTTGGAATATGGCCAAGTGGCAGAAGAAACGCGCTAGCTTAACTTTTCCATGTCTTCTCGCATGAGGTATGTGTAGCCCTGGTCAGCCGGCATTTTATGCTGATCTTAAACTCGGTGCCATTTTCGGCTGCTCCACAGAAGGGTAAACAGTAAAACGGATTGTTGTGGGTTTGCAGTCACGCAGACACCTGACCAAGGAGGAATGACACATTTCTTCCTCTAAAAAAACATTCGGCGTGCAGATGCGCGTTTAAATATTAAATGGAGGAGCTTTAATTTAAATTCCACCAATTTACTTCGTGGGATATCAACAGATTATTACTCTCTGCCTTAAATGGTGTTTGAATGAATTTAACACCATTCATTGGCTTCCCATTTGACTGCATCTGTGGAAATAACTAGTTAACGTCTTAGGTGCAAATATTTTGTAGACGGAAGTGTAGTTGGAAGGTACTGCACATATGTTTACCTGGTTTTAGCAAGGACTCAAGTCATATTTTTTCGAGAAGTTGCACTGAGTCTGAAGTGGAGACTGGGATATGATGATTGGAAAGAATTTGCGAGTGGGCAAGACATGAAGAAGTTAATCGGTGCACGAGAATAAGGTCTTCGGGTTTGAGAATGGTGTGATTCTTCGTCATATATTTTTAAGTTACGTGTAAATAATTATATGAAGTTAAGGTATTTTTGATTGGAACTGTAAACGTTGACTTCCACCTTTCCAACTTTTAAATATCCTGAGCAGCAGTTCAATTCAATGCAGTTTAATCGACAGATAGATTGACTTACGAGGATCACCAACTATTGCGAGGATCGGATAGTAAGCACCTTGAATAATGAAAAGGATATCTTCAATCCTCAAAGCAAGTGATATCCAAGGCTGAGAAAGCCAGTAAAGACCACCGATAAAACTCTTGTTCATTGTTGCAACATTCCAGTCTATTGTTCTCAAATTCTGATTCATTGTTAGTACATAGAGCCTATTGCTGCCAGATTCTGATCTATTGTTAGAACGTTCCAATCGCTTAATCTCCGACTCTGATTTCTCCTCCCCTCTTTCTGGATTTGCTGATCCCTGTTCGTGCTGTTCCCCTTCACATTAAGTGGAAGTACATTGACAGGAATCCCTTATTCATAGAAGTGTCTAAAACTCGAGTGACACTTTTAAGATCCACTAGGACTGACGTAAATCACAGTCACTGAACAAATCGCTCCACTTAACCCCTTTCAGTTCAGTAATGTTTTATTAAAATTAAAACTCATTTAAAATTTACACATTCCAGTTGTATATATGAGGGTAATTTATGGAAGGAATGTTGAAGAAGTTGAATCGATTGTGTATAACCATTCAATCTGGCTTGGGCATGCAGATAATGCCTGAGAAATGCCGGAATATAAATTTATTTCTGTTCATCAATGTAAATATTCATTCTGTAACTATTGATCAGTCATTACAATATCAGTGATACATTGAAAAATCTTTTTATACTCCATAATCCGCGATAAACACAATTCAGGTTTTTATTCCAGGATCAGAGAGAGCAGACGAGGACAATGCTACTGATGTTATCGATATCAATGAACTGTGATGAAAAATCATTTACTGGGCTTCAATTAAATAGTGATCATGACACTGGAAACGATACAGAAGAGAGAGAAAATTAGAGGACATGGCTGTTCAGGCCGGTGGCAAGTACAATAGTATTCTCTAATCATCATTACAGTAAAGTTACTTTTCAAAACTTATACAAAGAGCAGATTCAAGGATACATCTACAATGATGAATGAGGAGAAACAATATTAATGAAATACGTTTATTCAGCTCGAAATGCAGTGACAAAATGATTTCCTTCACATACTAACATACCGAAAGTACGAATAGATAATTTTAGTAAAATTCACTCATAAAATTGAGCTGTATAAATTAAAACTTTAGATTTCAAAACCCAGGGAGTGGTGTGCAAATTTTAACAAGAATTGTTTTGTACACAGGTGAGATACTGATTTGCCCACTGTCAGTGACCCTCCTTACTGAGATTCTCGACTCAAGTCTGTCACACAGTGTGAATGTTATCAGTTTTGCTGCTGTTAGACCAGTCAATTTAAATGAATCCATCTTACTGATGTCACTGAGCACATAAGCAGCCAAGAGTCATTAACGGAGACGATCGGTTAATAGGCACAGAGCAAGTTACAAAGGCGTGTCTCAAAGTTGTTTAAACCCCCCTGTCCAACATGGAGCTCCACACTGGAACTGAAAGAACGCACGTGCCACATTCTGTTTTTATTGTTTCAAAGCTTTTTTAATGATGGGACTCAATGTTCCAGCGGAGTAACATTGAGGGCCAGGGAAAGATGCAGGACAGTTATTCACCAACAAACTGGGCAATTACTTAATGGAAAACAAGTTGTACAATATGCGAGTAGAGAGGAATGGGACGAGCTGGAGCAGTCAGACATTGGCGGATCCAATCATAAGAACGAGAACATAAATGAAGGCATTGTCAGATCACCTGAAGTGGTTAGTTCTATTACATTGTCAATCCCTCTAACAGAACTAGAGCAGACACCATAAAGCCAGATGAGATATGTGTTCAATGTGGTCCACTGTGCACAACATGCTTGTGGACAGTTCAATACAATCGTGCAATCTGTGCAGAATGGAACACTGTGCAGACCTTTCAAGTGCATTGGAACACATACTGATACTATGTAACTGTCCAGCAGCGGGGAGCACCAAGACATCACTTGGCTGGTGGTGAGCAGGGCTCTACCTGTGAGATTCTTTATAAATGCCCGGTAAGTCTGCCCCACTGCACGCTGGCCACGAACCAGCAGCAAGCGGGTAGAAACTGTCAGGTATCTCTGTCTGAAATCTGACTCTGCAAATGAAGTCAACTGAATGACGTTACTCTTTTTTTGTGGAGGTTTGTCACAAGGAATCCTGTGACACTGGACTGCGTGTTTCATCCATTGCACGGATGTACACCGAGACAAACATCAACTGCACATGAAGGACAATGAATTTGGTGAAAGACAGTCTTTGGTCTGCACAAAACTTGTTTTTATTCCAGAAATAGGAATTTACCAAGTCCAAATATTGCTCAATTGCTCATTCCAAGGTTCAGGACTACCTCCTGAGGGAAACAGTAAAGCTTGGGGCAGTTGCTTTCATGGTCCAGTTGGACCGACAACAGTCCAAAGTCTTTCGGCCGAAGCTAAATGGGATTGCTCTACTTTTCAGACGCCCCAATCATCTCAAGGCCTGTAAATATAGTCGTGTATGCGCCAGAGATGGCCTTGGCTTTTTTGGATACCGTCAAACTGCAAAGTTTTTTTGTTTCCTTGGTATGCTACAAGAGAGAACCAAAACAGTTAAAATAAAAAAAAATCTCTGAAGAGCACAGTAATACACTGATCTCTAACACCAGCCTAGATATTTTTTAACCCCGGATCCTTCAGTCTTTGATTGGAGAGAGTTAGATGCATCTTCGTTCCGTCTATAAACGCGTGCTGTCCCTGGCCTGATCGTGTTTGATGGGAACAGTGTCGAGAATGGTTCAAGTTCTATATGATTCGATGCGGTGCCTCTCCTGGGAGTGTTTGAGGTGGACAGTGTGTGGAAAAAAATACTTTATCTGTAACCCCGTGCTGTTCCTGGCCGAGGAGTGTTTGAATGCACAGTGTGTGGAGTGACTTCATCAATATCGATACCAAGCTGACCGTGTTTTTTTTATTATTTGACAAGGATCAGTTCAGGTGAAGTTTTATTTGGTAACTAAGCCCATCTGTCTGTATCATGGCAATGATTGATCGCAAAAGTGTAGACGTGGGTTTTAAATTGTGCGTGACCAGTTATTATACCTTTACTTCTGCGGTTCCATGGACACGGTGGGTTTGAATTTTCTGAATATGCAACCCCATGTGAAAATGGCTGGACATTTGATAAATTCTGTGTTAAACGACTTATCATCCGGTATATGTTTCTTACGGACTGTGGGGCAGTGGTTTAATCAATATCAGATTCCATACTGAGAATGGACTTTCTATTTGGCATGTGCCTCTGTAGGAGCATCTTTTCTCTGTGTGTAACATTCCGTAGTACTGGTCTTGGAACGTTTAATGGGGACTGTCCAGTGCGGTCTTCTAGCATCGGTGAAGCAAAAGCGGAATTCAGGTTCTGGAAAAGGGTCAGTGGACTCAAAACATTAACTCTAAGTTTTGCCCACACATCCTGCCAGATATGCTAAAGTTTTCCAGCAATCTCTACTTTTGTGTCGGAGTTCCTGCATCCGCAATTCTTTCCGTTTTTATCAATCTTTAAGTTTACTTCCAGTTCGAAATAATAGAGGAGGCAGGATATTATATCTAATTCCTTGATGTCTCTAACATGTGGGCAACATGAAAGGGTTTTTTTTTCCTTTCACTTTAAAGGAGTACAGTGAGAGATCGTCTCTGTCGGCCCTGTGCTATACCTGTACTGGGAATGTGTGTTGGAGACAGTTTATGGTGTGATATAATGAGCATCTAACTTCATGTTGGACATGGCCTAGGAAGTTGAAAGGGGTATTGCAGAGGAGCTTTATGCTGTGTCTGAACACATGGACTACATGTTCTGGGGTGTTTGATAGTCTCATTAATAAGGGAGAATTATTTTATCTTTAATTTTGGATTCGATTCCCTACAGAGTGAAAACAGTCCTTTCGACCCAACAAATCCACACCGACCCTCTGAAGAGCAACTCAACCTAACCCATTTCCCTCTAACTAATGCACCTAACACTGTGGGAAATTTAGCATGACCAATTCACCTGATCTGTACACCTTTGGATTACGGGAGCACCCAGTGGAAACGCACACAGATTCGGGGAGAATGTGCAAAATGCACACAGAAAAACAGTCGGCCGAGGCAGGAATCGAACCCGAGTCCCTGGTGCAGTGAGGCAATAGTACTCACCCCTGAGCCACAGAAAAAGTAATTTGGAAAAGAAAGGGATTCACTCTAGATCTAATCGTGTGCTATCCCTGACCTGTCAGTGCTTGATATACAACAGTGTAGTTTCAATTTCAAATTGTATCTAATCCTTTCGCTACCTGTCTGGAGACTGTTTCATGTAGGAAATGCAAAGTGAGATTTATTTCATATTCAACCCATGGTATAACTGCCGTTCAGTGTTTGATGAGTACATTGCAAGAGGGAGTTTTAATCTGTGTCTGATGTTGGAATTAACATGGACTGGGAATTCATGATGCAGGGAAGTTTTGATAGTGCATTAATTAGTATCTTATCCCGTGCTGCACCTGTCCTGGTAGTGTTTGATGAAGACAGTGTCTGCCTGAAATACTCAGCAACTAACCCCATGCTGAATGTGGCCTGGAAATTCAAAATTACTGGTGTAGTGAAATCTTCCCTCTCTATCTAACCCCATGCTGTACCCTGTCCTTCTGTGGTTGATGGGAACAGTGCGGAGAATCATGTAATTCATATCTAATCCCCATGCCGAAATTCATCTGGAAATTTTGGACATGGATCACAGAAAATTATAGCACAGAAGAATCCCTTCGGCCCACGATGTTGTCCCGAGGATTATTGCTAATCGTAAATAAAATAACCTACCTAAAGCACCCCTCAATTCACTGCTGTCCATGTGCATGTGCAGCAGTCCCTTAAATGTCCCTAATGACTACACTTTCACCACCACCGCTGGCAGCACAGTCCATACATTCAGAACTCACGGTAAAATAAACCTACCTGTGATGTCTCTTCGACACATTCCCCCTAATATCCTCCAAAACTCTAATTCACCGAACTTCAGGAGCAGCAATGTTCACTGTCTACAAGGCGCTCTCCTGAAGTATTTTCAAGTCTCCTTCCCCGGCACCTTGTTAAATCATGGCAATCTTGAAGGACCAGGGAAGCAGATACATGGGAATACTAGTATCTTCAAGATCTTTTGCAAACCACTCATCGTCGTTATTTGGAAATATGTCCCCGTTTGTTTGGTACCATTGTTTCAAGATCCTCTCGTTGTAAAAGGTCCGATAGAAAATGAAAAACAACAGTTCATGAAGACAACTCGCCAACACTTTCACAATGGAAATGCCGAAATGTGCAAGGAATACTTGTCAATTTGGCGATTTCGACACCACAGGAATGAATTAATTTTAAAAATACTGTTCAAACATGACCACTGCTGAATGCTGAGTTTGGAGTTTGTGAGTGTAGTCTGTTGGGGTTCAGTTAAGACTGTATTTGTTATGCGCAGCTGGAGGGATTTTACATTTGAAACTGTATATCTATCTTTCAGAAGCATGGACTCCATTGATATTATCCCCAAGGACACTGATATTCACGAGCCTCACGATTCACTTGCGAGATAGACGCAATAAAAATGTATTAGTGTCTAGACTGTCCAGCATTTAGACACTGTTACTTTATTGTCATGAAAATGAATGCATATTAATATTAGCATGCAATTCGAAGAGAATTATCTGCCCATTTTTCATGCCAGTGCACTTAATAATTTGATCTTGGATGCTTTATCAGGAACATTGTTTCAAAGAATCTTCTTGTGATTTGTGCACTGTATTCATCATATTCTAGTGATGAAATTGAACAAAATTAATGGGTGGATCTTTCCTAATTGAGCAATAAAAAGTGGCTATTATCAAATGATTTATGATGTTCAGAAATGGAACTTTGTTTCTAATAATCAGAGCAATGGTGAGACTATTTACAATGAAGTTTCTGTCTCGAGACACACACAAAGAGGATGGGCTGGTATTATAGAGCATAGAACATTACAGCGCAGTACTGGCCCTTCGGCCCTCGATGTTCCGCCGACCTGTCTTACCAATGTGAAGCCCATCTAACCTACACTATTTCATGTTCGACCATCTGCTTGTTCAATGACGACTTAAATTCACTTAAACATGTCAAATCTAGTACCGTTGCCGGCAAAGTTTGTCATCAATGTAGATTCCCTTTACTTTTGGCAATGACCTTATGGAGCAGACCTACACTGAAAATGTTTAATGTGGGATTCATTGTTAGACTCCAAGTGCTGCGGGAGTCAATCACCTTTGTAAAGCCTTCATTCAGGAATTATTCCAAGCTGCAGAATTTCAAAGCCTGGATTACACACCAGAAGTCATCATCAGAGACAATCTTGCGAGGCATTGTTGTCGGCAGGTCATTTGTATGAATTTTTAATTGTGTTTGGACTCGCACTGAGCCCTCTGCTCGTCCATTGACCATCTACCCATACATTACATTGTTCCTGTGGGACATCTCGAACTGATATTGTTGCAAACAATTGGGTGAATAATTGTCCAGGTTAGGCTTAGAAGCTCCCTGGACAGATAATAGACGTGGTCAGTATTTTGGAGGTAGTGGACAAACTCAAAGGCACTGTGTTCATATTCAAGCTTTTCTGAAGACATTTTTGTCAGGTTTGATGACTGCAAAATGTTGTGATCACTGATCTGAATAAAAATCAGATGTTTACTACAGTCACTAACTTGTGCAATAAGTAGATGGCACTCTGGTAATTTAAATATTGTTCATTTCAATTACCCTCAAACGAAGACAGTGACGTTTGGTTTATTTTTACGCGCCTAAGAAGAAAAGTGATGTTGACTCTTCATTGTAGAACATATAAAATTGGGCTGAAATACATTTCTCACAGAGTAGTCAAACAAAAGTTGGACATTTACTGTAACGTAGGATTCTGTCAGCATGATTGTGTCCCAACAGCATCAGAGTATCAGAGGTCTACAGCATGGAAATAAACCCATCAGCTAACCTGTCCATTTTTCACAATTAAACTAGATCTCCATGCTTGCGTTTATTTTCCGCACGACTCCTTCGGTATTCCACTCATGGACGTGACTGAATGATTTATAAATGACAACATTGTCCTCGGTTCCACCAGTACCTCTGGCAACCTCTTACATAATCTCCACACTGTCTGTAAGAAAAATAATGCCGCTTTGAACTCTTTTGTATTTTGCCCTGTCGCTTGAAACGTATGCTGTCTAGTTTCAGATTCCCCTATAACAGAGAAAAACCGTTTTCCATCTAAATTATATTTGCTTCTCATGATTTTATAGATATCTAAAACGTCACCACTCGGTCTTATATGCTCCAGGGGAATGAAATCCAGCCTATGCAACCTCTTCTCAAAACAGAAAGCTTCCAATCCAGGTGGAAGCTTTTTACATCTTTCATGAATTAGTTCTAGTTTAATCATATCATTGCTATACTGGATTGCACACAGAATTCGAAATTTGGCGTCTTTTACATCTGCCAAAAACAACTCTTAAACTCAATGCTGTGCCCAATGAAATATAGCATACTGGAAGGCTTTTCACGAGTCGGCTTGCATGTGGTTCCACTTTTAAGGAAATACGTGGCTGCAGCCCGAGGTCTTTTTTTTTCCGGAACACTTCCCAATGCCTTACCATTTACTGTATTCATACTACCTTGATTAAACCTACCAGACTGCAGCACCTTGCATATACCTAAACTAATCTTCATCTGCCATTCTTCAACACGCTAGTCGAGGTGAGCAAGATTTCGCTGCAATCCAATATAATCTTTTTTACTGTTCATTGTGACACACTCTTGGTATCATCCGCAAGCTAACTAATCATAGCTCCTGAAATCTCATTCAAATCATTTATATAAATGACGAACAGCAATGGACGCAGCAACAATCCCATGGCACGCCACTTGTCACGGGTCTTCTGTCTGAAAAATACCCCTCGACGAACATCTTCTGTCTTCTCATGTCAAGCCAATTTTGTGTTCACTGGGTGAGCTGACCCTGGATTCCACGAGATGTAACCTACTCAACAACATACCAATTTGTACCCTGTCAAAGTCCTTACTAGAGTCCGCATACATACTTCCCTCATCTACATTGTTGGTCACCCCTTTAAAAACCTTAACCAAATTCGTGAGGCATAATTTCCCACCGACAAATCTACGCTGACCATCCCAAATGAGTCCTTGCCTCTTCAAATGCATGCTGCTCCTGTTTCTCAGAATGCCCTCGAACAAGATACCCAAGATAAATGTTACACTCACCAGTCTGTAGTTCCTATACAATTTCCTGCAGCCTTTCTTAAATAATGGCAAACATTAGCCAAAGACCACTCTTCAGGCACTTCAGCAGTGGCTGTCGATGATGCAGCTATATCTCTGATAGACCTTGTTCCACGGGAAAGAAGGAACCAGGCAGAGGAGGCAGCTCCTTGGTAAATAGTCATGTAGTGATCAGTATTGGTGCTAGGTCCCAAGCTGTCTCAAGTC
Source organism: Chiloscyllium plagiosum (assembly GCF_037043375.1). Taxonomy (NCBI): domain Eukaryota; kingdom Metazoa; phylum Chordata; class Chondrichthyes; order Orectolobiformes; family Hemiscylliidae; genus Chiloscyllium; species Chiloscyllium plagiosum. The sequence continues at coordinate 82,234,281 of NW_028270167.1, forward strand.
ATTCGGTTAAAATGGCCAGGATACCTGCCACTAAATACTCTGTACCATATCACCAAATTCAATATTTCATTTTAATATAGTATGGAGTGTGGAAAGGCCCGAGAATGTACTCTTGTTTAGTGCCTTCATCACCAAGACAGGCTCCACAACACCAACAGGCGTCAATGAGATCTTGCAATTGACTTCTAAGTGTCCATGAGGCTCAGTCAAACATTAGCAGCAGGAAAATCATACTTTGCACAATCAGCAATCTCACTCTCCCGTGTATATCCCAACATAGTCATTCGTAGGATGACGTATCCTGTTCAATGGACAGTGCAGAAGGACATGCCCAGGAGCTGCACAAACCAGAGCTGGATTATGAGTTGACAGGGACATTTCATGGCCAAACAGTATGCGTTGCAAGTGATGGACAAAACCATCCCTCAATCAATTGGTCAGATCAATCCCTACGGTGCTATCACATTTAGTTGGACACTTTGCTGGAAAATGAAACAGAGCCATTTCAGGAGGATGCTTCTCCCCAACAAATGAATCCTCAGTTATGTGACATCCTGGTAAATCAAATAAAGCTGGAAAATTTGTAACAATCCTCATCCAGGAGTGCCAATGTGATGATGTAATTCAACCTCTTCAAGCTGTCCACAGCTTCACAATGGCTAATGTTCTGACAATTTAATTAAATCTACACGATATAAGTGAAAGGCCGAAGGATTCGAAGCAGCGTATGCTGTCGACTCAGACAACTTTAATCTGCAGAAATTGTCCAAAGTCGCATGACACCTGCATATAGTCACCAGGTGACCAAACAAATAAGCACTGCTCCGAATGCGTGTAATTTAATCTAAACCTAGTGCACGATAATCTGCTTTCGATGACTTCTGATCTTTCCACTCTCGTCCAACACCTCCGCATTCAGGAATTGTGGCACTCCTCGCCAAGCTATTCAAGTACACCAAGAATAATGACTTTTACCAACAATGTGGTTAATTGTCTATGTATTTCCTGTGAACAGAAAGCAGGACAATTTCATTGCAGACAGTCATTGTCTGGTATGTGTAGACTCAACTATGCAAACGCTAAGGAAGCTGTCAACGATATTATGAGCAATCAGCAACAACATTTTCAGCGACGTTTAGCTGGTCTTCCGTCAGGATTACTGAGTTCCAGATCTCATTACAAGATTTGGTCAAAAGTATGGAACTCAAGAAGAGTAATTCCTGCATTGAGAGTAAGTACTCTAACTATCACGGCATCATTTGACAGAGTGTAACAAGAGGACCCGAGCAAGATTATAATTAGTCAAAATCTGACGGAAATACTCTGCTGATGGAGTAATCATTTGTGAAAAATACAGTTGCTAGTGCCAGTAATTCAAAGTCCACATTATCTCTACAGGCATTCCTCAAAAGAGAGAGAGAGAGGGAGAGTCCACAGCTGAACGAATTTCAGATTCTTCAATGATCTTCCCTCCATCCTGAGTTCGGATGTGTTCACTAATTTTATCCTTCGGCAGATACTGAAGTAGTCAATTTTCAAATGCATCTGCATATGGAAAATATTCATTCGGAGAAGTGCCAAGTATAATTCGCACAATACAAATAGAGAATATAACCTTAGATTTTCATTAAATACCCATCATGGAGTTCCTAAAAAAATGTTTAAGAGCATCCCGGTGCTAACATTGCCCATACATTGAACTGGTCTTGTCGCATAAAGAAAAAAAACTCAGTATTTAAGAGCAGGTTAGAGGCTTGGAATTCTGCAGAGATTAACTCAACTTCCGCATCCCCAAAACGTCGCCATCATCTGTGAGAACGGACAACTGTACGTTCCAGAATGACAAAAAATAAACAAAACCTCTAGATTGCTATCATATCCACAGACATCGGTCCCTCGCCCGCCCACCATGAAGAGTCAGTAGTAGCAGAGCATAGTTTGTACAAGATGAACGAGATGAGAGGAACGTGATTTGACTGTTGTTGTTACGGGGAGATTAAACAGGATGTTGCCTGGGCTGGAGAGGAACAGTTATGAAAACAGACTTGAGAGATTGAGTACGCTTTCCTCAAGGCAGAGGAAATTGAGACGGGAACATGAAAGAGATGTATACAATTCTGAGATTTTAGACGTATAGATTAGAAGAAAGCTTTCCTCTTGATCCAGGGATCAGTGACATGGAGCATAAATCTCACATCGGGGCACAAGCCGTAGAGGATCTTTGAGGAAAAACCTTGTCATGATGTTGGTTGTGGGAATATGTAACTTACTGAATGTAAAGCTGACTGGACATTTTTTGTCTTATTGTCTGAGAGGGACTTGATAAGGTGAAGTTCATTTTCTTTCTAAGTTATACATTACTGTCACTCAATGTCTGCCCGTTCGCTGCGTCCTCTGTGCGTCTAGCATATGAAAAGCTATCGTCTTCTGTGCGTCTAGCATATGAAAAGCTTTCGTTGAATGTTCTTTGGGCTGGTGGCTGATTTGTTACATAGAGTGAAGCCAACCAGCACATACATTCATTTCTCGTAATAGCTGTTTTTGTTATGGTGTCATTGCAACCCTGTCCTCAGTGAGCTTTCAGCTCTCATTGCCTGTTCCCTTGCAAATGTAGAGTTACGGGGGCAGGCACAGGAGAGGAAACACGTCCCAACCAGTTTCATTAGCATCCCGTCCAGTAAATTTATTCAATTTGACAACGCGGTAGTTTGAGAAGTGCGGCAATGCACATTTTCCTGTGGGTGCACACGAAAGGAGAGAGAAATTCTGATTGTATTGAACCGTTCTGAGTAACACTGATACACAGAAAATCACAGCCACGCACAAAATCACAGAATCAGAGAGAAAGAGAAAGTGACGGGGTGGAGAGAGGAGACAGAGGACCAGAAATGATGGAATGCACAACGGAAAAACTCAGGAAGTCGGAAGGACAGATCGAGAAGGGCTATGCTCGATTGAGTTATAAAGGGGATTTCAGTAAATGGGAGTCAGAGAATTGGAAGACGACAATTTAGAAGCAAATTATTTAAGGCAAAGTGAAACAAGGAGTAAAATTCGTTCAGCCGAATTCTCTTGAGGTTGTCATACGGGAAAAGGAAACCATTGCGTCCACCTTTCGCCCATCGTGCCGGTTGCAGTGGGACCGGCGGTTTTTCAGACCCTTGCTCTATCGAAGAAAGTTTTTTTTATTTATATAAACAATTTGAAAGAAAAAAAACGGAAATAGTTAGCCGGTTGGCGGACAACTCAAAAATAGTTGGCATTTTGGACACGAAGAAGGGGTTATGAAGGGGTCATGATCAATTCATTTATTGCTCCGAGGAGTAGCAGATGGAATTTAATTTGAACAATTGCGAGGTATTGCGTTTTGTAAAACAAACAAGGTAGGACATATATATTAATAGTAGGGCCCTGAGTGCTGTTGAGAAACAACGAGACGTCTGGTTCAAGTACACCAATCTTTAAAATTTGTGTCAAGTATACAGGCATGATTAAGAAATTATTTAGCATGCTTGTATTCACTGTTCAGTCCTCTGAGTACAGGAAATGGACATCATGTTGAGGCTGTACTGGCCGGTGTGATGTGCCTTATTGACCATGTCTGCAATTCTGGTCGGACCACATTTGCAAGGATGTTATTGCATTGGATAGGATTGCGAACTGATTCACTGAGATGTTGCGGGGACTGGGGTGTGTTAGTTACAAAATTTAGGCTGGAGCGCTTGGGACTCATTTCACTGTGTAGTGGAAAGTTGATGGATGACTTTATAGAGCTTTATGAAATCATGACAGACATGAACCATATGAAAAGCCGACTTGTTTTCCTAATTTCTGGAAATTCAATATTAGATTGCACATTTTTACGGTGTGAGAAGAATTTTGGGGGCAATGTTTTCACACAGAGAGTGGTTTGCATGTCGAACAAAATACCAGAATAATTGTTGGATGTAACTGATGTTGCAGCATTTAAAAACATTTGGATAATGGCATGAATAAGCAATGTTTGGAAGGAACAAAAACAGATATTGCTGTAAAAGCAGCATGTCTGTAAATAAATCAGAGTTTATGTTTCGCACAGATTGACCCTTCGTCCGAGAGTGAGACAGACAGAAGGAGACGGATGAAGCGAAGAAATAAAGGACAATAAGACTGTTTTAATATGATGCAGTAAAGATCGAACGAGATCAATCCATGCAAGGTAGGGTAAGGAAGAGAGGAACAAAAGCAAAGAGATAAAAAGGTTGCTTGTGAAATGACGAGAGACAGAGAGCATACACTCAGAAAAAGCAGGCAGAAAGACAGAGAGGGAGACACACATAGAGACAGAGAGACAGACAGTCGAGGAGTGTGAGATCAACGGGCACAGAGGGAGATGGAGACAGGTAGAGAGAGAGAAAGGCAGAGAAAGACAAACAGAGAGGGTGATATACAGAGAGAGAGAGAGAGAGAGAGAGAGAGAGAGAGACGGAAACACATAGAGCGAGACAGATAGAGATATAAACGTACAAAAAGGGTGAGGGACATTCAGAGATAGATGAATTCAGAAAAAGAGGCAAACAGAGAGAGAGATTGATGAAACGGGACACAGCCAGTCAAAGACATATAGAAAGAGACAGAGATGACAGCAGATAAGAATAGCAACAAAAGAGGGAAAGCGTTGGTCTGAGCTTAAGAGACTGAATTTCCCTCGTGCAAGTCAATTATCTTTGATTTCCTGTCCACGTTCAGAAACATTCTGTGTGGCGAAATACCTTCCAGAATGGGGCAAAATAGAGACTGAGGTAAATACTGTCGGGTATCGAGAGCAGATGAGGCAGAATAGAGTGCAAATTCCTATCCATCATCCATTGATTCACTGAGTTATCGCCATCTCATTAAGAGGAGAACTGAAGGAGAAGTGTGAGGTTATGGGGGGAGCATTTCGTGTCGTCCAGATGTTTTAGGAAATGGTATAATTCTATATTTATCAACGATGTCGTCCTCTATGCAACGTGGAGGCAGGAGCTAATATAGTCAATTGATCAACTTTCTTTTTGGAACAGAGACCTGGCACTTGCAACAGTTCAATGTGCTTGGGGTGTTGTGCTGGTGGGGATAGTGGAATCCGAATTCTGAAGTTCCAAAAGTCAGAACAAAGCTACAGGTTTCATACAGGGCAAACAATTGACTAGTAATATCGGCAGAGTACCCTCCGTCACGGCAGTCCACTACTCCTCAGTCTCTCTAGCCTAATCCCCTTCAATCACCTCACCCCACTTCCCTCTGTCACTACATGCTACTACATTCCAGTCATTACAGCCCAATTCCTTCAGTCACTGCATTCCACTTCCGCAGTATCTACATCCTACACCACATTGGGAATTACACCCCAATATCCTTATACACCATATCCCACTTACCTTAGTCACTGTATTCCAATCCCCAATCCGTACTTGCATCCTACTGCACTGAGTTTGTACCTCAGACACTCTAAAATCAGGACTTTAAATTTCAATCCATCACTACATACCACTCTCCCTGAATCATAATTTTGCACACCCTTGAGTCACTGCATGCTAGTCGTTATCATGCACTAATTCACACCATCATCAGTCTTTATGTCAGAGGCTCCTTACTGACTACATTCCACTCCCCGAAATTGATGCATCTCACTCCCTTTCAGTTATTGTATCCTACTGGCACTTTAATGTTAGATCTCATTTCCTTCAGTTACAATATCCAACACTGCCTAAGTTAGTACATCCCAATTCGCTCAGTCATATATCTCAGTCTCCCGCTGTCAATTAAGCTCACTCCCCTCAGTTCAACAACTCCCTCTTCAATGTCAGGACAGTATCTAGTGAGCTGGTTCAAGATGAGGGACAATACGTCGAGAGCGAACCATAACGTCGAATGTCAATGCTGCTGACGTGATTCAGGAAGCAACAATTCTGCAACGTTCATGTAAATTAAGGCTTTGGAACGAAAAATGAATCATGAAAAAAACATTCCTTGTCCTTTGATATGCAGACCGGGTTTAATTGTTTGTCGTGAATTCTAACTGAACATGACAATTATGCTGAGGGAATTTGGAAATGGAAAAAGATTTTCCCTGACTGAACACAGTTTTCTGAAACAGGCATTGACTGATTTAGACGAAAAAGCTTGGCCAACCCAAAGTTAGTAATTCACGCGTTGTTCAATCACGAAATAGTCATAGGTGCAATTAACCTGGGAGGCAAAAGATAAAGCTGAGTCTTCCTTCATTCAGAAGGACACGGGTTTATCACCATATTTAAAAATGTGGAAAAGGAAGTGTTATTTTTCTTTTGCCAGACAACGTGGATAGAAAACAATGTTCTGTTCATGTGGTATCAGACACAAGGTATTTCAAACAACAACTTATTCCGCAATATGTGCAAATAAGAGAGAAGTGGAAACGAGTTTGATACTGTGATTGTGTGCTCACAAATCTCAGAAATGTAAAACTTCTGAATGGATGGAAATGTCCATTTCACTTCACTGATTAGCATGCACTGGGTTTCACGGTGAATCGGATGGGGCTGGGGCGGTGATTCTGAAGCAAAAGTGCCAGTAATTGAACAGGAAAAATATGCTATAGAAGTATTAGCCTATCGGTTAACACTGGATCAGTCAAGATAGAAGGGATGCCTCGAGGTGAACTAGCTGACCAAATTCATGTTTTAATATAAATTTCATTTTTTTCTGTATTTATATGTGAAACCTGGGCGTCGCTGGCTGGCCAGAATTGATAAATCATCCCTATTGGCCCTTGACAAAGTGGTATTGAGCTGACTCCTTGAATTGCTGCAGTCCACTTGCTGTGGTCTGACCGATAACGCTGGTATGGAAGGACTTAAAATATTTCGACCCAACGCCTGTGAAGGAACGGCTGAATATTTCCAAGTCAATGCGGTGAGTACCTTGAAGGGGAACATTAAGGTTGTGGTACTCCCAAGTACTTGCTGCCTTTGTCCTTCGAAGTGGAAGCAGTCATGTGTTTAAAATCTGCTGTCGAAGAATCTTTGATGAATTCTGGAGAGCATCTTGTAGATATAATACACTGCTGCTATTGAACGTCGGTCATGAAGTGAATGTATGTTTCTAGATGTCCTGCCAATCAAGCGGTTTGCTTTTACCTGGATGTTGACAAGTTTCTTGAGTGTTGTTGCAGCTGCACCCATCCAGTCAAGTCTGGAGTATTCACCACCCCCCTGACTTGTGCTTTGAAGGTGGTGACTAGACTTTGGAGTGTCAGGAGGTGAGATAATGGTTGCAGTATCCTTTGTGTCTGACCTGTTCATGTTGTCTTTGTGTTTATTTGGTGAGTTCAGTTGAGTGTCTGTAAAGTACTTTGACAGTGGGAATTGAGTCATTGTAACACCGTTGAATGTCAAGGGGCAGCGGTAAGAGAATCTCTTATTGGTGATAGTCATCGTCTGGCATTGTGTGGCGCAAATGTTAATTTTCACTTCGCTACCAGAGTCTAGATATTGTCCCGACCTTGTTGTAGTTGAGCACAGACCGGTTTAATGCCTGATGAGTCGCTAATGATGTTGAAAACTGCAATTATTGGCGAACATCCCCTCTGCTGAAATTATGACAGAGGGAAGGTCATTTCTGAAGCAGCTGAGGATTGTTGAGCCTCAGACGCTACCCTGAGGGACTCCTGCAGAGATCTCCTGACACTGGGATGACTGCCCCTCTACAGCCACTACCGTCTTTGTTTGTGCCAGGTATAACTCTAACCCCCGATCCCCATTGATACTGGTTTTGCCAGGGCCCCTTAATGCCACAGTCGGTCAAAAGCGGCCTTGATGTCATTGGCTGTAAATCTTACCTCACATCTGGAATTCAGCTCTTTTGTCCATGTTTGAATCCAGGTTGTAAAGAAATCAGGAGCTGAGTGACGCTAACGAAACACAAACTAGGCATCACTGAGCAGGTTATTGCTGAACAGATGCTGCTTGATAACACTGTTGATGATCCCTTCCATTTCTGGACTGATGATCCTGACATCCCTGTTTCATATGATCCTGCCCTACGAGTTGCCTACTAATCGCAGTGTTCTGAAAGCATGTCCTTTCAAATGAACCTGTTTGACTCTAACCTGGCATTCTTTTTTTTTTCAGTTTGACCCTGAAAGAGACACTTACTCTAAGACTCTTACAGACTCAGGCACGAATCCACACTGTCATTAGAGAACTGCCACTAACTGAAAAAAGAACACGTATACAGCCACTGACAGGAATTGGTTTTCTGACACTGATGTGAAAACAGACACTGCCATCAATAGACAGCTTGGCACTGACAGAGACGCTGATACAGATGCAGACACTGGCATAAACGTTGAACCTGACACAGAGAGAGTGACTCTGACGCTAATACAGACATTGATACTAAGAGACCGAAGGACACTAACAACGACATTCACAATAATTGAGACAATATCACTAATGCAGACGCTGTTTCTGATACATATCCTGCTTCTATTAGCGATCATGTCTTCAGCATAGACACTGACATTAATACAGACTGTATCACTAACAGAGACATTGACAGTAACACTAACAGAGATACGCACAGTAATAGAGACAGGTTCAGTACTAGAAACTCTGACACTTAAGGAAACTCTGACACAAGCAGACACACTGACACTGACAGACACACTCAATCATAGAGACGCTGATGAAATAAGTGACACTATTAGAGATTCGGAGATAAATATATTTCTGACCCTGTGTCGATACTTCGAATTATAGAGTATTTGCAGTCAGCAGAAACATTGACATTAATAGAGTCTCCGACACGGATGGAGACTCCGATTCTAACTGAGAAATGGACATTAACAGATTCTAGCTGAAAATGTGTTGCTGGAAAAGTGCAGCAGGTCAGGCAGCATTCAAGGAGAAGGAGAATCGAAGTTTCGGGCATGAAAATTCGATTTTCCTGCTCCTTGGATGCTGCCTGAACTGCTGCGCGTCTCCAGCAACACATTTTCCGGTCTGATCTCCAGCATCTGCAGTCCTCACTTTCTCCTTTAACAGATTCTAGCAATAATAGAGGGACAGAAGGTAATGTAGATTCTGGCAGCACTCTCACGGAGAGTCTGTCACGGATAGACACGCACTGAATCAGCCTCTGGCACATAATAAATAATCCATTATTAATACATGTCCTGACTCTATGGTTAGACTGACGTTAATAGAGACGCTGTCCTAATGGAGACTCTGATTCCAATGGAGGCGCTGATACTAATTGAGCCATTGACATGAACAGAAGCCTGGAATCAATAGGCTCTCTGAGAGTAATATAGATTCTGATACCAATGGAAACTCTATCCCTGAGAGACACACTGACAATCAAAAAAACAATGACACAAAAATACTCCCTCTCTTACAGACGCGGACATCAACAGAAGTATTGATGTAAATAGATGCATCGGCACTGGTTGAGTTTTTCAGACTAATTGAGACTGACAATAATAGAGACACGGACACTGATAGAAAACTAAACATCAATTCTGTGGCACTGAGAGAGAACTCTGACACAAATAGAGGTTCTGACTCGATTAGAGATGCTGGCACAAATGTACAATTGACAATTAATTAATTAAACTGTTGACAAGAAGTAAAGCTCTGATGCGACGACAGTTACTGTATACTTAAAGAGACTTTCACATTTTATAATTCATGGAGATGACATTAAATTCTAAGTGAGAGAACTGGGGAAGGATAATAAGAAATGGGAGAATTGATACAGTTCCAGAATTTGTGCAGCATTGGTAAATGAGAGAATTGATGCAGGGCATCAAAGCCATACAAAGAGTGATAGTGATAACCTGCACTGGTACACACGCTGCAGTCTAACTTGTCCATGCTTAATTTTAAGAATTCTGGCAGCCCACGACTAAACTGGAGAATTATTGCAATGAACTAATAAATGGAGGAATTGGGCAAGGGCTTATCCTAATAGGAAAATTTGGAGCGGAGCAAGTAAAGGGAAAATTCTTGCAGAGCAACAATATTTCGGAGATTTGGGGCAGGACAACAATGAGTGAGAGAGTTAGAGCAGGATACTTGTAAATGGGAGAATTGGGCGAGGGCACCCGTCAATTCTCAGACAATCCGGTTGTACTGACTGTCTATCACGTCACTGATTCATCTCATTGGATTCAAAAAGCTAATCTTAGGCATATCCGAGAATTCGTAGGGTGCGAATATCAGCACGTACCAGCTCGCCAATACAGGCTCAGGTGCTGGTCGGAAGAGGCAGATGATCATTTGTGGGCGGCACGGTGGCACAGTGGTTCGCACTGCTGCCTCACAGTGCCAGAGACCCGGGTTCAATTCCCGCATCAGGCGACTGACTGTGTGGAGTTTGCACATTTTCCCCGTGTCTGCGTGGGTTTTCTCCGGGTGCTCCGGTTTCCTCCCACAGTCCAAAGATGTGCAGGTCAGGTGAATTGGCCATGTTAAAATGTTCGTAGTGTTAGGTATGGGGTAAATGTAGAGGTATGGGTGGTTTGCGCTTCGGCGGGTCGGTGTGGACTTGTTGGGCCGAATGGCATGTTTCCACACTGTAAAGTAATCTAATCTAATCTAATCTACGGTACTGTTTGGAATCGGCTGATTGGGCCGTGTTCAAACAGTCCACACGTACTTTGGACGAGTACGCTGCCACCGTCAAAGACTTCACCAGCAAGTGTGTGGACGCTTGCATTTTGAGGAAGGCAATCCGGGTGTTCCCTGAAAGGAAAGCCTGGATGTATCACGACATACAGGAACCTGCTAAAAAAAAACAGGGCATAAGGATTCAGATCGGGATACCCATTCAAATATAATTAATCCAAGTATGACTTTCGCAGAGCCATTAAGACATCAAAGGTCCAATACCAATCCAAACTATAGACACAGACAGACAGCCGACGACTGTGGCAAGGGGTGAATGACATTACAGGTCTAAAAAGAGACAGTGAAAGGAATCAGACGATGACACGTCCCTCCCAGATCGTCCAATCACCTTCTAAGATCGCTTTGAGCAGAATGTCGGCAGAGAGTCCTGATGAAACTATCCCAACCGTCACTGAATCATTTTCCCTTCGTGTGAATCCAAGGAAAGCGATGTGATCAAATGGAGTACCAGGCCGTGCACTCGGACCATGCGCAGACCAACTTTCAGACGTCTTCTGGGACATCTTATAAGTGTCCCAGCATCGGTCCACTGTCCCTGTCTGTTTCAACAGAGCTGACATCATCACTCTCTCGAAGAAAGCTCATGTCACATGTCTCAATGACTACCATCCAGTGACCGTACTGTCGCTGGTCATGAAGTGCTTTGAAAGTCTGGTCATGTCATCAATTAACTCCAATCTGCCAAATACTCTTGATCCACTCCAATTTGCCTATCTGACCAACAGATTCAGGCTAGGTGCCATAACACTTACCCTTCATTCCTCCCTCGAACATCTGGACACCAAGAGCAGCGACGTAAGAATCCTATTCATTGACAACAGTTCAGCCTTCAACACTATTATCCCCTCGAGACTGATTTCTCAACATACCGATTTCGGACTAAGCACCACTCTCTGCAACTGGATCTTCGGTTTACTGCCCCACAGGCCACAATCAATGAAGATTAGAGACAATATTTCATTCTCCATAAAACTCAACACTGGAGCCTCCCGGGAGGTGATTACTCAGCCCCCTACTCTGCTCACTGTATTCACTGTATACCCATGACAACGTTCCCAAATACGAGACTAATGCCATTCACAAGTTAACTGATAACAGCACCATAGTCCTTATGATGACAGACAGCGACAACCCGGACAACAGACGGGAGGCGGAAGACCTGGAAAATGGAGCACTGAGAACAACCTTGCCCTCAATGCCTGCAAAATGAACTCATAATTGACTTTCGGCGGGATGTTTCTCATGCACTCCACCCCCACTCCCCAAACACACATATCCGCAGCACAGATGTGGAACAAGTGGAGAGTGTCAACTTGTCAACTTCCTGGGAGTGGTCATCCACAACAAGCTTTCTTGGACTGTTCACGTGGATGCACTGGTTACAAAGACACAATAACGTCTCTTCTTCCTCAGACACCTGAGGAAATTTGGCATCACGGCGTATATAACTTTGCCACTTTTATAGGTGCGCCATCGAGGACATTCTATCTGGATGTATCATTATCTGATATGGCAACTGTACTATTCAAGATTGGATACAGTTGCAGAGAGTGGTGAACTTGTCCTGGATAATCACAAAGGCCACACTCTCTTCTAATGAATCCATCTGCCAGGGTCGCTGTCTCGGTAAGCCTGCTAGTATTTTGAAAGATCCATCCCAGTCTGGCAATGTTTTTTCGATAAGCTCTACCAAAAAGGAGGTATCGGGAGAAGCTATAAGAGCCTGATCACACGCACTAGCCGGTTTTGCAGCAGTTTCTACCCTACTGCTGTTAGAATGCTGAATGGACACACAAACTCGTCAAATTCGCCTCTACCTTTGTTTTTGCGTTTGCTGCTGTTCATCTGTTATTTAATATCTATGCTCCTTAACTATGTGATATGCCTGTATTGTTGGCAAGACAAAGATTTTCACTGTGCCTCGGTACACATGACAATAAATCCAATTCAATTCAGGAACATCTCTGAATGTTCTGACATACAGTAAGGGTGTGCCAGACATTTGGATGGTCAGTCCTGACACTTTGCACCACTGTCTGTTCCGAATGTTGCCTCTGTCTCCGAAGCATGTCGTGGGACGTTGCATTTTTGTCAGACGATTAGTACTCAGGGACTGCATCAATGCCAGATAGACAACACAGAGACAATGCTCATCTTAATACGGTTACACTTGAACGTGTACCACATTATCGATAGCCCGTCTAAAGGTATCCTATCTTTGTCAGTATTGAGCGTATAAGTAAAACAGGGTCATATTGAGCTGGTGCCTCATTGAAGTGGGGTCACAACTGAGTCGGTGCAGCACCATTATTGGTCAGTAATGATTCATTGCCAGGTGAGCGCGTCGCTGAATAGACAGCATTTATTGCTCATCCCTAAATTTCACAGAGGCTGGTTAAGAGTTAACAACACTACTATGGTCTGAATGCACAGTTAGGATTGACCAGGTAAGGATGGCAGGTTCCTTCCATGAAGGGCATTAGTAATCCAGACAGGATTTTACTAGCGATGGATAATGTATTAATGCTCACCATTAGAATCTTAATTACAACTGTTTTATTGAATTAAAACTGTACTGCTTGCTATGATGCGATGAGAACCCAGCTCGCCAGGACATTATGTGGGCCTCTGGATAGACAGTCTAGCGATAATGCCATTAGGCGATCTCAGCTGTTTCAGAAGCTACGTACTGAGGTAGAATCTTGTTATCGGAGATGCAGTCCAATGTGTGTGTCTCATTGTCAGTGGGTCTATTCTGAGGCGAACAAACCAATTCTACTCGGTAAGAGGGAGTGCTTTGGGATAAGAGGGTATGTGCTGCATTCTTAGAACTGGCGGAATGTCAGAACTAAGTGGGTATCTGATTTCTGGACAGTCAACCTTGAGGAATTCGTTCATTGTCAGAGAACGAGTACTGAAGCCGGGCCTGATCATCGCAGGGTCATGTCTGATGCAGGTACTCAATGTAAGCGAGTCAGAATTAAGATGGTGGAGGGTCAGTGCTGAGCTATTACAGTATTGTCAGAGGATCAGAACTGAGGGAATGCTTCATTGTCATGATTTGGAGATGGCGGTGTTGGACTGGGGTGTACAAAATTAAAAATCACGGGTTATACTCCAACAGGTTGAATTGGAAGCACGCTAGCTTTCGGAGAGCTGCTCCTTCGTCAGTTGGGTTTTGAAGGAGCAGCACTACAAAGCTAGCGTCTGTAAACTGGTGTTGGGTGATTTTTCACCTTGCTTCATTGTCGGATGCCAGTTCTAAGGCAGTATTTATTGTCGGAATTTCAGTCCTGAGTATGTGCTCAGACGTCCTCATTGTTCGGAGAACGTCTGTCAGGATTGAGGAATGACCTCACCACCACCGGGTCAGTACACAGGGAGGGCCTCATTATTACAGGGACACTGCTGAGCGAGGGTCAAACATTTGGACAGTTCGTTCTGAAAATTTAACCAATTTCAGTGGATCAGTTCAGAGGGAGTGCCTCACTGCCAGAGGTCACGCTCTCAATGCTGAACTAACTGACAACAGATGAAAAGAGAATTTGAAGCAGGAATTGGAAATGAAAGAATTGGTGCAAAGCAGTGGAGCCCGAATGGGAGTTGCAGGAACGGCAAAATGGAAAACCTGTACAATGAACTACATCAGAAAATTGGAATATGGCAACACAATGTCAGAGAATGGCAACAATATCTGGGGGAATTGAGCTCGGGTTTCAGTAAATGTTGAACATGTTAAATTGCCCATAGTGTTCATGGATGTGTAGGTTAGATTACTTACAGTGTGGAAACAGGCCCTTCGGTCCACACAACGACACACCGACCCGCCACTCACCCATACGCCTACATTTACTACGGGCAATTTAGCCTGGCCAATTCACCTGACCTGCACATCTTTGGACTGTGGGAGGAAACCGGAGCACCTGGAGGAAACCCACGCAGACACGGGGAGAATGTGCAAACTCCACACAGTCAGTCGCCTGAGGCGGGAATTGAAGCCGGGTCTCTGGCGCTGTGAGGCAGCAGTGCTGACCACTGTGCCACCGTTCCGCCCAGGTCAGTTGCATACATCAGTGATAGACGCAGACTAATGAGTTAGGGGAATAGGTCTGTGTGGATTACTCTTTAGATGGTCGGTGAGGACGTGGACGGCTGATGGACCTGTTTACATACTGCAGGTTCACTGTATTATGTGCTTTATATTTCAAAATATTAAGAGGAAAATTGGTGGAGGGCAAACTAAATGGTAGATTTGAGTTAGGACATCAGCAAATAGGAGAATTGGTGTCAGGTTAACAGTAATTGGTAGAATCGCTAAATGGGAGAAATGTGGTAAAAAATGCCAAATATATGAAGAATCAAGCAGAACAAATAGGAGCTTTGGAGCTTGCTGCGGTCAGCGAACTGGGATAATTGTTGTCCAGAAATACTAAATGGAAGAATTGGTGCACATGTAACTGAATTAGTGAACTTGG